>NC_049235.1:40637133-40953420 GCF_011100685.1 Canis lupus familiaris | reverse complement strand
TTTTTTTAGAGTAGAGGGAGAGGACGAGGAGAGGAGAGGAGAGGAGAGGAGAGGAGAGGAGAGATTTGCTGGTTATATATGGATAAACACAAAACCTATAAAATACTATAAAATTAGCCTATGGATTTTTAAATCTAGAAAAATATATACCACACTTCTTCACTCACAATTCTGGGTGCTCAACCTTTCTGCTCAACCTAAAACCAATTCTCAGAAATCTCTAATTCCCTATGACATTCTTCCACAATAGCAAAACCAAATCGGCATACTCAAGCCCTCCTCAACTCTTAACACATGATCTTATTTCTCCTTACTGAATATAATAAAGCCATGAGTGAGTTCCAGTCCAAATTCATTCAACTAATTGTGACAAATTCACAATGATTCTACTTATGGATTATAATCCACAACTGACTCCCTTTTCTACTTTAGGCGTTATCTCACCTAGAAAATTAGGATAGTCTAAAACATTTTCTGTCTCCATTCTCTTCTAATTTCAATTTAAATTTATCTTACTCAACCCTCCAAGATAAAGACTCACTTCTAAAATTACTCTCTGCTGTACTTCATTCCTCAGCCAAATATCCAAACCAAGCTTTTCCATTCATCTTCTAAAACTGATGATCTGTCCCAAACAAGTCAAATTCCTTTAACATTTTCACAAACATACCACACACACTTTCCCTTCATTCCTTCCCCCTTATAGCTACCATCCTGCACTTTCTCTTGCTTCCCTAAAATATTGTATCCATCAAAATCATCCTAGAGGGCAATTTGCAGTACACCTAAATGTTTTAAAACGTGCAATGCAATAAGCATGGCAATTCCACTCTATTAAACATGATTTATTTTCTTGAGACTTCCCGCACGTATTCTGAAATTTTTACCACATACCTGAAATTCCTATCAAGTTTAAAAGTATTATCCAGGCAATTCTATAATCCAAGCGCATTCCATACCACTGTATTCATTTATGTAAGTATTATTTCTTAGAGAAAAGTTACAGCACTTGAAGTGCACGTGAGATAAGAGTTTGGCATTACCAAAGTAAAAAATAAGGCAATTCCCGGGATCAAGTCCCATGTCGGGCTCCCTGCATGGAACCTGCTTCTCCCTCTGCTTGTGTCTCTGTCTCTCTCTCTCTCTCTCTCAGTCTCTCATGAATAAATAAAATCTTTGAAAAAATAATAATAAGCAGGCTATGACCAAAAAAAATGAAGTTACATATACAGAAGCTTTATATGGGGAACCTGGGTAGCTCAGTTAAGCGTCTGTCTGCAGCTCAGATCATAATCCCAGGATCCTGTGATCAAGCCCCACTTTAGGCTCCCTACTCAGCATGGGGAGTCCGTTTTTGTTTCTCCCTCTGCCTCTCCCCCAGCTCATGCTCACAAGCTCCCAAATAAATAAAATCTTAAAAAAAAAAAAAAGGAAGCCTTATATGGCACACTGGTAAAGTTATTTGGTCTTGGCGTTATTCTACAGATAATGAAAAACTAAGAGTTTGAAACAAAAAGAAGATATGTTCAGATTTTCATTTTATAATATAGTTTATATACAGTACTTTGAAGAACAGATAAGGTAGGGGGACAAGAATGAAAACAGGGAAAACAAGTGCAATAATTTTGGAAAGGGCATAAAACTAGAGCACTGATATCACAGATACAAAAATACATATGCAATAAAATGTAAAGAAATGGTGTTTGAATAGATTTGAAAGGAAAGTAATTAGCTTTTGGCTTAGGCAATAGGCCATTAACTAAAAATTGAGGGGAAAAAAAAACTTCAAAGGAAAAAGGTAAAGATTCATCTTGAAATGCAATTTATCATACATCAGCCTACATACCTACATATGCAAAGACATCCCATTGCCCAAAATAGAAACCTACATTTTAATTTTAGCCTATAACTAAAGGTCTCCATAGATAGTCTGAAGCTTAATTCCAACATTACCTCCCTCTACTTTCCTAAATGAAGGTCATTTTCTAGTCAAACTAACTTGTCTCAATAACATTCTCAACTCTGTGGCTCTGCTTATACCATTTTCCTGCCAGAAATGCCCCTCCTTTCCCTCAATCTTATTTCCTTGCTCTACTTTTGTCTGACCAATTCCTATACAAAACACCAATTTTCACTCAGCTTCTTTAACTTGATAACCCATACTTCACATAAAATCAAACCAGTACTAACTTCATAAAAATGCTTACAATGAATGTATCCCCATTTTGGAATTTGACTCAAACAATAAATAGATTAAAAAATAGTAAATGATTCCTCTATCATCAAAATCAAGGAAGGGATTCAAAAAAGAAATGAAACGTCATTAGATGCCAAAACTTTCTTTGTCCAATAGTTTTTCGGCCCTCCTCACTCTAAAAGGCTGACTTTCACTTCTAGATACCTGTGTTTCATTCTGGCAGCTGTTCTTTCTTTCTACTTTGTTGTAACTTATACACACCATGCAATCAAAATTTCAAGACCCTTAAAATCATATCTAAAACTCATTCTGAGGGAGAATCTAGAGGAACTGAGGAGAAAAGTTTTATTATTTGGACATTTACGACATTTTGATTGTTGAAAGGACACTTTTTAATTTTATTTAAGTAATCTCTACACCCAATGTGGGGCTCAAACTCACAAACCCAAGATCGAGAGTCACATGTTCTTCCAACTGAGCCAGCCAGGCACCCTAAGGACTCACCTCACGTTTTAGTTATCCACTACATTCTTAAGAGTTGAAATTGCCAGTAAATTTCTAGCACAGAGAAGCACCACCATAAAGATCACCTCAAAGTAATTCTCAAGCAACTACTATACAAAATGACTAGCAAAAGGTAAGAACTGGGATTCCTGTCATCAGAGAGTTTACTATTTAGTCATGTAAAAACAGAATACTCTTAATAAAATGGGGCAGCCCGGGTGGCTCAGCAGTTTAGCACTGTCGTCAGCCCTGGGCCTGATCCTGGAGACCCAGGATCAAGTCCCATGTCGGGCTCCCTGCATGAAGCCTGCTTCTTCCTCTGCCTGTGTTTCTGCCTCATGAATAAATAAAATTTAGAAAAAAAAAAAAAAAAAAGCATAAAATGACATGAGCAATAATTAATCAACGTAGAATAGAAAAATAACACGGCTGTAGAGTTGTATAAAATTAATTATAAATGACTGAAGAGATAGTAAATGATAAAGCAACTCAAAGGAAAAGACCTTTTTTCAAATAAGGAATGGAAAAAATGGAAGGGAAAGAAAGGTTCCAAAAAGTGTTTCACAGACCTTTTGATCAGAGAGACGGGCAAAACTGGTGAACTTTAGTTCCCAGTATCGTATACCACCCTGCACTATTAGGTGTTTCATGTTTATAAAGCATTTAAGTTTACAAATGTAAAAAGACCCTTATCGCAGAGTGAAGACAAGGCTAATACAAGCTACTTATCAACCTGCTTAAAAAGAAAATAGAGTACCTATACCTACATGGAAGAAACATGCAACAAACTGTTCTTACCTTGAATATACCAACCCAATCTTTTGGATGTGGATGGATATATGGAGTTAAGGTGTAATGACATTCCAGGTGTGCATTAGGAAGATAACTCTTGGCCACATTTTGAAAGATGACATGGGCAAAGTTGGAAGTCTGCAAGGGGACTTCTTGAAAGGATGTCATTGTGAATCTGAAACAAGCAAATCATACAAGTTGAATGATACCAACTAACACAAAGTTTATACCTTCAGAAAATACACAAAACTAAATGCAAATTACAAGAGCATCTGCATGCCATAATTATTGAGAAGACACACACTTGGAATTCCTCCTTAAAAACATGATTGAGGGCAGACCCGGTAGCTTAGCGGTTTTGCACCGCCTTCCGCCCAGGGCGCGATCCTGGAGATCTGGGATTAAGACCAACGCCAGGCTCCCTGCATGGAGCCTGCTTCTCCCTCTGCCTGTTTGTGTGTGTCTCTCTATCTCTAATAAATAAATAATTAAAAAAAACATGATTGAATATATAAAAATACAAACTGATGGAATGCCTGGGTGGCTAAGTGGTTGGATGCATCTGCCTTTGGCTCAGGGTGTAATCCCAGAGTACCTGAGTCAAGTCCCACATCAGGCTCCCTGCATGGAGCCTGCTTCTCCCTCTGCCTATGTCCCTGCCTGTGTCCCTCATGAATAAACAAAATCTTTTTAAGAAATAAAACTACAGGGGATCCCTGGGTGGCGCAGCGGTTTGGCGCCTGCCTTTGGCCCAGGGCGCGATCCTGGAGACCCGGGATCGAGTCCCACGTCGGGCTCTCGGTGCATGGAGCCTGCTTCTCCCTCTGCCTGTGTCTCTGCCTCTCTCTCTCTCTCTCTCTCTCTGTGACTATCATAAATAAATAAAAATTAAAAAAAAATTTAAAAAAAAAAAAAAGAAATAAAACTACATCTGCAAGACATAAATGTTTCCCATATTTTGTGCTCTACTTTTGAGAAAAAGGATACAACTGAGGATTTACTCAAAAAATCTATACAGTATCACAGACTCAGTACAATTATTGATTGTATACTACATATAAGAAACTATGACAATGTCCCTATAGTACTTGCTCCTGTATCATCATAAAAATCCCCATAATGTGACAGGAAAACCTGGGCAAGCTTTTTGCTAACCAAATGAATCTAATTTACTTTATAAATCAATAAAGTCTCTATAGGGCAAGCACAGCAGTTAGTCTCTATTCATATTTTAACTATTAAAATCTTAATTGTTAAGATTGAAGACAACATGCTTATACGTTTCTTTTGCTGACCTGTTTGAAACACTAAGGCAAATTTTCAAAATTTCAAGATAAATACTTCAGAAAATATCCACTTTTCTTCTTGTATCTTCTCTGCTTCTGTTAAAGTACTGCTTTACTGGAACAGTATATTAGACATCTCATAAAGAGACTATCAATGGTGAGCCTGGGAGCCACCATGGTAGAGTACCAGTCTAGTTGTCAGTTAGCCTCTCCACAACCTGAGCTTTGCCAGGATTCCAATGCAAGGAGAGTGCATCCAGTAGCAATCCTCCTGTCCATGGCTTATTACCAGCAGCCCTATTTTACAGAAGGATTTGACTATCACTATTATGCCAAAGCCATCAATAAAACGAAAAGATAGCACTTACATACAAACACTGGGAACGCTGTCTAAAATAAATGAAGAGTTTTATTACTTTCTTTGAATTGTCTGAGCTAATTTGGGCTCAGGGGGATGTCATGATGCTAATAAAATCACTAATGATAATCGCTTTTCAAGTCAATGGTTATACTAGTTAAGAGAAACAATAGCTAAAAATCAATGAAACCAACTTCTAGCAGATCCAACTACCAAAACTGAGACAAATGAATGAATCAGTAATATATTTCTAGGGAGAAAATAAGTATTTAGGATTCTCTGAGGAAAACATTTAGTAAGGAAAAAATAAGGTTAGCTTAGACTGAGTTGCCAATGTTTTTTGCTAAAAGTAATTTAAGAATGAAACTTTTTCTTAAGACTTAACATATTTCCTTTTTTTTTTTTTAAGATTTATTTATTTATTCACGAGAGACACAGAGAGAGAGAGGCAGAGACAGGCAGAGGGAGAGGCAGGCTCCATGCAGGTCTCCAGGATCACACCCTGAGCTGCAGGCGGTGCTAAACCGCTGTGCCACGCCACCGGGGCTGCCCTTAAGACTTAACATATTTCCTAAAGTAAACTAAATCAACAAAGCTGTAATTGTTATAAAACAAGTCAGTGAAGTTTAAACTTTTGTTTAACCTCAACTACACTGTTTTAAAAATCTATAATCCAATCTTACACTTTCGCTTCACTGAAAAAGTAGAAAGTAGGAAGGTATACTTCCTACTATGTATTTATGTATTTATGTATATGTATTTATTTATGTGTATGTGTGTATATACACTTACAAATGCATCAAAAAGGACTAAAAAATACAAGAGTTAATAACAAATGCATCAAAAAGGACTTAAAATAAAGTTAATAGTCTTTACTCATGAGGGACTATGTGTGAAGACTTTTAATGGATTTTTTATCAGTATGTATAAACTCATCTTCATTTTAAATCAACATATTGACATGAAATTTCATTTTAAACCTTCCCCCATTCAAGTTTTTAATAGAAGACTCTAACATCAGACTTTAAATATATTCATGATTATAAATCTTTTTTTTTTAATTTTTATTTATTTATTTATGATAGTCACAGAGAGAGAGAGAGAGAGGCAGAGACATAGGCAGAGGGAGAAGCAGGCTCCATGCACCGGGAGCCTGACGTGGGATTCGATCCCGGGTCTCCAGGATCACGCCCTGGGCCAAAGGCAGGCGCCAAACCACTGCGCCACCCAGGGATCCCCATGATTATAAATCTTAAGAGTAAAATAATTTGTGACCATTCTATTAACCTTATTATCTCTCCCCAACACTCCAATCTAAAAATTTCAGTGCAACTATAGAATTGTTTCACAAGTCATTCCATTCTCACGTTTTAAAAACTTTTTTTAAAAATTAAATTCCAATATTATCTTCTAGTCATAAAAAGTAACAAGGGATAATGTAATCTGAATGCAATTACCACATGAATCAACCCATTTTAAATAGTAAAATAAAATTTCCCATATAATTCCTGTTTTATACGTATGCAGATAAAGAGGGCAAGCTTATAAAAATGCTAAAATTTATTGAGAATGTCAATTTATCAAGATGATTCAGACAGATTTATACAATATCCATGCTCATGCGCACGCGCACACACACACACACACACAGCCCAGTGGGGAAGTAATGTGCAGTCACTGCATCACCTTGTGGTAATGCTTGGGAAGTGTAGCTTCACTAACATCCTGAGAAAAGACACTGCACCTTAGCTGAAGAGGAAACATAGCCCCTTTACACACAAAGGGAAGTAGAAGCTGCTGTACTATACCAAATTTTGCTTCCCATTCTCTTAACGTACATCTCCAGAAACACAGGTACATTAAGATGCAAGCCAAAGGCTAAACAAAAATTTTCCACTCAAGGGCAGCCCGGGTGGCTCAGCAGTTTAGCACTGCCTTCAGCTCAGGGCATGATCCTGGAGACCCCGGATCGAGTCCCACGTCAGGCTCCCTGCATGGAGCCTGCTTCTCCCTCTGCCTGTGTCTCTGCCTCTCTCTCTCTCTCCCTGTGTCTCTCATGAATAAATAAATAAAATCTTAAAAAAAAATCCACTCAAGAATTAAAGAACCAAATACATTAGCTGAGAAACAAAGTCTGAAATGCATATATATATATATATATATATATATATATATATATATATATATATATATATATAAATGTCTGCAAGTGCCCTCTTCCATGTTTTCTACCATATTCCCCAAAGGTACAAAATGTCTAGAGTTCCTTAGTATGTGCTATACTGTAAACTTTATAAAGTCTTTGATCTAAATTCCAATTTTGATATTTGGGGGGATTCATCAATATCTAAGGAAAAGATAAATACTATGCAGCCAGTGGGCACTTAATTAAGTAGCTAAAAGAAAGAGAGGGGTCGAAGCACTTTAATGTTATGTTTAATTCTTCCTCCTGGAACTTTTTCAAGCCCAAAACAAATCTAGCTTTTGTGGTAGTATTTTTCCAGTGGCTTCTGATAGTCATTTACTGGACTAGCCCTTAGTCAACTAAACTAGAAAATATACATACTAATTTTGTTCTGTGTGATATGACTGGTGATTGTATTTTTTTTTCAAAGTACTTATCAAGTTAAATACACTAAAGGTAAATTAAATATCCTGATGTCCAGGATTTGCTTGAAAAATTCCAAGGGGAGGGCAGCCGGGATGGCTCGGCGGTTTGGCACCTGCCTTCGGCCCAGGGCATGATCCTGGAGACCCGGGATCTGGTCCCACACCGGGCTCCCTGTGTGGAGCCTGCTTCTCCCTCTGCCTGTGTCTCTGCCTCTCTTTCTCTCTCCGTGTCTTTTATGAATAAATAAATAAAATCTTAAAAAAAAAAAGGGGGGGGTGGGGACGCCTGGGTGGCTCAGCAGTTGAGTATCTGCCTTTGGCTCAGGGCATGATCCCAGAGTTCCGGGATCAGGTCGCACATGGCTCCCTGCATGGAGCCTGCTTCTGCCTCTGCCTATGTCCCTGCCTCTCTCTGTGTGTCTCTCATGAATAAATAAAATCTTAAAAAAAAAAAAAAAAAAACTCCAAGAAAAAAAATATACTGGGAAAGGTAATAAAACAAGATTAGTAAAATGGTAGTTCCTTTTACTGTTTGTTCTCCCTTTGTGTATATGAGTAAAAATTAGTAATAAAAACTCCATGTAAGACCTACTGCAATAGGAACACATTATATGTAGTGGATGGCAAACAGCAAAAAGTTTTTAAAATCTTCAGTTAAAAATACATGAACTTTTAAAATTATGTTTAAACTTCAGTCCCATCACACAAATATCTGAAGAAAAAACTGTTTTACATTCTAGAGCAAAAAAAATGTTATCTGCAATCTTTCTGGGATGCAGAAACAAACCCAACACTTAATTTGCACTCTTACCAACATCTGTATCTCTAGAACTCTTTTTTTTTTTTTTTTAAGATTTAGAAGCTGAACCGCTAAGCCACCCAGGTGTTCCCAATCTCTAGAATTCTTCACAATGGAGTGCCACTTCATTCTGCCCAGGTTTTATTCATACTACTCTTATTTCCTCTACAGATTGTTTTAAAAAGTAGTTTCTAAAAGCTATAATAACGGCCCATATTTTTTCTTAAGATTTTATTTATTTATTCATGAGAGACAGAGAGACATAGGCAGAGAGAGAAGCAGGCTCCATGCCGGAAGCTTGATGTGGGACTCCATCCTGGGACTCTGGGATCATGCCCTGAGCCAAAGGCAGACACTCAACCGCTGAGCCACCCAGGCATCCCAATATTGGCCCATATAAAGAGGGAGTTTTTATCTTTTTGTAAGGGTTTATCTGGGCCATAATAAACTTTAAAAAGCCAGCAGAGCATACAGCCAAAATTTTACTCATGGTAATATCCAAATTCCAACCGAATAAAATCCAATAAATTTCACACATGGTATCCCCCAAAATACTCTCCCAAAGAAGTACACGAGTATCAATCCTTAGGATGTTTCATAGTTAACATCAAAAGGCTGAATGAAGCCATAAATGGTATGCAACTTAAGAATGTGATGATGAGGGACGCCTGGGTGGCTCAGCAGCTGAGCGTTTGCCTTTGGCTAGGGGGGTGATCCTGGAGTCCTAGGATGGAGTCCCACATCCGGCTCCCTGCACGGAGCCTGCTTCTCCCTCTGCCTGTGTCTCTGCCTCTCTCTCTCTCTCTGTCTCTCATGAATAAACAAAAATCTTAAAAAATAAAAAATATAAAAAAATTTTTTAAAAAATGTGATGAGAAAAACTATGATAGGATGTCCTTTGAAGCAGCAGCAAAAAAAAAAAATTAAAATTAAAGATGTAATAAGCCATTTCAAACGTAATCAAGTAATTCTTCCAGAAATCAAGCCTATTCTAAGTAAGAACGAAACAAAGGCCTAGCCTCAAACCCTTCTCTATACCTGAACTGCACTTTGAGGGGCAATTAGCCCACTTTCCTATTAACATGTTACTCAAATAATCTTTTCATATGCTTTGGAACTCAGCACCAAAACTATAGTTAGTGCTCCATCCGTGCTCAGGCTGTAGAAATCTTACGCTGAGGGTAAAGCAGAGTTGAAAAAAAAAAAAGTAAACTTTTCGGGGGTGCCTAAATGGCTCAGTCCGTTAAGCGTCTGCCTCAGCTCGAGGTCATGATCCCAGAGTCCTGGAATCCAGCCTCAGGTCGGGCTCCCTGCTCAGCGAGGAGTCCGCTTCTCCCTCGGCTCCTGCGCTCGCTCGCTCGCTCGCTCTCTCTCAAATAAATAAATGAAAATAAATTAATTAAATAAATAAATAAGCAAACCTTCCCATCTAAATCCTTCTATTACAGCGTAACAGCAATGCGTGACCAAACGGTGGAGCCTAAAACCTAACACACGTAGAAAGCCGAATGCCATCGTGTTTTTCAAACAGAACTATCACAGAAAAGGTTAACAACACGCGTACCAACAGTCACACACGACCCCGCCCCCACCCACCTCAAAGACCGCCCCAGGCGAAGAGCGTAGGTTCGGACTAGCCCGCAGCCTGCGGACTCGCAGGGCGCCGGGCGGGGGGTGGGGGGAGGGAGAGTTGTTGTGAAATCAAGAAAAGTTGCTTAAGCAAAGGAAGACGTGACTCTCCTCAGAGGACTTTTAAGATTCCTCGGAACACTGAGCAGAGGAGCCGTCCATAAACAGACCGAGAGAAACGTTTACCAGACCCGCCGCCCAGGTAAAGTACGCGGTCGGGCCGCCACAGCTAACCCCGCCCCCCCGCCGCCCATCAAACGTCGCCGGCGCAGCCGAGTCTCCGCCCCTCGCTCCGCCAGCGACACAAACCAAAACACCTGGGTTTCACCCCACCCGGGCCGACTCGGACTTGACCTGCTTTCCCGAGCTAGCCCACCCCGGCAGCCCACACACAAACTGCCCTCAAAACACACCCTAGAACGGGGCCTCGGGCAACACACGTTCCTCCTCAGGGGGTCCCCCGCGTCACTCGCCCCCTGCCCCAGCGCCCCCACGTCCCCCACGGCTCCCCCCAAACGGCGAAGGCCTATCCCGGGGCCTCCCGGCCGTGTGGGGCGGCCACCCGTCGTTTTTCCCAGACCCGCTGTTACCAGAAGTTGCCACACACACACCCCACCGTCACAATCGTAGTCCAGGAGCAAAAGTTTGTCCTCGGAAAGGAAAGCATCGTCATCTGGCTGCATCGTCACCAGGAGAGCACTCCCGACACTGGCCAGGCCCCTAGACTCTAAGGGCTGAGGAGCGTATCACGAGCCCCCGCAAAGAGCTCCAGCTGGGGACCGCCCCACTAAAGGCGCTGGAGCCGGCCGGAGAAGCCGCTTACCTTGCGAGGGGCTCCGGGACGGAGGGAGCGTTACAGAAGCTTCCGAGCCCGTGCCGCCATCAGCCGCTGAACCTCTTCCGCCACCACAACCTCCCTCCACCGACCAGCCCCACCTCCCCTCAGGGCCAAGAAGCCGGCGTGGCGTCACTTCCGGCTGAGGGACCTCCCCTTCCGCCGCCGCCGCCGCCGCCCCAGCCACCGCGCGGAGGGGGCGGGGGCGGAGGGGGCGGGGCCATCCACTGAAACACCGCCTCCGCCTCTGCGACCTTTCCTGGGTCCCGCGGACAGAGCCAAGCAAGCCCGGGCCTGCCTTTGACCTCTTCTTGGGGCCTCGCAGTAATGATTCACAAGCCTAGTCAAACAGGGTCCATTTGGGTTTGCATTTTTCTTTCTTTTTTTTTTTTTTTTTAATTTTTACTTGAACCGAGGGATCCCTGGGTGGCTCAGCGGTTTAGCGCCTGCCTTCAGCCCAGGGCGTGATTCTGGAGTCCCAGGATCGAGTCCCACATCGGGCTCCCTGCATGGAGCCTGCCTCTCCCTCCTCCTGTGTCTCTGCCTCTCTGTCTCTCTGTGTCTCTCATGAATGAATAAATAAAATCTTTAAAAAAATTTTTTTTTTTACTTGAACCGAAAAGTTAGGTACCTTACCAGTTAGGTAGAAAGGGCAGTCTAGAGGCATGGGAACTATTACCATGTCATTACCTGGATCTGAAAAATCTAAGAGAAGCCACTTATTTTATAGATCAGAAAAGAAGTAAAGGAGCGACCTCGTGGTTAGGGCTGTGAGATTTTGGTCCCTGGAAGACCTGGGTTCCAGGAGCGTCTGGGTTCCAAAGCTCTATGATTCTATTTCCTCTTGCTCCCGCGGTGGCCTCTTTCTGCCTGCACTTCTATGAGTGGTCACCTACTTTTATTATCTGTGTTCTCTCGTGTGTGTGTGTGTGTGTGTGTGTGTGAATTTTGTCCTGTAGTCTCTGTCCAGTTATGTTTTCCAAGATCACTTTGGGCTGTGACGGGTCTTGCCTTCCTAGAGTAGGCATTCAGTTTGCATCCTAACTCCACGGAAGTAAGTGTATTCTGTTCTAAAGCATCACATTCCTATGTTTATCAAGACCCTGATAAAAATCTTCAATATCTCCAGTAGAGGAAAGGCAATTAGACCACATTAAACGTGCTCAGTACAGAACATACAAAATCTTCTCACTCTTTCATTTTCACTTCCACATAGTTAAGACTACAATCCCTTTGGTAATATAGGTTCTCAGTGTTTGCTCATTTGTTCCCTATATATTGAAATTCTTTTGAACTTGGTTCTGTTCTGTATAGCATACTTGGTAGAATTTCGGAAGAACTTTATGGGTCATTTAGTATCAACCTCCATATTTGACAGTTGATGAAAATGGTATGATAATATCAGTAATCACTAGTGTTTACTAATAGCAAGTCTTCCAGTAGCAGAAATATCTGTGTTCTTTTAGAAATGTGAATGTAGAGCAACCCTGGTGGCTCAGCCGTTTAGTGCCGCCTTCAGCCTAGGGCCTGGTCCTGGAGACCCAGGATCGAGTCCCATGTCGGGCTCCCTGCATGGAGCCTGCTTCTCCCTCTGCCTCTGTCTCTAATTAATAAATAAATAAAATCTTTTTTAAAAATGTGAATGTAGTAGTGAACTTTAAAAGCACAATTTTTCAGAGGTATCACTCTGTATGTTTTAACCACATTATTTATTTACATGTAACAAATCAGAATGATTTAATGAAATTTTTTATTTTTAATGAAATCAGAAAAACTATATGCTTAATAAAGCCATAATTGCAAAACACTTTTTGTGCAGGTATTTTTATTTTGTTATTTTTTATAATATTTTGAATTTTCAGACCTTAGTTTCCCCCCAAGAAGGTATTTGTTTAGAAACTTTAACTTGCTTTAATCCATTTTGCAATGATCCCTTGAATTTTCATACGATGTTTCTCACAAGATAAATATATGTCCTTTCAGTATTTGATTTTTTTTTTTTTTTTTTAGATTTTATTTGAGGGAAAAGAAGAGAGAGCACAGAAGGAGAGGGAGAAGGAGAAGCAGACTCCTTGCTAAGCAGGGAGCCTGATGCAGGGCTTGATCCTAGGACTCTGAGATCATGATCTGAGATAAAGGTAGCCACTTAACCGACTGAGCCACCCAGGTGCCCCTGATTTTTTTTTATTATTTTGTCTATTGTATGTATAGCAGTGTCTTAGAGTCATAAAGAATGTGGATCCACACATAAATCCTTTAGGCCAGATGAATTTCAGAATTAAGAATTTTTTAGACTTTAGAAAAGGATACTTACTTTACATTACTTGACATCCCATGAGGCTTATAGCAGCACTTCATAGTCAACATTTTTTAAGAAAAATAATGATTATCACACTACTAAGTGGGATAAACAAAGCATACATATTACTTTAGTTCAAATCAGGTTTTTCAGATAGATAGGTTTTGCCATTTTGCTACAATCAGTTCAGGTCAAGTTTTTTTTTTTTTTTTTTAATTTTTATTTATTTATGATAGTCACACAGAGAGAGAGAGAGAGAGAGAGAGGCAGAGTCACAGGCAGAGGGAGAAGCAGGCTCCATGCACCAGGAGCCCGACATGGGATTCAATCCCGGGTCTCCAGGATTGTGCCCTGGGCCAAAGGCAGGCGCTAAACCACTGCGCCACCCAGGGATCCCAGTTCAGGTCAAGTTTTACTGTCAAATGAAAGTCTAGGTCAATATAGGTTTTGCCACCAAATGTTAAGAAAACATTTTATTTAAGTTTTTTGGATTTCAAAATAGTGAATAAGGGATTGTAGACCTGTTCAATAAACTATTGGAAAGTAAATCCCTCAGCATCCCATCATATTTCTGGAGCAATTATAATTTCAAGTAGTTTCTAGTTACTTGTCCTAACCTATCACATACCACCTGTCCCATGTTTTGACTGAGCAAATACCTGAAAGACACCCTTCCTCTATTAGAAGAACCTACGATAACAAAGGGAAGAAAATAAATGAATCTGTGAAAATAAGGGTGATTAAAATGTAAAATACAGTATAAAAATGAGGTATAAAATAAGATATTCAGAGATCAGATAACTCAGTACAGGCTTGTGTGAGCAGTTACCTTTTCTTGGAGAGGCAGGCTTCCTCATTAAAGTTAAGTAAGGTTTTGGTGAAGAGATGGAAGGAAGAAGACTTCAAGTCAGGGTATAAGGGCTTGGGCAAAGGACTTTGGTAGAGAGAAGATCCTTAACAAAAAATAATTCTCATCTGTGGAGTACACAGTGCTTAGTTAAAACTAAGTGTTTTGGTACTCAAGTGTCAATTGACAGGTGAATTAGTAAGGAAGATGTGGCATACACACACAATGGAATATTACTCAGCCATCAGAAAAGATGAGAGCTTGCCACTTGTGACAATAGAGATGGACCTAGGGGATTTTGTGCCAAGTGAACTAAGCCAGAGAAAAACAAATAACATGATTCTGCTTATAGGTGGAATCTAAAAAACCCAACAGAATTAAAAAACAAAAAGCAGAAACAGACACATAAATACAGAGAACAAACTAATGGTTGCCAAAGGGGCTTGGGGTAGGAGGATGAACAAAATGGGTAAAAGGAAATGGGAGATACAGTTATGGAATGAGTAAGTTACCAGGATGAAAGATACAGCATAGGGAATGTAGTCAAAGGTGCTGTAAAGCCTATATGGTGACAGATGGTAGTAATGCTTGTGAGTATAGCATAATGTATAAACTTGTCAAATCACTATATTGTACACCTGAAACATTGTATGTCAGCTATATTTCATTGTATGTCAGCTATATTTCCTTCCTTTTTTTAAAAAAAAACACAACTTAAAAAAATTAAGCACCTGAAACTAGGCACCTGAAACTGCTTTACCATTTTTTAGGTATAACATTGTAACCTTTATAACATTATCGTTCTCAAAATTTCTTGACAATTATTTTGTAAATAATTTTACTTAGAATTTATTTTCTAGAATTGTAGTCTTCAGAGTTTCTGTGCAACCTAAGCAACACTTAGAGAGAAATTTGTTATTAAAGTTTTTTTAAAGATTTATTTATTTATTTGACACAGAGAGAGAGAGAGAAAGCACAAGGAGGGGGGGCAGCAGAGGGAGAGGGAGAAGCAGGCTTCCTACTAAACCGGGAGCCTGATGTGGGGCTCAATCCCAGGACCCCAGGATTATGACCTGAGCTGAAGGCAGACACTTAACCGAGACACCCAGGTACCCCTATTATTTAAGTTTCAGACAAAATTATATATGATGTAACACGTACAAGTTGTCTTTCAATAAATGAAATAAAAGCATTTATCATTAAAATTTTTTAAATTAAAGAAATAAAATTGAGTGTCTTGGGAAGTTTCTTGTACTATAAAGAGAGAAAGTATATAATCTATGATATTAAGAAACAGAGCCTGCAGCGATGTATACTTTAGTAAGACCTTTGCCCCACCTGACTCCTAACAGTGTTCTTGTTCCTTATGCAATCACAAGGTCACTGGAATGTAAATACTCTCTCACCTTTCTTCCTAAGCTTACTAAGAGGAGTAACACCAGCACAGTGCTTTGAATTCTTAACATACTTAGGTCATGAAGGTTCTTTCTTCTCAGTGTTTTAAATCACATACCTTAATCTTATGAGTCACTGCATTTCAGTGGTAATTAAAGTTAAAAGTTATTTTTTTATGTAATCTCTACCCACAATGTAGGGCTCGAACTCACCACCTCAAGATCAAGAGTTCCATGCTCTACTGACGGAGCCAGCCAGGTGCCCCAGTAAAAGTTATTTTAAGAAAATGTTATTAAGATAATCTTCTGAACTTTTAAATTTTAACAAAAGCCAAATCAAAATTTTAGGTTGAAAGATGTTTTATTTCTTCAGGTCCCCTCTCTTCCCACCTTCTCAGGAACTCAACATTTTCTCTTTTATATTCAAGATTTCCATCTCCAGGGCAGTCCAGGTAGCTCAGCGGTTTAGTGCCGCCTTCAACCCAGGGCGTAATCCTGGAGACCTGGGATCAAGTCCCACATTGGGCTTCCCTGCATGGCGCCTGCCTCTCCCTCTACCCGTGTCTCTGCCTCTCTCTCTCTCTCTGTCTCCCATGAATAAATAAATAACTTAAAAAAAAAAAAAGATTTCCATCTCCACTGGATCTTTCCCATTGTCTTCTCCATTGGCTCAAGTCTATTCTATTTAATATTTTAAATACTTCCTGGCTCCAGGTGTGCCTGGCTGGCTTGGTCAGTGGAGCATGCGACTCTTTGTCTCTGGGTGGTGAGTTTAGGCCCCATGTTGGGTATAGAGATTATTTGAAAAAATAAAATCTTAAAAAAAAAATTCCTGGCTTCATATTTCCCTTCAACTGCTACTGCCTCTTGTCATCACCTTCACAGCCAAACTCCTCACTATTAAAAAGAATTGTCTATATTCCACTCCACCATTTCCCACTCTTTCTTACCCCACTTCCTTCTGCATGCTGCACCCATCACACCAAAATAGATTGCATTAATACCATAATGTACATGATGTGCTCTAGACAGGCAAGTCCATCTTTTTTTTTTTTTTTTTTTTTTAATTTATTTATGATAGGCACACAGTGAGAGAGAGAGAGGCAGAGACACAGGCAGAAGGAGAAGCAGGCTCCATGCACCGGGAGCCCGATGTGGGATTCGATCCCGGGTCTCCAGGATCGCGCCCTGGGCCAAAGGCAGGCACCAAACCGCTGCGCCACCCAGGGATCCCCAGGCAAGTCCATCTTAATACCATGCATATTACATGGATGCCAACCTGGTTTCTGACCACATCCCATGATTTGCCTGGGACTCAAGACATCCATGAGAAAGAATTTGAATTTTATCTGTATTGGAGAGTGGTACCCATCCTACTCATAAAACATCAAAGATTTTTCAGGGGCTTAAAATTAGGAGTCGAGGAAAGAATTTTTTGTAGATTATTGTCATGCCGGTAACCAACTTGTTGCTTCTCCATTCTAAATTCACCCTTATTGCCTCCTCTTTGAAAATGCATCTAGGTCCTTTAAATTTGACTTTTTCTTTGCCAGCTGGCACAATATTAAGCTTGGTCAGTAGAAAGTGTTGGACGGACGCTGAAGTAGAAAAGGATTCTGCTTCCTGGTTCCTGTATGCTCATTCAACAGACTCCTACAGTGCCTGTGACTTCTCCAGTGTCTAGCTAGTACAGGCTACTCAGGCTTCCAAGTGTCCATACCTCCTGCAGATCAGGGAGCTTAAGCTTCTGATTCCACTGCATGGTAGCTAGCAGCCCCAGCGCCCAGCGACTTTACCCCCAATGTTCCCTTCTAAGCAGTTTTGTGGCAGAGGGCCTGTACAGTATAGGTACTTCTCCATGAACATTTTTCTCTAAAACCCTACAGAGCAGATTTCCAACAAGTTCCAGAAAGTAGATTTCTGGCAAGTACCAGAGGATAGCTCTCCAGCAAGTTCCATGTACTCAACAACTCAGATATTCTTTGTGAAACTTCTTCCTTCAATGACTCATAGCCATGTCCTCTCCAAGGTCTGGATCTCTTGGTTGGGCATGTGTCTTGGCCACAGGGATAATATCTGTTCCTTATAACTGTTATTCTTAATGGTCTTTTGAGTTCCTTTCACTCCTTACCAGGCTGGTTACTTCAATCCCTTTTTATAGCTAAGAATTCTTTCTATTAAACTTTCCCTCTTCAAATCAGCGAGTAAAAAAAAAAAAAAAAACAAATCAGCGAGTAGTCTTTCATTAACTGGACCTAGACTGATACAACCACTATGCCCCTTCCCTTAGCTTCATAGGAGGAACCTGTCTTGTTTATTTTTCCTTCTTCCCCTTCAGTAATTGCTCAATGAGTTAATTTAGTTCTGACCAGCCAGGGTTATTGCCATGTAGCTCTTTGTTGCAATCTTGTACTGCTTTTTGATGTTAATTATGATGCATAGGGGCTAGAATTTCTTCTGTAACATATAGTTTAGGTTGTAGAATTCAATGAGCAATGATTTATTGCCATTTAGCACTGGGTTTCCTAGATGAAAGAAATGCCTTTATTCCCAGAAGAGACCATAGCTATGCTGATCCTGCCATGAGGACAAAGGGAAAAATGAAATTATTACTAAGTACTCATGTTGAGAGCATCTTTAGAAAGTGATTTATAGTACATTTTATTGGTTAATTGTGAAAATTGACTCTTGAGTTTGGTTAGTATAATACAGCAAGTTCTAAGAAGCTGAGAGTAGGGATCCCTGGGTGGCGCAGCGGTTTGGCGCCTGCCTTTGGCCCAGGGCGCGATCCTGGAGATCCGGGATCGAATCCCACATCGGGCTCCTGGTGCATGGAGCCTGCTTCTCCCTCTGCCTGTGTCTCTGCCTCTCTCTCTCTCTCTCTCTCTCTCTCTCTGTGACTATCATAAATAAATAAAAAAATTTAAAAAAAATAAAAAAAAAAGAAGCTGAGAGTAGATAAAATTCCTCCCCTTGAGTCTTTCTTTTTCGACACTTTTCCCTCCTGTTCAGGTATTCTTTCCCAGGTTCAATAGCCCCTACCCCTCAAGCAGCAAGCAGTCTTGTGCAGGGAAACGAAAGAAACCTAGTCTCAATATTAACCTCTGTGACCATGAGGGACTTAACATAAGTATAAGGATCTCAAAACCGTGAGCATGAAGCAATCAATCAATGTAGGTTTCCATGCATCTGTGGGGAAAATCTCTGTGGGAAGGGACCTTATTTTGCTTTTTATTTTTATTTAAAGATTTTGCTTATTTATTCGTGAGAGGCAGAGACACAGGTAGAGGGAGAAGCAGACTCCACGCAGGGAGCCAGACATGGGACTCAATCCCCGGTCTCCAGGATCAGGCCCTGGGCTGAAGGCGGCGCTAAACCTCTGAGCCACCCAGGCTGCCCTACTTTTGCTTTTTAAAATCACAATTGCTGGGGTACCTGGGTGGTTCAGTTGGTTAAGCTTCTGCTTTCGACCTCATCCCAGAGTCCTGGGATTAAGCCCTTCATATCAAGCCCTGCATATCGAGCTCAGTGGGGGTCTGCTTCTCCCTCTCCCTCTGCCCCTCCCCCTGCTCTTGCTCTCTCCCTCTCTCTCTCTCTCTCTCTCAAATAAAATCTTTTTAAAAAATAAAATAAAGTAAAATAAAAAATAAAACCATAATTGCTGTCATTCCAGGAGAACTTTTTTTTTTACCCCATGTCCAACTATCAAGCTATTTGTCTTCTTTCCTTCCTAATTCATGTTTATTTTTAAATATTTTATTTATTTATTCATGAGAGACACAGAAAGAGAGGCAGAGTCATACCAGAGGGAGAAGTAGGCTTCATGCAGGGAGCCAGAGGGGGGCCTTGATCCCAGGTCTCCAGGATCAGGCCTTGGGCTGAAGGTGGCGCTAAACAGCTGAGCCACGCAGGCTGCCCTATTACATATTTTCAACTGCCAAATATACTAATACTCATGTTAATAACTACTACATCTCCAGTCCAGGCTTTTCTCCCGACATCAACCCTACGTGCACATTGCCACTTGTATGTCACACACATGAACATCATAAACTCAATATTCTGGCAGGAAACAGATAACACACTAAAGAAGACATTGAAGAAAGGGTTTGGGAGATTTACTAAGGATTCTCCAGCAACAGAAGGGAAGCAATTACTCTCTAGGCCTAAAGGCACTAGGTACCCACCTACAGGTGGAGGGTAACATCTCCTTCCTGACAGAAGCTGTAGTCACATGATGAAACTATGGCCTGTTTCCATGATCTCTTACTGATACTGCCCACTGACCAACCCAACTTGAAGTCAGAGGTCAAAGAAGCCCAGGTGACTCAGCCCATAGACATCAGCTTCCTGAGGCACAAAGCAATGAGGTAAAGGATGAAGAAGAGCTCTGGTGGGGCAAATGGAGGCTCATTAGTATATCACTTCAGGGAATGGCATCACCAGTGATTCAGTCTGTCTGAGAATCTTTCTCAACTCCTCTGTTTTACTTTCTCTACTATATGCAATCAGTCACCAAATCATGAGAGACTCGGAGAGAGAAAGAGAGAGGCAGAGACACAGGCAGAGGGAGAAGCAGGCTCCATGTATGGAGCCCGATGTGGGACTTGATCCTGGGACTCCAGGATCATGCCCTGGGCCGTAGGCAAGCGTTAAACCGCTGAGCCACCCAGGGATACCCCTTACTTTTTATTTAGAAATAACTATAGACTCTGAGGAAGTTGAAAAGAATAGTATAGAATCCTATGTACACTTCACCCAGTGTGGTGAGTTGAATTGTGCCCCCACCAAATATGAGCTAAAGTCCTAATCCTGAATACCCTGCAAACTTATTTGGAAAAGGGACCTTATTAGATATGACCAGGTTAAAATGAAGTCTTACTGGATTAGGATTTATCCTAATTAGGGTAAATCCTAATCCAGTAACCGTCATCCTTATAACAGAGGCAGACATTGGAATGATATCTGTATAAGCCTAGGAACACCAAGAATTACTGACAACCCCTAGAAGCTGAGGAAGAGGCCAGGAAGAATTCTCCTCTCAAGTCTTCAGAGAGAGTGGCCCTATCAGCACCTTGATTTCATGTTTCTAGCCTCCAGAAATGTGAGAGTGAATTTCTGTTGTTTTAAGTCACCCGGTTTGTGGTGATTTATTACAGCAGCCTTAGCAAACTAAAATACCCAACTCCCCCCAAAGGTAATATTTAATTTACTATAACACAATATTAAAGGAAGGAAATTGACATTTACATGATACCATTAACTAGACTATAGACCTTGTTCAGATTATACCCTAGATTGATTGTTTTAATTATAGAAAAGCATGCGCACATGCATGCACACACACAAACATGCACACACAGCATTTCCACTGCTTTCTGAGTTCCTTAGTTCTCTGGTTAAATGAAGTGTTTTTTTTTGTTTTTTGGGGGGTTAAATGAAGTTTAATCACTGGTATCATTCATGACAAAAGAAGGATTTTTATATGAAGTACACCCTCGAATCAAGAAAAAAGACTAACCAACAGAGAAAACTAGTTAAAAGATATAAATAGGCAAGCCATAGAAGGAGAAATATTGGCCAATGAACACATGAAAAGATTCCAAGTCTTACTAATGATCAGGGAAATAGAAATTACAATCACAATGGAATCTTTTTCACCATTAAATTGTCACAAATGTAGAGACTGATAAAAGGAAGAGATACTCATACTCTGTCAGAAAGGTGAGATGTAAAATAGTACAATTTTTTTTAGAAGACAATTTGACATTATCTATAAAATTTAAGGTGTTTATACAATTTGACCCAGCAATGCACTTCTGGGACTCGTGGAGATACACATATGCAGAAAGATAATATCTAAGGAACATTTACTGAAATATTGTTTTCAATAGGGGAAAATCAGGACAACCTAAATGTTGATCCATAGGGGAATGGTTACATTCATTTTATATGCCCATATTATGCAACCTTTAACAGAATGAAGTCAACAAACAATGATATATTGATATGTGAATAAAGAAAACAATACAAGAATACATATCAGAGGGCTATATTTAAAGAGCATAGGCTCTATTTGGATTCATAGAGCTCTACCATGTACTAGATCAGGGAACATGGATAATTTAAATATTTACTTAATCTTTGGAACTCCAGTTTCTTCACAAGAAACTGAAAATAGTAGTATTTATATCTATCTCATAGAGTTATTATAAGCATTAAATTAGTTAATTCATTTATGTATATACTAAAATGGTATCTGGCATACAGAGATTGCTATGTAAATGTTAACTACTACCATTATTATCATTTATATAAAAAAATCTGTATATATTATCAATCCTTTAGATAGATATATACACACATACATGCCTGCATATCAAATTTTGACTTCCTCTGAGAAGTAATATAACTTTCTTTTTTAATAATATAGACTTCTGGGATCCCTGGGTGGCACAGCGGTTTGGCGCCTGCCTTTGGCCCTGGGCGCGATCCTGGAGACCCGGTATCAAGTCCCACGTCGGGCTCCCGGTGCGTGGAGCCTGCTTCTCCCTCTGCTGTGTCTCTGCCTCTCTCTCTCTCTCTCTCTGTGTGACTATCATAAATAAATAAATAATTTTAAAAAATAATATAGACTTCTATATCAGTTGCAGAAGCAGTTGACTTTTACGGTTATTCTTGGCCAATCAACATCTGAACTACCTTGCTATTTCTGGAGAGTCCCCTACCTTAGAAACTGAATCTACTCTAGAAACTGAAATGCAAGCTACATGCTTTCCCATACACTCCTGCGGTCAGCGAATGCACTATACCAGTTGGAAGCTTACAGAATCCATTCTGCCCCAGGAGAGGCATCAGCTTGGTTGCAGCTACATTCTGTCTCCAGAGGAAGACATGGCAGTATAGTAGCATCGGAGGGTTAGCAGAACAAGCTATGAGGTTGGTGGGGACAGTGAGAAACTCTTCATGGGGTACATTAGACATATGATTTACAAGCTTTCCCAAAGGATCTGTGAATACTCTTGATCTTTTATTTTACTTTTATTTTTTTTAAAGATA
This sequence comes from Canis lupus familiaris, assembly GCF_011100685.1. Classification (NCBI taxonomy): domain Eukaryota; kingdom Metazoa; phylum Chordata; class Mammalia; order Carnivora; family Canidae; genus Canis; species Canis lupus. Next base: position 40,930,811 of record NC_049235.1, on the reverse strand, counting down.
TTTATTTATTTATTTATTCAAGACACAGAGAGGGAGAGGCAGAGACACAGGCAGAGGGAGAAGCAGGCTCCATACAGGAGCCCAACGTGGGACTTGACCCCGGGTCTCCAGGATCAGGCCCTGGACTGACGGCGGCGCTAAACCGCTGAGCCAACGGGGCTGCCCACTCTTGATCTTTTAAATAAAAACCTTTCCCCTAAATTAACCAGAGTTGGTTTTTTTTTTTCTAGAAACTAAGAACCCTGACTGATGGAACATATTTCTGAAATTAAAAAAACCTTCCTGTATGCCTGGGTGGCTCAGTCAGCTAAGTGTCTGACTTTGGCTTAGGTCATGACCTCAGGGTCTTGAAACAGAGCCCCAGGTAGGCTTCCTACTCAGCAGGGACTCTGCTTATCCCTCTTCCTCTCCCTCTGCCCCTCTTGCTCAGGAGCTGTCTCTCAAGTAAATACATAAAATCTTTAAAAAAAAAAAAAAAAAGGTCCCTCTCTGCCTGCCTGCCTGAATGAATGAATGAATGAATACTTTATTTACTGGAGCGCCTGGGTAGCTCAGTTGGTTAAGCATCCAATCTTTTTTTTGTGTGTGTAATGACAATAGACATTTTATTTATTCATTTTTAAATACTTTATTTATTTATCCATGAGAGACACAGACAGAGAGAGAGAGAGGCAGAGATATAGGCAGAGGGAGAAGCAGGCTCCACGCAGGAAGCCAGATGTGGGACTCAATCCCAGGAGTCCGGGATCATGCCCTGAGCCAAAGGCAGACGCTCAACCGCTGAGCCACCCAGGTGTTCCAAAGCATCCAGTTCTTGATCTCAGCTCAGGTCTTAAGTTCAGGGTAATGAGTTCAAGCCCTGCATTAGGCTTGACACACAGCCTGGAGCCTCCTCAAGAAAACAAAAACTTTCCTGAGTTTTTATTTACAAACAATTTGAAACATAAAGAAAAGTTAAAAGAGCAGTAAAGATAACTACTTGCATACCGTCCAACTAGGTTCAACAATTAGTTGTTTTCATATATTTTCTTTATCTGTGTAAATAATTTTTGCTTAACATTTTTATAAAGATTTTATTTGAGAGGCAGACAGCATGAACAGCGGGAGGAGAAGAGGGAGTAGCAGACTCCTCACTGAGCAGGAAGCCTGACAGGGGGCTGATCCCAGGACCCTGAGGTCATGACCTAGGCCAAAGGCAGAGGTTTAATCAACTGAGCCACCCAGGTGTCCCTTTGCTGAACTTTGAAAGTTAGTTGCAGGCACCTAAGAAAATGATTAATAATTCCATAATATCTTCATATAACTGGGCTGTATTCAAATTTTCCAAAATGTCCCCTGTTGCACCTATTTTTCTTTCAAGCCAATGTAACATATTATATTTGATTATGTCTGTTCAGTGTCCTTTTGTAATATAACAAAATATAATTTTTTAAAAAGGGGAATATATGGGCTTTGGTTTTTCTTTTATTAATTTCTACCAAATGATTGACAAGATAAACATCAGAACTAACAGTTATTAAGCAGCAATCACATGCCAAGTTTGGTGCAAGGCATATCAATATATATAGGACAAGGTCTGGCGGCCCAGGTGCCTCAGCGGTTTAGCGCTGCCTTTGGCCCAGGCATGATCCTGGAGATTGAGTCCCACGTGGGGCTCTCTGCATGGAGCCTGCTTCTCCCTCTCCCTGTGTCTTTGCCTCTTTCTCTGTGTGAATGAATAAATAAATTAATTAATTAAATTAAAAAAAAATAGGACAAGGTCCCTGATCTCAAGGATAGAGGTTGTGTTTCTCCAAATACACACAATTTGTTCCTCCCACTTTTAACCAGCTCAAGAAACACAAACACAGGAAATATGAATTAATTATTTGCATGGCTCAGATCCACACCATAGAGTGGGCGAACTGAGCGAGGCTGGTTGCACACATCTAATAATTTACCTTCTGCTACTTCCTGAATCCTACATGAACTTCTCAGCCCAAGAGTCAAGGATATCACAGCTTGATTCCAGTCTAACTTTCCATCCTCAACCCTTACCACTTCCTCTTACAAACTCAGACTGGACCCAGACTTTCTGGAATATGTTGCATGTTTTCCCATCTGTACATTCCTCTGACCTACTTTCCCCTCTATGTATTTCTTCAAACTTCTACCTATATCGCAAGACTCAAAGCATATGCCTCACCTTCAGTGAAAATATTCTAGCCTATTTTTAAAAATATTTTTTCATATATGTGTATATATGTACATTATCTAAGTGATATTTATGTAATACACACACAAGCCTCTCTATTTGGTTTATTAAAAGCTGTTCCAAATTTGTAAGAAAATTACCTTGTAGTCTAGATCAATAATTGAAAGTGTGTCTAATCTGAAGAAAGTAAGGTAGAGATTTAGCAATTATCTGCTCATGGGATAAAGACATACAATTGCAAATATAAACAAAAATATAAAAGTGTCTAAATTACCAGCTTATTTACATTGATTATATCTTCAGGGTGATTTGTAAATCTTTTTTTTTTTTTAAGATTTTATTTATTTATTCATGAGAGACACAGAGAGAGATGAGAGGTAGAGACACAGGCAGAGGGAGAAGCAGTCTCATGCAGGGAGCCCGACGTGGGACTCGATCCCAGGTCTCCAGGATCAGGCCCTGGGCTGAAGGCGGCACTAAAACCACTGAGCCACCCAGTCTGCCCTAAATCTTCATTTTCATTATAAAGAGAGTAAGCATAGTTATAGATTTTTTTAATTCAATTTGCTTAAACTAAAAAACCAAAAAAACAATAACAGTTTACCCATTTCTCCTACCTGCTTAAAGCTTATCATTAAAAATAATGAAGTTGCCTTTTCAGAACACTTTTAATACTCTCCAAAATAGTCCAACACCTCAGACTGCAGTACAAATACTGTCTTTGTCACACAGCTAAGGTCACATGTTGTTAAAATTCCTTATTAAGGAAAACCCTCTCTGTGTGTTTTCGATTTTCATTTCTGACCCTTAATTAGAATTAATGAAGTTACCTCACATACAGATCACGAAAGCTGCCAGGACTCCTGAAATTACTGCATAGAGTGCTGAAATTTGTGACTACATTCACATGAGGTCAAGTGGTTACAGACCCATAATTCTACACGTATGTTGAGAATTTGTGTGCTTCCTTGTATGTGAGGCAGAGGCTAAGTGCATCTAAGGTGTGATCTTTGGCAACTTTATACGCAACATAACGGCTTGAAGAAAAATGTTTATAAAAGAATACATTCCAATCCCTGGTATTTAAGAAATGCTTAAATACAAATAAATAATACTTTCCTTGAATGAAGTCTCTTCTCTTGGTATAATTACTGGATATATGCTTGAGAGTTCCAAGTTTGACTGAGTGTTTCATTTCTTACTTATGGGATTCAGCTCACCTCTTGGCACCCATGACGCAGTAAACAACAGATTCCAGATATCAGAAGTACACTCCTGCCAGCAGCCAGCAGATGGCTATGCAGATGACAGACACGATGCCTTCAGACATGGCTCCATCCTGAGCTGGCTTGTTTGATTTATTTACTTATTTGATATCTGATACATACAAAGGAAGTCACATAATTTATATCTAAGCCTTGAAGCATTATAGTAAGGTATAAACACACCACACAGACTTAAGGACAACTAGAACTTTATCAGTTTTTTGCATCTACCTACCCTCTTCCTCTGCCTTCTCTTCAGAAGTAACCCAATCTTGAACCATGTTTATTTTTCCTGTTAAAAAAAGGTGGAGGGAAGAGGGGGTACCTAGGTGGCACAGTGGGTTACACCTCTGACTCAGGTCCCGATCTCAGGGTCATTGGATCAAGCCTCTCATTGGGCTCCACACTTGGCTCAGAGTCAGCTTGAGATTCTTTCCTTCTCCCTCTCTCTGCCCCTCTTCCACTGCCTCCTTCTGTAGATGCACTCTCATTCTCTCTCTCTCTCTCAAATAAATAAATGAAATAAAAAAAAAAGATTTAGCCCAGATGTATATACCTTTAAACTTTGTATTGTTTCATTATTCTTGTTTTAGGCTTTATAAAAATGATATAATATTTACTCTGGTCTACTGCAACTTGATTTTTTTTTTCTTTCGAGGGTATGTTTCTAAGCTTCATCTGTGTTGTTCCCTGCAGCTATAGTTCAAACATTCATTTTCGCTATTGTATAAAAACATTTTTAACCATAGCACTACTTATGAAGTTGTTCTAAAGTCTCTGGATGTTTGGGTTGCTCAGTTTAGATTGGAGGATGGGGACAGAGGGTTGATTGGTTGGTTGGTTGGCTTTTGCCTTTATGAATGAAATTGTTGAGAATGTGTCTTCTGGTGAAAAGGTACAAGGAATTTAGAAATAAGGCCAAAGAGAAGCACTGTTGAGTCTTAGAGTATGCAGAAGTTCAATTTTACAAGTCACTGCCAACATTTTTTAAAGTGATTCTATCATATTCTCACCAGGGATTTGTAAGAATTCCTGTTAATCCATATTCTCATCAATACTTGGTATTAGAAGAACTTCCTTTTTTTTTTTTCATTCCTTGTTTTTTTATCAACCTAGTAGGTAAAATAATAATCTCATTTGGGATCAATCCTGAGTTTTCTTCACCTTGTGCAACACTGACAACATTCCAAGTCAGCCAGTTCCAGACCTGTGGATCTAAAAGGAATTGAAAGAGGTGGGGAAGGATGCAAAGTTGCATGTTGAATCACAAAGACATTGACATTTGTAGAATTGATTCCTGCAAGAGCATGTCCTGTGAGACTCAAGGTTATATAACATGTACATCATTCTCTGAATTAATATTTTTAGTTTCATATAAGTGAAGTACCAGATGCTTTCCTGGGCCCAGGGAAATCAAATGAATGACAGACAAGTTCCCTGCCTCTTTGAGCTAACACTCTCATCAGGGAGGAAACAGACAATAAGCAAATAAATATATGACATAATATTTATGTCATAAGAAAGTAAAGGCCAGCTTTAGAGACACATAGGCCAGGGCTCAAGTCCATTTTCCATACTGCACCTCACAGTCGACCTCTCTGAGCCTTGGTTTCATTTCATGTAAACAACAGTTATTATCTTCCAGGATTATTGTGAGAATTGAGAGCTGGTGTATATAACGCTTTTTAGTTTAGTGCTGAGCAGAAAGGCCATTCTCTCCTTTCTGGACACTTTGAAAAGAGCCTGGGGGAGGAATTCCAGGACTTCAAGGGTGGGGCGATCTTGTCTCCTAGCTGCCTGGAGGTTAAGCTCCCAGGACTACACTCCTCCTAAATGGAAACAAAAGCCTAAGGATCTCTGCCAGTCAGCAGCTGACTGTTCATTTTATCCAGTTAACCACTGATCACCTTCCCTCACTCACTTGAACTGATATTTTTTTATTTTTTTATTTTTTAAAGATTTTATTTATTTATTTATTTATTTATTTATTATTATTATTTTTAGATTTTATTTATTTATTCATGAGATACACACACACACACACACACACACACACACACACAGAGGCAGAGGCAGAGACACAGGCAGAGGGAGAAGCAGACTCCCTGCAGGGAGCCTGACATGGAGACTGGATCCTGGGTCTCCAGGATCAGGCCCTGGGCTGAAGGCGGAGTTAAACCTCTTGAGCCACCCAGGCTGCCAGATCTGATAATTTAATTCTAATTCTGCTTTTGTCACCCTCTGTGAAGCTGCAAAATTTACCATTGAGTTCTATTCTCTCCAGCCACACAATCTTCCTTGCTATTTTTTGGACATTCTGCTAATCTAATTTAAAACTTGAGTTTGATTTTAACAAACCAACTAGAAAGAATATATGAACCAATTTGGAAAGGTTGAATACTAGAGACTATTGGATAATATTAATGAATTTTTAAGTATGATAGTGATATTGTAGCATGTCAAAGAAAAGTGCTCTTAACTTTGGATATATGTTCTCAATATTTATATGATGTCTTAAATTTGCTTTCAAATAATCCAATATTTGGGGATCCCTGGGTGGCGCAGCGGTTTGGCGCCTGCCTTTGGCCCAGGGCGCGATCCTGGAGACCCGGGATCGAATCCCACGTCGGGCTCCCGGTGCATGGAGCCTGCTTCTCCCTCTGCCTGTGTCTCTGCCTCTCTCTCTCTCTGTGACTATCATAAATAAATAAAAATTAAAAAAAAAATAAAAAAAATAAAAAAAACAAATAATCCAATATTTGATCCAGGGATCCCTGGGTGGTGCAGCGGTTTGGCGCCTGCCTTTGGCTCAGGGCGTGATCCTGGAGACCCAGGATCGAATCCCACGTCGGGCTCCCGGTGCATGGAGCCTGCTTCTCCCTCTGCCTGTGTCTCTGCCTCTCTCTCTCTCTCTCTCTCTGTGACTATCGTAAATAAATAAATTAAAAAAAAAATGTTTCAAATAATCCAATATGGCGAGGTGGAGTCTGGTAAATTGGTTGAAAGTATAGAAGCAAAGTAATGGATACATGGGGTTTATTGCACAATTTGTCCACTTTTGTGTATGTTTAAATTTTTCTATAATAAGAAGCAAAAATGATGTGAAAATGCTTCTACCTCAGAACAAGCTTTGCATGTGCTGTTACCTCTGCCTAGAACCTCTGCCTAGATAGCTGTGTAGCAACTTCCTTAATTTATTCCAGTCCCTGCTCAAATGTTACCTCCTTAGAAGGGCTTTCTCTTACTACCTTAGCAAAACAGCATCCCTCTTCTGCTTTACTTTTCTAGCCCTTTATCCTGTTTTGTTTTCCTTTACAGCATTTTCCGCTTGCCATTATTTGCCATATTTTCATTTGCAAAAATGTAGGTTCCATTAGGATAAGGACTTGGTTTCATTTATGGCAATGCTTCTATGCCTTGAACAGTGCCTGGCACATAAGGGAAACTCAAAAAATATTAATTATTTTTTTAAAAGATTTTATTTATTTATTCATGAAAGACACACACAGAGAGAGAGAGAGAGAGAGAGAGAGAGGCAGAGACACAGGCAGAGGGAGAATCAAGGTCCACTCAGGGAGCCGGATGCGGCACTCGATCCCGGGTCGCCGGGGTCACGCCCTGGGCGGAACGCAGATGCTAAACCCCTGAGCCACCAGGCCTGCCCAAAAAATATTAATTAAATAAATGAATGCACACAGCTTAGAATGCCATCAAAACCAGATCAGAACTCCTGCTACATTGAGTACCTTTATCTACACAGATTGATCCTCAGTCCAGAGTTCTATTCATTCAAGGATGAGAGAAAGTGCTTTGTAAATGCTAAGGTGCTACATAGGTTTCTTATCATCATTCTCAATCCAGTTTGGGGCACTAAAAAGAGATGATCAGATTACTACACTGAGGTCACCGGGTCAGCAATGTCTTAGAGAAGCTTCCATTGTAAAATCAGCTCTTTTCAAGGACATTGCCTAGAAGCAAATGTACTCAGGCTAATTTCACCTTAGAAACATAGACCATTATGTTATCCCACAATTGAACACTGGAGTTTCCTTTTCCTGGAGATAATATAACCAGCTTACCATTCAAAGAACGTAATTTCAAATTACTTTTCCAATAGAAGTGAATTTACTCTGGGTTCCTTACAGCTGTAGGCTGGACCTTCTCCTATCTAGTACTGCAGATCCACAAAACACTGATCAGGCCTCAGCCCATGGAACCAAGAAAACCAGGGTCCTGGCTTCATTCATCAAAACCAAAACCTTGTAGGACCCATGACTGGTTTTCTTTCTCTCTCCTTTACCCTGTTTAAAGTGAAAACAGGGATTTCTGGACATTCTTACTAGACTTTGACTTCTTTTTCTTTCCTGGTTCTGCTGCTGGTGTTCTCCACACCTGATTTATTTATTTATTTATTTTAGATCTTTCTTTCTTTCTTTCTTTCTTTCTTTCTTTCTTTCTTTCTTTCTTTCTTTCTTATTTATTTATTTTTTCTTTCTTTCTTTTTTAAAATTTTATTTATTTATTTGATACAGAGGGAAACAGCATGAACAGGGTAAAGGAGACAGAGGGAAAGGGAGAAGCAGACTCCCTGCTGAGCAGAGAGCCTGATGCAAGGCTCGATCCCAGACTGCCAAGATCATAACCCGAGTAGAAGGCAGACTCTTAACCAACCAAGCCACCCAGGTGCCCCCCAAACACCTCTTTTGAGGGGATTAATAGCAGAGGCAGCCACTGAGCCAGAAGACCTTAGAACTGCACCTTCCCCAAAGACCAGCCTAGAAACAAAGGGTAAGCATTTCCAACAAAACCTAGGTATCCTCTTCATGAAGTAACAAATTTTGGAAATTATAAATTTATTTGAGGATTTCAAATTTAGCATATTTTACTTTAGAGAAATAAATGTACATTTTCAAGATTCTAAGAGCAATCAGACTGTAAACATACATAATACATGTGTACATGATATCAAAGACTTTCTTGGATCTGAACTACCCTCGTAATAGAGTATTACATAATCACTGGGATGATATCTAAAAGGTGAGCAAAATTTTAATACAAAGGGTGCCTGGGTGGCTCTGTTGGTTGGGTGGCTGCCTTCGCTCCGGTCATGATCCAAGGGTCCTGGGATAGAGCCCCATATTGGGCTCCCGGCTCAACGGGGAGTCGGCTTCTCCCTCTCCCTCTGTAACTCCCCCTGCAGCTCCCCCTGCTTGCGCTGTTTCACACAAACATTCTCTCTGTCAAATAAATGGGTAAAATCTTTTAAAAAAAAATTAATAAGAGAAACTTAAATATACTAACACTACATAAACAATGTTAAATAAGCATTTTCAGGGGGTTCCTGGGTGGCTCAATGGTTTAGTGCCTGCCTTCCACCCAGGGTGTGATCCTGGAGTTCAGGGCTCGAGTCCTATGTTGGGGTCCCTGCATGGAGCCTGTTTCTCCCTCTGCCTCTCTCTCTCTGTGTCTCTCATGAATAAATAAATAAATAAATCTTTAAAAATAAATAAATAAATAAATAAATAAATAAATAAATAAGCATTTTCATAATGTTTGCTTAACATTTGCTTTCAAGATTTTTCTGCCTATAAAATAGGACCATGATTAGATTCTTATATCCTGTTAAGGCTGACTGATGGGGACTCTGGCTCTTTTGCATATGAATTTTTATGGGAAAAAAGTCTGGGATTCTGGGAAAGACCACGCCCCTGTTATAATGGAGACTAATTTTCAATGGCTTTCATGAGAAAGGAAGCACACGACAAAAAACATGGATAGCATGACAAAAGACCAAGTTCTGCATCACATCACACTCCTAGCCTTACATAAGGCTACATAAGGCTAGGAGGAGACATGTAAGAGCAGACTGAGGGAGGGGCACCTGGGTGGCTCAGTAGGTTAAGCATTTGCCTTCCACTCAAGTCATTATCCCGAGATCCAGGGATCAATCTCCGTGTTGGGTTCCCTGCTCAGTGGGGAATCTGCTTCTCCCTCTCCCTCTCCCGCCCCTTCCCCCCGGCTGTGCATGCAGGCTCTCTCTCTCTCTTTCTCTTTCTCTTTCTCTTTCTCTTTCTCTTTCTCTTTCTCTTTCTCTCTCTCTCTATCTCAAATAAATAAATTTTTAAAAATTAAAAAAAGAAAGAGCCAACTGAGGGGCAGAAATGTGATACAGTGGGCTTTGGAGGAGGCCAGGAGTTCCTCTGCTACTTTCAATCTCCCTAATGATAAAATGTCACACTTCACATTCAAAATTGAATTATTTGGGGATCCCTGGAAGGCTCAGCAGTTAAGCACCTGCCTTTGGCCCAGGGTATGGTCCTGGAGTCCTGGGATCAAGTCCCCATCAGGCTCCCTGCATGGAGCCTGCTTCTCTCTCTGCCTATGTCTCTGCCTCTCTTTCTCTCTGTGTCTCTCATGAATAAGTAAATACAATCTTAAAAAAAATTGAATTATTTTCCATGGATGCTTCCCTTTGTCTACAAACTAATTCCTATAAAGAATTCATAGCATGGAGGGCATTCAATGATCAAGAAACATTGAAGGACATAGGAAGGAAATCCACAGAAGGATGGCTGAATAGTGAATAGTTCATCACTACCAAGATATTTGACACAGGAGTCTATTTTATGCTTTTCTTGTCCTAGCCTGGATGAATCAATGCAAATCATACATATATATTTAATTTATCATGAAATATTTCAGACATCGAAAAAAGTATAAAGAATTATAAATACCCCATATACCCTTAATCCAATTTAAAGAATAAAATTTTATCCATGCAGTTGTAGGCCTCTATGTACTTCTCAGAGATTGCATTCCCTTCCCTACAGAGATAATTAGTATTCTGAATTGAGTGTTTGTCATCCCATACATTTCTTGAAAATTATATTTCATGCCAATCCTGTGGAAGTTATGAATACACTCTTTCAATCCTAAAGCGCTAGGGCACTTTTTAAATTGTGCTAAAAATATCTCTCTTATTGCTCTAATAAGTTAATACTAAAAATATTTTTAGCATAACATGAAGCTTTCTACAGCATATTATTTTTAAACGAGTCAATTAATTGGTAGTAAATATCTCAAGTTAACAATAAATTTAAGTAATCTGGGGACTCTGTGGATTAATAGCTTTTATTCTACCTTTTTTTAGAACTTAAAAAAAAAAGCAGGCATTCAAAAGTAGAAGGAATCCTTGGTTGCCAGGAGCTTGGCCATGGTCCATGACACTTATTATCAACGGACGGTAGCCAGAATGTAAATCTTTAAAGGAACTAGTAACTAGGAGGTATGCTCTGTACTCTTTAAGGTGGGTAAAATTCCCAACAAACTCAGCCTTTTCCTGACACTTCCTAATAATAATAATCAGGTGTGTCTCAGAGTTGTATGAACGCTAGTTAACGAGCAGTCCCCATGGCTCAGCAGTTTAGCGCTGTCTTCAGCTCAGGGCATGATCCTGGAGACCCAGAATCGAGTCCCACGTTGGGCTCCCTACATGGAGCCTGCTTCTCCCTCTGCCTGTGTCTCTCTGTGTCTCTTGTGAATAAATAAGTAAAATCTTTTTTTTTTTTTTTTTTTTTTTTTTTTTTTTTTTTAATTTTTATTTATTTTATGATAGTCACAGAGAGAGAGAAAGAGAGAGAGAGAGGCAGAGACACAGGCAGAGGGAGAAGCAGGCTCCATGCACCGGGAGCCCGACGTGGGATTCGATCCCGGGTCTCCAGGATCGCGCCCTGGGCCAAAGGCAGGCGCTAAACCACTGCGCCACCCAGGGATCCCTAAATAAGTAAAATCTTAAAAAAAAAAAAAAAATGCTGGTTAACCAGCAGCGTTTACCATTTAGTAAATCTGGGCACCACTATAGTCAAGAGGCCTGTTAGACACCAAGTACTTTTGCCAGAGTGGTGGAACAGCTGATGCACTTGAAAGGGCATTGTTTCAGGCTAGCTCAGTAAACATGAATGGGTCAAATGAAGCACAGTTTATTTTGTAAAGGGCCAGATTAATGGAGCTTTGTTGGGAATCAGCAGTGACGATAAGCTATAGTCCAATGGTTTGGTTTGTTGGTTTTTGGTTCCTAGGACAATGACCTAGTATTAATTCAAGCTCATAGTCATATCTAAAACTGAAATTAAAAACAAAAACAAAAACCTGAAATCTAAGGAACTATGGAAGCTGACAATTTGTTCAAAACTCAGCTGATACCAAAACCATATGCTGGTCTGAAACCATTTAGTGACAAAACATCACTTGAACTGACACTAGACTACTTAAAGTCTTCATTTAAACCAGTTACTGAAAAAAAAAAAATAAAAAATAAAAAAAATAAACCAGTTACTGGGGCAACCCTGGTGGCAGAGCAGTTTAGTGCCACCTGCAGCCTGGGGTGTGATCTAGGGGACCCGGAATCGAGTCCCACATCCGGCTCCCTGCATGGAGCCTGCTTCTCCCTCTGCCTGTGCCTCTGCCTCTCTCTCTGAGTCTCTCATGAATAAATAAGTAAAATCTTTTTAAAAAATAAAATAATTAATTAATAGACCAGCTACTGTGACCATATGTTTTACTGAAGAAATATTAAGGAGCACCTGAGTGGCTTGCTGGTTGAGCACCTGACTCTTGGTTTTGGCTCAGGTCATGATCTTAGGGTCTTGGGATGAGCTCTGCATCGGGCTCTGCACTGGGTGTGGAATCTGCTTGAGGAGTCTCTCCTCCTCTCTCCTTTCCCTGCTCTTGTATGCTCTCTCTCAAATAAATAAATATATATTTTTTAAGATTTTAAAAATTTGTTTATTTGAGAGAGAGAGAGCAGAACAAGTGAGATTTGCTACTCCACCTATCACCCCAACACCAGCAGCTTATATACAAAAACCAAAATTATAGAAGAAATACCAGAACTGTGAGTTCCCTCCCTCCCACTATTGCTTTTTTTTTTTTAACCCCTGCTTTTTCCTTTCCCATCTCCCACTGAGACCAAGTGAGAAGGACACTAAGAAAACCACTGGTAGATTCATAAATTTGGGACGTACCTGCAAGAAGAGAGCATTTTACAGCTGAAGTTATAATCATGCCCTGGAATTGCTTCTCTACTTTCTGTGCCTATCTGAACAGAGGGAAAGGGAACTAGGGAATGATGACAAGGAGACAGGGGACATTTAAAGAGCAGCCTGTCCTTTGCTAAAGAATGGTTGATGCACTCAGAGATGGCACTGTTTTAACATTAGCTGGTAAAACATGAATGTGTCCATTGAAGTGCAGTTGTTTTTTAACTAGTCAGATTCTAATTAGACATGGCAAAAATGTGGGAATTTCTCTGGTCAAGTGTACAATGGCAAAGTGAGCCAGGCTGGAGCTGTCTTGTGGGCACCCCACCCAAGAGAGCTACCTCCTGGGAAGGATAGCGTCAAGGGGGTTTAGTAGGGTTATATGGGGGAGAGAAGGAGTTGATGCACTTGAAAATGCACCAGGCTGGTTTATCCCAAATCAGAGGAAAAAAACAATGGAGACCCCGACTATAGGGCCCCCAAATAACCTCTACATATACTCTACTGGATACCTGTTTCACAGAGAGCATCTATAGTCAAGAGACAACACAGCACAAGTTAAGTAACGAGTCATTTGCCCCTTTTCACTGCCTTTGCCTTTGTCACAATCCACAGAGAAGAAAAAGACCAAGGAGTGTGTGTGTATGTGGTCTCCCTTTTAGGCTTCTTTCACTTTGATATCCACAGTTAATCCCCTACCACTCTCCATCCCATTCCATCCTTTCCTCCAACCCTGACAGAGAAATTGTTCTTGGGTCTCTGGCTCAAGCATGAACAAAAGAGCATTGTTTCTCTCAGTACAGCAAAGCAGACTGGAATTTTCCAAAAGAAACTGAAGACAAAGAAATGCAAGCAAAGAAAACACAAAGTTCATAAGTATAGTCAAGCTATCAACAGCTACAATAACTAAACAGTGCCAAGTTCTCAACTGTTCTGTCCCACACCCTCTCTGACAGTCCTGTCCAGAGAAACCCTATATCACATCTTCTACAAACCTTCTCTCCACACCTTTCTTTGTTTCCAAAGCCTCCTTAGAGGAGAGTTTGAAAGACTCTTGGCTGAACAGTAGGTGATACATACACAGATTAAGAAATACCACACTTTCTAAGCTTTTGAATCAGACAGACCTGACTGCCTTTATGAGAGTACTTCACCTCTCTGAATCTTATTTTTTCTCATCTAGGTAGCACCTACCTGGTGCTCACATAAATGCTGCATATGGTAAGTACTCAAAAAATGTTTGCCAGCATAGGAAATACAATGAACGAAATTGTACTAGTGTTGTAGGGTGATAGATGGTAGCCATACTTATGGTGAGCATAGCATAATGTGTAGACTTGTTGACATCACTATGCTGTACACCTGAAACTGTTACATTGTATGTCAACTGTACTTCAATTTAAAAAAATGTTTGCTATTATTATCATTATTCAGTGTAAGAAGACAAAGCTGGATGGTTTCAAAACCACCCTGCATTGTCTTCCTTCTTCTTCCTATATATTATGTCTCCATCTCCCCACTCTTTCTCATATTCCTCCTACACTCATGGATAGGTAAAGTTTATTTCTTCATGCCTGGATATATCAACAGGTTGCCCTATTGATTTGAACAAACCATATTATAGGTTTATGAGAATAAACCATCTAAAACTCATCAATCCACACATAGGAGAAGCTTGGCACCTGGACTAAAGAAATTTTATACCATGATAGATTACTACATCCAAAGACTAGCTGGACATGTCTGTCTGTTTCACCTCCGTAGGTCATCTTCATTTATAAAATCTAGAGGGTGAACGTCAAGGTCAACCACTCATCATCACATTTTTCCCAACTCATATGGTTCATGTTTAAGCAAGTGAACCACACCCTTCTCATCCCCATACAAGGATCAAACAGACCCAGGCTGAAACCTTGGCTCAGTGTTAAATTACTGACATTAAGTGCCTAATCTTTCTAAGCTTCAGTTCACTCTTTGTGGACTTGTGATTAGGGTATTTCCCTGACAGAGCCTTTGAAGATTAAATGAAAAAATGAATGGCAGGCACTGAAGACATAGTAAATGGTGGCTGACGTCATCACTACATGTTTATCAAGTTACAATTACATTATCTGAACAATCAAGTGGATAATTTATATCCAAAGATTAAAAAAGGACTTTCTTTTACATAATCTCTCATTCACATAGAACCTAGTCAGTAAACCAGTGATTGTCAACACTGAGGTTCGTAAGAGTCACTTGTTTACCTCTGAATCCTGATAGATGTCCTACTCACCTTTGACAGAAGTACAAATGACACATTTATGAACCTGGGTACTATTGATTTTCTAATTAGGTAGAAGCTTTATTGCCAAGTCCAATCACATGATTAAACAAAATTTCCCTACATTTATTGTTTTTGGAAGCCTGTCAATAAGATAAAGAATTTGACCGAGTACTAGTATGTCAACATTTCACACTGACATTTAGCAAGTGGGGCCCCCGTGCTCCCAGTCTTTGTTTCTATCCAAAGTCCCTTCTGCAAAATGCAGCCATTTCTGTTCCATAGTAAGAAATAAAGATGTCTTGTTTTTTGTATTTTGTTTTTTGGTTTTTTTGTATTTTGGGTTTTTAAAAAATATTTGTTAAATAAGTGAATCCACAAGCAGAGGATGGCTGCATAGCCTTCGTATTGCCATCTTGTCTGAAAAATGAAAGGGTTATGGAGAGCAGATGTGGCATACTGTCTTTGAAATATGTCAGTGGGAGGCAGAGCTGTGATTCTGAGTTAGATACACCTGAACTGGAGGTTTGGCTCTGTGTGACCCTAGGAAGGAAGATAAGTTAATCTCTCTGAGCCTCTTAAAGCACCTGCTTCCTAGATTGTTGAGGATTAAATGAATTAATGAGAAGTGGATAGTTTTTAAGAGTCTCCTGGGTATGGACCTCACATCTGTCCTTGAGGTTGCTCAGCCTCTTTTAGTTTTCTTCACCATTCAATTTCTGACCAGAGATCTGCCCCAGCCAATCATATATGGAGAATCGTGTTTATTTCTGAGCATTTATTTATTTATTTATTTTATTTTTTATTTCTGAGCATTTAAAGAGGACTTTGACCAGGATTAGAAAACTGACATTTGAAAAATAGACTTCTAGGGACACCTGGGTGGTTCAGTGGTTGAGCATCTGCCTTTGGCTTAGAGCATGATCCTGGAGTCCGGATGGAGTCCCACATGGGGTTCCCTGTGGGGAGCCTGCTTCTCCCTCTGCCTATATCTCTGCCTCTCTCTCTGTGTCTCTCATGAATAAATAAATAAATCTTAAAAAAAAAAAGAAAAATAGACTTCTAGACATTCGATAAAAACTTTAAAAATGAGTAAACTGTGGACTTTAGTTAATAATATTGGCTCACTAGCTCTGACAAATGTACATTAGTCATGTTAACAATAGGAGAAATGAGGTAAGAGGTAATATTAACTTTCTCATCAATCTAAAACTATTCTAAAGTAAAAAGTTTATTAGCTATTAAAATTATCTATTAATATCAAAGCTATAAGAAGTCAAAATTATATGTATGTTTATAATTTGTTCCTATATGTATGTAATATTTCCATATGTACAAAATATCAGAATAAAAATGGAAAGGAATTTTTTAAATAGACTTTAGCCAACACTGAGGAACATGTTGGTGACATGACAATATTATTACTTTCTTCAAAAACATGAGTTTCCCATGTGGTTCAGTCCAAGTGACTTTTAATTTTGTCTCAGGTTATGACCTTGGGGTCATGAAATAGATGCCCTAAGTTGGGCTCTATGCTGAGCAGGAAGTCTGCTAGAGATTCTCTCTCTCCCTCCACTCTTGCTCTTCCCCCTGCTTGCATTCTCTCTCTCTCTCTCTAAATAAATAAATTAAAAAAAAATCTTTAAAAAACAAAACAACATGTAGTCCTTTTGTGTGAAACATAGATATATGCTGTATAGTCCCCAAAGCAGAAAAAAATTAGCAGAAATTACAGATGATACAGTTTCACCTCAGATAATGATTAGAATTGTCCATACAGGGCAGCCTGCGTGCTCAGTGATTTAGCGCCGCCTTCAGCCCAGGACCTGATCCTGGAGACCTGGGATCGAGTCCCACGTCAGGTTCCCTGCATGGAGCCTGCTTCCCCCTCTGCCTGGGTCTCTGCCTCTTCCTCTCTCTTTCTCTGTGTCTCTCATGAATAAATAAATAAAATCTTAAAAAAAAAAGATGGACACTCAAAAAAAAAAAAAAAAAAGAATTGTCCACACACACATATAAGTGGACACATCCTGAAGGTGTATGTGACCTCTTTCAAAGTTGTTGATAGAGGGGCATCTGTTTAAGCGTCTGACTCTTGATCTCAGCTCAGGTCTTGATCTCAGGGTTGTGAGTTTAAGCCCTGCTTTGGGCTCCACATTGGGCAAGGAGCCTACTTAAAAATAAAAAAAAGTTGTTCATAAAAGGAGTAGGTGACCACCCATCAGGGGATGTTGCAATGAGTGTGTATCAAGAGGCGTTTGATAAAATTTTATATATATATATATAAAATATATATGTATATATATGTAATACATATGTATGTATATGTAAAATATATATGTGTATATATGTAATATACATATATACACATATATATTTTTAAAAGATTTTATTTATTTATTTGAGGGAGAGAGAGAGCCAGAGAGCACAGTAGGGGGAATGGGAGAGGAATAAGGAGAAGCAGGCTCCCCACTGAGCAGGGAGCCTGATGTGGGGCTTAATCCCAGGATCCCGGGATCATTACCTGAGCTGAAGGCAGATACTTAACCAACTGAGCCACCTAGGCCCTCCAAAATTTTATATATTTTATGACCATCTCTTTATCCTTATGTCCATCTGTTCTATCTTGCCCTTTTCTAACTTTATGCTTTTCTTCTCTACCTTTATGGTTTTGGTACATTAAGTTCCCCATGCATTGGGTTCAGACTTTCATTAGCTTTTCTCTCACTATATGTAGTGTATTTATATTCTTTTATGTATGTCTATCCAATCTTTCCACTTGTCCTTGGGGGCAAGATCACTTTTTTTTTTTTTTTTTTTAGAGACAAAGAGAGAAGAGAGAGTGTGCAAGCAGGATGGGAGAGGGGCAGAGTTTGAAAGAAAATCTTAAGCAGGCTCCACACTAGGGCAAGCCTGATGTGGGAATGGATCTCATGACCCTGAGGTCATGACCTAAACCAAAATCAAGAGTTGGACACTCAACAGACTGAGCCACCCAGGTGCCCTGGGGCAAGATCATATTTATGTATCTTTGTATATCCAGTGTCTACTATGGTCCTGGCGCAGAATAGACATTGACCAAATAATTGTTACTTAAATACAGATTATTCTCAACAAAACTGCAAACAGAGCCTTAAGAGATATGTGTGTTGGGGCAGCCCCCGGGGCGCAGCGGTTTAGCGCCCCCTGCAGCCAGGGGCGTGATCCTGGGGACCTGGGATCGAGTCCCACTTCGGGCTCTCTGCATGGTGCCTGCTTCTCCCTCTGCCTGTGTCTCTGCCTCTCTCTCTAGCTGTGTCTCTATGAATAAATAAATTAAAAAAAAAGAGATATGTGTGTTAATTATTCTTTCTCAGCCAACATCTATGTATGGGGGACCCTTATTTAGAACAAATCTCTATAATGCCCATTCCTTTGTAATGAAAGGAGTCTACATAATCATGCACTAGATGACCAGATCATAAATACGGATGTAGGATTACAAGGAGGGACCCAGATGATGGGCATGACAAGCTGTTAGCAATTCTGTTTTGCAAAGAAGAAAATCAATCACATTGAAATTTTTCATTTTGGGGGCACCTGGGTGGCTCAGTGGCTGAGCATCTGCCTTGGGCTCAGGTTGTGATCCCAGGGTCCTGGGATCAAGTCCCCCATCGGGCTCCCGGTGGGGAGCCTGCTTCTGCCTTTGCCTATGTCTCTGCCTCTCTCTGTGTCTCTCATGAATAAATAAAATCTTTAAAAACAAAAAAATTAAATTGTATGTGGTATCCCATAATTCATGCATCATAACTTACGCAAGTGTTTGTACCTTATTCTTACCAGGACAGTAACAACATTGCACAAAATTAAATCAACTGTTTTTATTTCATTTCTTGATATACACACCTTCTACAACACTCTCTACCTTCAGCTTACTGATGATAAGAAGTACTAAAAGGAAAAGGAACCATGGGTTGCCCATCTTTCATTTTCCTTCTATGTCATCATTTCCAGGGTACATTGTTGACCACTACAGGGAAATAATATGTGCCAGAAATGATACAGCAGGGTTCCTTGATTGTCATGTTTCTAGAAATGCAATTGCCTTCTTTCTGCATAGCAAGTTCTAGTTGAAATAGAAAGTGTAGCCTCTCAGGGCTGTTAGAGACCCAACTCAATCAGTTGTAAATGTAACACGCTTTCCTTGAACTCACCGAGTATTGCTGAACTCCAGCTTATGGTGGGACCACAGGAATTCTGAGCTTTGAGGCTGTGTGCAAATGCAACAACAAGGAACAGCAAATAAGCATATTGCACACACTTTCTTCTCACGCACATGCTCTGTTGCTCTATCAGACTTTGTTTACAAAACACAGCTTCAAAGACAAAATGATCAAGAATTTCAAGATAGTGATAATAGAGCATTAGGCCAGGCTGAAGGCCTCCTAAGCAGGGGTCCTGCTATGACTGCACAGCTTGCATGCCTATGAAGCTGGCATGTTCCACCAAGTCTTCAAGGACACAGATTCCTTTTATCTTTTCGCTCCTTTACACTCCGTGTGGGGCTTCCACCCTCAAGGTTAGTTCATGATCTAAGTAGGCTGCTGGAGTTCAAGATCAGCAGAAAGACGAAGGAGAGAAGTGCAAAAAGCCATTCTCCAGGCTGAATGCCCTTAAGGGGCCTTCTCAGAAGCCCAGCTCTGCTTGCATCTTATTAGCCTAGAGCTTAGTCTAGGGCTTTGCTAACTCTAAGGGCTGCTGGAAAATGGAGTCTTTTTGTTGGATACACTGCCACCCTGAATGAAATCACGGTGTTACTAAGAAGTAAAGGTTAATTGATATGGATAGGCAAGTAATTGTCCCACCACGCCAACATGAAGATGTAATTTATTTCATCAAGCCTTCATTTTTATTATGGGGGTTGTTTTTGATTTTTCACCATTACCAACATCATCTATAAACGTTTAAATTGTATATTACTCTAAATTTTTAAAAACTTATTCCTAAACAACTAGCACATCTTTCCAGGCCGCCCTGGTGGCGCAGTGGTTTAGTGCCGCCTGCAGCCTGGGGTGTGGTCCTGGAGACTCGGGATCAAGTCCCACACTGGGCTTCCTGCGTGGTGCCTGCTTCTCTCTCTGCCTGTGTCTCTGCCTCTCTCTCGCTCTCTCTGAATGAATAAATAAATAAATCTTTTAAAAAAGCAAACAACTAGCATGTCTTTGGAAGAATCTTTCCATTTATTAAATCAAACTAAACAACATGTACTTACTTAAATTTGCAACAGTAACAGTTAAAAAGAAGTTTGTTTTTTTAAACAACAACAACAAAAAAAAAACAATTAAATGCTTGTATTGATGTTTAGTCCTGGCATAAACACTGCATGAGGCAAGGTATAGCTAGCTAAAGATAAAGACATGTTAAATTGGGATGCCTGGGTGGCTCAGTTGGTCAAGTGTGTCTGCCTTTGGCTCGGGTCATGATCCCAAGGTCCTGGGATTGAGCCCCAGTGGGGCTCCCTGCTGAGTGGAGAGCCTGTTTCTTCCTTTGCCCATCCCCTTGGTCCTGCTTTCTCTCTCTCTCTCTCTCTCTCAAATAAATAAAATATTTTTTAAAAGACATGTTAAATTATGTGACTTTTTTTTTTTTTAATTATGTGGCTTTTATGATCCTCTACTCCTGTATAGTACTGGTAATTTATCCATGACTAGATGACAAAAAGCAAAGATGATACAAGCAAGTCCTGAAAGTTGCTGATTTTTTTTGAAGACAACTTACTTCTACCTGAATCAATCTCCTGTCAATATCAGGATCCTTTGGATCATCTTATGCTGATTCTATTTCTAATATTGAGTATCAGGATGCTTTCCATAATCTTATGCTAATGTTATCTAATTTCCAATATTGAGTACCTGGATGTGTCATCTTAAATTAATGTTATCTAGTTGAAGCACAGCAGAATACCAAACCTAAGTGAGAAGGAGTCATTGCTCATTTCTACATTAGCATTTGCATAGCATTTAATCAGGCTGTTCTTTCATTGGTGAACTCATTCTCTGCTCCGTGCTAGTAACTCAAGACTAAAATAGCTTAAATGTTCTTAGCTCATTTGTTTTGTCACATCTTTGCCAAGCTTATCAAATTATTTCCATATGAAATGAAAAAGAGATTTTATTAGCCTCCAAAACACTTTTATTTGAAGTAAATAACTATGAAAGAATGTACTTATCCTAACTATTTTTAACCAATTCTTAAATGACAAGAATTTGTAATTTATTAAACAGAATGGTATCTACATATTCAGATTCTAATGTGTGAAGTTTTTCTGAATGAATTTTGATGCAATTCGATTTCAATTCGAGCCATTAAAATCTGAGGATTATGAGCAAACTATTATTTATAGAGTATAGTTCTACATACTCTAACATTTTGTCCTTCACATATAAATATCTGGGTACATGCACCATCTGAGTGTATAAAATTAAACTACCCGAACACCTTTAAAAAATTAAAGTAAAACGTAAAAATGTCTATAAAAAGAAATTCATTAGAGATTTCAAAATATCCGTAAGTGCTAAATAAGGTTTCCAGAAATCAGTGATTACGCTGAAACGTGTCACAAGGGGAACTGTTAACAAGTGTTACTTTGCCAATGGTAGGAAGATTGCCAACCTTTAATTGGCTTTAAAGTTGGTGTTCTATCAATGGTGTATTGTAAAAGGCAATAATGCCCACATTTATGATCTAAGTCTGAAATCTGAACTCTAGATTTGACCATAACTGTGGCACTATGCACTAGTCCTTCTAATTAAAAATATTCAAATGCCTGCCTTTTAAATTTGATCAGGATGTTTATTATCATGTTTTTATTAACAACAACAGCAACAAACAAAAGATGTTTGTCCACACTTTACAATATACAATGACCAGTCAACACCCCCGCCCCTTGTTTTGCTATGCATTAACTATTTTGCTCTAATGAAAATAGCTCTAATGAGAATAGCTCTTTCTTGGTGGCTGGGACGATGGGGATTCTACTGAATGAAACAAAAAAATCTGGCATGGCATCATTCTTTGCATTCTGTAAGGGAGGGTGTCCTCATTAATAAATGCAAAAGAGAAATCATATTATCTTTAATAAGCAGAGTCAACAATGCTCTGCCCATTGGCTTCTGGATTTCTTTTCTTTCTTTCTTTCTTTCTTTTTTTTTTTTTTTTTTTTTGGCTTTTGGATTTCTAACTGTGAATTCCTAACTGCCTACTGATGCTGATGCTAGGGCAATGTGACAGGACTCTTGAATAACAACACAAACAAACAAATACAAAGTCAACTTCCAGTCAAATCATGAAGAGGGGAAACCCCACCAGAAAGATCACTTTCCATATGTGTGAGGCTTCATAGTGGGAAAAAGATCCAGAGAGGATTTCTGAGGAGCTCTGAGTGTTTGGTATTCAGTATTCAGCTGACTAACCTGGCAGCTTTGTCTAGCCAACTTGAATAGCTTTGCAGATTAGGCATAGTTTACAGCTTTTCTGACTCTTGCAGGTTCCTGATTCATCAGACTGCTTTTCTATACCAGCTACTTGTTTTCCACTCTCTAATCTTACTCCTACTCCATGTGACAGCACACACTTCATATTTTAGCCCATTGGCCATAAGAAATCAGAAAATCACATGCAATAACCGTAGCTACAAGCCCCTGTGGCAGACACTGTTGGCTGCCTTCCCAAGGCAAAACCTCCTCTTCTATCTTCCTCTTTGGCAGGGCTGCCTCCCACAGTAGAGGCAGACAATGCCAAGTATATGCATTCTCAGCCTCTCTTCTGGCCTTAGTCCTGGCCTGTGATATAAGGCCAATTCTGCTGGGAATTTCTGGGAAAGAAAAGAAAGAAAAGTTTCCCTATACATCCCACCCTAGCCTTTTGGTTTTGATATGACTGGACAGAAGGGATGATGCTTAGAGTCCAGGAGGCCATCTTGTGACAATGATCAAGAAATTTCAGAAAAGCCAGCTTAAAGCTCTCTGGACTTCCATTGTGTGATAAAAATAAGCTATTCTTTTTTTTTTTTTTTAAATAAGCTATTCTTATGGTCACTTTGATTTTTATTTTTTGTTTTACTTCCACCCAAAAGCATTACTAATATTTGCTCTTTTTAAAAAATTTATTTTATTTTAAAGGAAACTTTACACCCAACATGGGGCTTGAAATCACAACCTCTAGATCAAGAGTCGCAGGCTCCACTGACTGAGCCAGCCAGGTACTCCCAATATTTATTCTTTTTTTTTTTAAGATTTATATATTTATTCATGAGAGACACACACAGAGAGAGGGATAGACACAGGCAGAGGGAGAAGCAGGCTACCCACCTCTTGTTCTTTCTCTCTAAAATGGATAAATAGAGGTGCCTGGGTGGCTCAGTTGGTTAAGCACCTGCCTTTGGCTCAGGTCATGATCTCAGGATCCTGAGCCCCACATTAGGCTCTCTGCTCAGCGGGGAGTCTGATGCTCCTTCTCCCTCTGCCCTTACCCGTGCTCATGCATGCGCTCTAATTAATAAAAAAAAAAATCTTTAAAAAAATAAAATAAAATGGATAAATAAATCTTTTTTTTAAGTTGAGACTCCCCAAAAGTGACCCCCTCGAGGTGTGTATTTTTTTAAAAGGTTTCTGAGAGGAACCCGATGTGGGACTCTATCCAGGATCCTGGGATTAGGTCCTGAGCCAAAGGCAGGTGCTCAACCACTGAGCCACCCAGGTGTCCCCTAATATTTATTCTTAATATCAATATAGTTTGCCAACATGAACAGACATTCTATGGTGGTTTGAGCTGCCTTTCAGACAGTTCATAGTATTAATCAGGTTACTTTGATGTTATAGAAAAGGCATACATGCCATTTATTTATTTTTTTTTAAGATTTTATTTATTTGACAAAGAAAGAGGGAGGGAGCACAAGCAGGAGGAGTAGCAGAGGGAGAGGGAGAAGCAGGCTCCTTACTGAGCAATGTGCCTGCTTTGGGGCTGGATCCCAGGACCCTGGAATCATGACCTGAGCCAAAGGCAGGTGTTTAACCAACTGAGCCACCCTGGTGCCCTGCCATTTATTGAGATTTAAGTAAAATCTGAGCAGAAAAACAGTTTGTGGAATAATTGCTTATCCTTCATATCAAAATTCACCCACCCCAACACTATTTCAATTTTTGTCTTTAATACTTCTGTAAACATAAGGCAGAATGCCTGTGGACATAAAAATATTTCTCAGAAAAGATATATATATATAATTTATCATGGATAAAATGGTTTGTGGAATGTAAAATGTAAAAGATGAGGATCATAGCTATTAAGAGCTAAAAGCAGTGATAAAAATTCAAAAAGAAAAACAATTGATTCCATATTTTGTTCATGCAACTCATTCTCATATAACCACAAACTATAGGTAAAAAATGCAAGTATTTAAACCTGGAGTTTGTGTTCATCTTAGGAACATTAGCAAAATAAATCTTTCACAACTATTCTCAGCTAGAAAACTTGGCAAAAACTTACTGTCCCCTATAAGCATCACGATTATTTGTTTATTCAGAAGAATAAAATATGGAAAAGATTTTAAATGTGTTTGCAAATTTGCTTCAGAGTCAGAGCTATCTATCCTGAGGTTATCACTGAAGTAATTTGGAGTTCAAATATAAAATCTTTTTTTTGTTTTGTTTTAAAAATTGTTATTTATTTATTCATGAGAGACACACACAGAGAGAGAGGCAGAGACACAGGCAGAGAGAGAAGCAAGCTCCATGCAGGAGCCCAACATGGGACTCAATCCCAGGTCTCCAGGATCAGGCCCTGGGCTGAAGGCAGACGCTCAACCACTGAGCCACCCAGGGATCCCTCAAATATAAAATCTTGATTAAATCCCTTGTGTGTGTTTTTTAAAGACTTTATTTATTTATTCATGAGAGACACAGAGAAAGTCAGAGACATAGGCAGAAGGAGAAGTAGGTTTCCTGCAGGGAACCTGATGCAGGACTCCATGCCAGGACTCTGGAATCATGACCTGAGCTGAAGGCAAACGTTTAATCACTATGCCACCCAGGCACCCCTAAATCACTCATTTTGTAGTCTCTCCTATCAAAGCCTGTTCTTTAATACAGAGTCAATATTATTATTATTTTTTAAGTAAACGCTACCCCCAACATGTGGCTGGAACTCACAATCCCAAGATCAAGAGTCACATGCTCTCCTGAATGAGCTACCCAGACACTCTGGAGTAAATATTTTTCACAGCACTTGAATCTCCTGTGAGCTTGGAAAATTTGAGTTAACCTCAAGCAGTCTATGAGCTTATATCACTAAGGATTAGACTCAGCTGTTGGCAGCAGAGATTCTAGTGGCTTGTCTATTATCTCTTATATTAATGGTCTATTATCTCTTATAAAATACATCCCAAGAGTAAAAAATCCCCATGACAATAAAAATAGAGTTGAAGCAAGGAAACTTTCTCCTCTAGGGAGCAAGAGCATCACATTTGTAGTTTATCTGAAACCTGTATTTGGTATTACCTCTGCTACTTATTAGCTACATGGCCTCAGGCAAACTGTTGTCTGAGACCTAATTTTCTCTTGAATAAATGAGAAGACTAAAATGTGCTTGGCAAGATTACTGTAAAGATTAAATGAGATAGGGATCCCTGAGTGGCGCAGCGGTTTAGTGCCTGCCTTTGGCCCAGGGCGCGATCCTGGAGACCCAGGATTGAATCCCACGTCGGGCTCCCTGCATGGAGCCTGCTTCTCCCTCTGCCTGTGTCTCTGCCTCTCTCTCTTTCTCTCTGTGTGACTATCATAAATAAATAAAATTAAAAAAAAAAAGATTAAATGAGATAATAAGTGGGGCTTTTTTATAATATAGCTGCTGGAAAATTATTTTAAAAAGACAAGTCCAGGGCTGGAACTCTACTTAGATGAGCTTCTCAGGACCAGTAGACTTCATGTCGAGAGCAAAAGCTAATTGGTTCCATGGATCTCAAAATTACATCCAATGCACTGTTGACTAGTAAGCACCAGGTGCTCTTGCTTCTTTCTGGGAGGCTCCAGAGCTTTTTCTGCCATAGTGGTCACATTCTCTATGATAGTTCATTTTATGTCAACTTGTCTAGGCCATAGTGCTCAGACATGTAATCAAACATTGTTCTGGATGTTTCTGTGAGGGTGTTTCTGGATGAGATTAACATTTAAATTGGTGGATTTTGCATAAAGAGACTGCTTTCCATTATGCGGGTGGGCCTCATTCAATCGGTTGAATGCCTTCATAGAACAAAAGACCGACCTCTACGCAAGAGGGAATTCTGGCAAGAGATGGCCTTTGGATTTGAACTGCAACATTGGCTCTTTTCTGGACAATCAGCCTGGTGATCTTTGGACTTGAACTGCAGATTTTGAATTTGCCAGTCTCCATAAGTGCTTGAGATAATTCCTTAAAATAAATTTCTTTCTCTCTCTGTCATATATATATGTCATACATAAATATTGTGTATATATATATTGTACATATATATGTCATATATGTGTGTGTGTGTATATGTGTGTGTGTGTATGTGTGTGTATACACACCCTATTGTTTCTGTTTTTCTGGAGAAGGCTGATTAACACATTCTTTTTTTTTTAATATTTTATTTATTTATTCATGAGAGACTAAGAGAGAGAGAGAGGCAGAGACACAGGCAGAGAGAAGCAGGCTCCATGCAGGGAGCCCGACGTGGGACTCGATCCTGGGACTCCAGGATCACGCCCTGTGGGCTGAAGGCAGGTGTTTAACCACTGAGCCACCCAGGTGTCCCAACACATTCTTTTACAAAAAAACTATGAACTTCTCTGTAGTCTCTTCCAGTCTAATTTCACCATTAGTAAAAATCACCCCTCTTGAGATATATCATTAAAACATTACTGTATTTGATATCACAGGATAGTGACTCAATAGCAAGAATATTGATTACAATAAACCTCTGATAGGATGGTTAAGTGGGGAAAGAATGAACTTTTATATTTATTTATTTATTTATTCATTCATTCATTCATTTATAAATGAAGAGATGCAAGTTTCTTTTTCTTTTTTAAAATTTTCTTTATTTGAGAGAGAACAAGTGAGGGGAGGGGCAGAAGGAGTGAGAGAGAGAAGCAGACTCCCTACTGAGCAGGGAGCCTGATGTGGGGCTCTATCCCAGGACCCTGGGACCATGACCTGAGCTGAAGACAGATGCTTACCTAACTAAGCCACCCAGACACCCAGGAATGAAATTTTATCTGGGTATAAATGCAACTTGCCTATTCCAGCCTTGTTTAGGACAGACAATGCCTTCACACATAAGGTAGGGGCTATATAAGTAAAGTATTATATTGACTATATGTTTTATTCATATACTTTTCAGTATTGAGCTGGTGATTTCCTGGAATGCTCATTAATGTGCATATTAATTGCATTTCTAAAAGTTTTTTTGCAGATTTTAAAACAATTTATTAGCAAATACAGTCTACAACCACAAATGCTCACTACTTTCCAACTGTGAATGCATCAATTCATCATTCCTTGATACTTTTTCATCACACATTTTAGAACTGTATTCTCAGTGTTTGGTTGGAAAAACTTTAAGTTGGCTCTAAATTAAAATTATTGAGCATGGGGATCCCTGGGTGGCGCAGCAGTTTGGCGCCTGCCTTTGGCCCAGGGCGTGATCCTGGAGACCCCGGATCGAGTCCCACGTCGGGCTCCCGGTGCATGGAGCCTGCTTCTCCCTCTGCCTGTGTCTCTGCCTCTCTCTCTCTCTCTGTGTGACTATCATAAATAAAAAATAAATAAAAAATTAAAAAAAAATTTAAAAAAATTATTGAGCATGAATGTGATTTTCCTATTAAAAGTATAAAATTATACATGTAATGATGACCCATTTACACAGGCACACTAGAGTTTTCTATGGAAAACAGAGAAAGAAGTGATATTTTCATTTATTATTTCTCTACTGTTGAATAAGTATTTTATGACCACATGCAGGCCTTTAGATTATAAAATAATAATTAATTCTCCATTACAAATAGCAGATGGCTTTTATGCATTTAGGTGTTTTTGATCACTAAAAGCTTACTGCTTAATTTTTAGCTTTAGTATTCTAAACAGCTGAAATAGTTTTATGAATTATCTTATTAATCTTCACAACACTGTCCTGAGCAATACTGGGAATCAGTTATAATTTTTGGGGAACATAAGGTTAATGTAACGTATGTTTATATTTATTAATACAAGTATTTATATAGTATATGTAAAATACATATCCCTCTACTTTTGCATTTAAATCACTGTTATTTTATTATAGTCAAATCTAATGCTAAGTGACACTTGTAGAATACTATGTGGCCACTAAATCACTGCTAAAGAAGGATATTTGATTGTTGGAAAACTTGCTTTTGTTAAGTTTTTAATAAGTGGGTTGTGCAGGGTGTGTATGGGTGGCTCAGTAGGTTAAGCATCTGCATTTGGCTCAGGTCATGATTCTGGGGTCCTGAGATCAAGAGCCCCAGGCTAGGGCTTCTTGCTCAGTGGAGAGTCTGCTTCTCCCTCTCCTGTTCCCCTGCTTGTGCTCTCTTTCTTTCTCTCTGTCAAATAAATAAATAAAGTCTTTAAAAAGATAAAAGGTGAGTTATGCACAGTATGTAACTTAAAACACACAAATACATAGACACACAAATAGAAAGAAAAAAAAAGACCAGAAATAACTATATGAAAAGTGTTTGTAGAGTTTATGTTTAGGATTTGGGATTATTAATTATATTTATTCTGTGTGTGTGTGCATGTGCATGATTTTCTATATTTTCCAGTCTTCCTAAAATGAATATTGATTACTTTTTTAATTAGATAAAATTTAGAAAATTTACAAATGACTCCTGAACTAGAAACTATATAAAACTGAGCCTCATGTAATTTTCTATAGTTTCCTTAATTTGAGGTTTTTCGAATTATAAAAATGGTACAGTCTGGTTGTAACAATTGAGATAATACAAAGTTATATAAAGAAAAAATCAATTTCATCTCTCTATTCTATACCTGCTATCTAAGGTAAACAGATTAGAAAATTAATACATATCTTTTCACAAATTATGTAGTATAATCAAACCTATATAATTCCTTCATCACAACACACACACACACACAGAAAAAGGGAAAAATTGAATGATTTTTAGGTTTACCTGTCTTCTGTGAAATATAATCCTATTATACACACTGCTCCGCAACTTACTATTTTTACTTAATATATTATGAACTTCTCTACAAGCCAAAAGATATAAATTTAACTTTATCATTTTTTCTTATTTCTCTACACGTGCATAGAGACACATCATTTTATATTTTGTATTCCACTATACCCATCTCATTTTGGAGCTTGGAGGTATCCTTTAAATAAAATTTACTAAATGTTCTGTTATGTTGTGGAGGGCAGGACGTGGTATGTACCAGTGGGATGTTCTACTGGTGAACTCACTCTGCCAATCTTGATTTTGAAGTTCATCAAAGGGGCTGCTTGAAATTTGTATTTCCAAACAGATCTATTCCCCCAGCCATCTGTTTTCTCTTGCCCTCTACTTTCTTATTCCATATTTCATCTTGTATCATACTAAAATGTTCAGTCAGTGCTCTGGGTTGCAATTTGCTTTTCAATGCATTATCCTCTCCCTTTTTAAAGGGAAACTAGATTTTGTTCCTTGAAGAAGTAAGCAAGAATATAACTTGATGTTTATTAGTTTAACCTCAAAAGGCTAGGGAAAACACAGCTTTCAATAATATACCTGCAGTACCAATAGTTGTACCTGAGGAGGGATTGAGGGAATCTTCTTAGGGCTGCAGAAGCATTACAAAATAGACCATGTTGATATTTAAAAATTAAGGTTATGCCTACATGATACCACAAACAGATTTCTAAGTCATTGTCTCAAAACTGACCAATTTGAGGCTTTGTGTAGGCAGTCTCAGTGAGTTCTCAGTGACCTCAATGTTCTTATTAGTATGAGATGGTTAAAAAATTGTCTATTCTCAAGTGCATGTGCATGCACTTAACTGCACTTAAATCTTCATTTAATCTGAGCCGGCAAAGAGTTGCTCTACAAACCGATAGTTCTCTTATCATTTTAAAATATATTACCTGAATAATTAAGTTGTTTCTTCTCCGTAACAAGTTCACCATTTCATCATCGACTGATAATGAATCCACACCTTCTTAATGTTGCTTATTTATGGCTGTGTCATCATTACCAATTATTCACTGTGCACTGACTGTGCTCAGCAGTCTCTGCTGATGAGACTAGAAACTGTTTCTATCACCCCCAGGAAACATATAAGTACCCTTTGGGGATTATTTTCTTGAAAAAAAATTTTTTTGAAGATTTCATTTTTTTTTAAATTTTTTTCTTTTTAAATTTATTTATTCATGATAGTCACACAGGGAGAGAGAGAGAGAGAGAGGCAGAGACACAGGCAGAGGGAGAAGCAGGCTCCATGCACCGGGAGCCCGATGTGGGATTCGATCCTGAGTCTCCAGGATCGCGCCCTGGGCCAAAGGCAGGCGTCAAACCGCTGCGCCACCCAGGGATCCCGAAGATTTCATTTTTATATTCATGAGAGACACAGGGAGAGAGAGGGAGAGCTGGAGACATAGAGAGGATAGCAGCCTCCCTGATGCCAGACTCTGTCCAGGGACCCCAAGATCACTACCTAAGCCAAAGGCAGACCCTCAACCACTGAGCCATCCAGGTACCCCTTGAAAAAAAATTGATAGAGTTTTTCTTCCCCAAATAAGTGGACGGGATAATATTTACAGGTTACAAATGCAAAATGTAGGTGGAACAGCCATAACATTGAATGTATTGTGAAAACAAGAGGAAGTAAGAGAAAGTCCTCAAATCCTATAGCCAGGGTATCTTCCTGAAAGCTAGATTTTGGTACCCAAAGATCAGGTTGGGCCAATTTGTTACTTTAAGGGCTTTCCCCATAATGCAGATAGAAGATAAAAATTAAGCAAATAAAATTAGAGTGAATCCTCTGCTCCAAATGCATATCAAGAAATGACTACTTCTTCCCAAACCAAGGTTATGCCAGGCTAAATGTGGTAACTAAAGAAAGCCTTGCCCTCTAGGACTGGCCTGGCCAGAGGCAAGCTTGTGCAATAGGAAGTGTGTCCCTGGAACACTCACCCTCTCTCCAAACAGTTCCCTTGCCCCTGTAGTCACCTCCCCTCCTCCCTCTCTCTAGCTTTCAGGGTCTTTCTGTCCCTGGCTAAATTTTGCTCTCAGTTGGCAGCTAATTAATGGATAAGCGGGTACATACATTTGTGGAGAAAACTGGCCTGCCAAGGATTTACAATGTCTTTATAAGTTTCAGAGTTTTTCAGTTATTAGAAACAGAAAGGAAAATTCGAGTTAGTAGAAAAACCAGTTTGGCTCTAGGTCAGTAAACCCATCTGGCAATTTAATAGAATCAAACCTCGGTTATTAATTTGCATCGTATTGTGTTAAATGACCCTAAGGATATCTAAGCAGCAGAGATAGAAGAGGGAAGGTGAAAGTTAGTAGTGCTTTGCCATTTTCTTTTCCGTAGGGTCAAAAAAGTCGTGGGATCTACCAGAGTCTGGAAAAATTGCTATTTTCTTCTTTGATAGTTAGCGTGTGGGGAGGACCACCATCAGGAGAACTGTAATCGGAAAGTTTTGGTCTTGTGGGGGTTCAAATATAGGCTTCATAGGCTTAAATATCAGGAAAATAGAGTTTAAGCACCAGTCACTTCCCACCTAGCATAAACAAACAGGCTGAAAGATGGTGGGATGGAAAGCTTTAGTATGTCCTCTGGCCAAATTCTATATTTAACAGGGTGAAACCCACATTTGATTAGACTCAAGGGTAAAAAAAATTAAGTCAACATAAGAAAAATGTTAGCTTCGTTAAGTATGAATTTTTACTAAGATGTTATATTCTTTTACATCCTTCTTTTAAACGGGACATTTTTCATAGTTAATTATAGCTGTAAGTTATATGGTTCTATTTTCCTAATGAAGAGTTTAAATTGCTGAGGTAGTTTCCGTTCTTTAGACCAGGGATCTTCAAAATTCTTTGCATATGTAATCCTGAAAGAATTTTGAAAAATAGAGTCCTTTTAATATTTTACGTTGATATCTAAAAATGTTTCACCTTAAGTTTAAATTATTGTAAAGAATGTATTTTTTTTTAATTTTTAATTTTTTAAATTTTTATTAATTTATGATAGTCACAGAGAGAGAGAGGCAGAGACACAGGCAGAGGGAGAAGCAGGCTCCATGCACCGGGAGCCCGACATGGGATTCGATCCAGGGTCTCCAGGATCGCGCCCTGGGCCAAAGGCAGGCACCAAACCGCTGCGCCACCCAGGGATCCCCAAGAATGTATTTTAATTTGAATATATATTTTCACTTTTTATCAAGTCCTTGGAGCTGTAGGTTTAGTTCATTTGGTTTACAGAATAAGTCATATATATATAAACATATACATATGTATCGATCTCACTTTTGAACCCAGTCTTCATTGGCAAAGCAATCAGCTAAATCAGACTTACTATCTATCATTTTAAAACTTAAATGATTAGGACCACATCATTTCGAATCTTAATTCCACATAACAGAGACAGAGGAGACATAGAGAAGGCATGGAAACTTGCCAAGAGCTTGTTGCCTAGGTAAAAGAAGACTTCAGTGCTTTTTCCTGAGGCTTTCTTCGCTTATTTTGGGGTGGGGAAGGGGAGGATGGCCCCTCAGAGGCAGTACATGTTTCATTATCCACTTAGGAGGTTCCTCCTAGATTTTTACAGCCTGGAGCAATGCACCAAAAGAAGACTCAGGTTGAGAAAGAAATACGTCTTCTGTGAGGCGGGAAAAGGGTGAACATGGAAAGGTCTGGCAGTCCTCTGGACAGCTGTTGAAGAAAGAGATGTGAACAGATAGAGATAGAGATAGAGATAGAGATAGAGATAGAGATAGAGATAGAGATAGATAGAGATAGAGAGATAGAGAGAGAGAGAGAGAGATTGAGAGAGGCAGAGACATAGGCAGCAGAAGCAGGCTCCACGCAGGAAGCCCAATGCAGGACCTGATCCAGGACCCCAGGATCACGCCCTGAGCCAAAGGCAGACGTTCAATTGCTGAGTCACCCAGGCGTCCCACTGTGTGTTTTTAAAGGAGAATCTTCGTGTAGGCCAGGAGTATGAGTACCCAGTTTGCAGTCTGTTGCGTTAAACCCTTCCTGGAAGAGAAGTGTGTATGCTACAAAGATAAAAGCTACAAGATAGCCTTCCAGCAATGAGACACTCAAACAGCAGAGGGCATTCCAGAAACTCAGTAGGACAAAGGGAACTACTTTAATGCTTCCCATTATCAGAATAGTTCACATTCCATGGCCCATGTCTCATATTTTGATACAGAATTTCTAGAGATGAAGAAGCCTATAAGACACAACATTATAAAACTGGAATAGTGGGAGTGAGGGAACAGCAATGAGATTATTTAATTATTAAAAATTTTTGCCTTCTCAGCTTAAGTAGCATAAGGCATCTTCTGATTTGATGTTTCCACTGAAGGTACTAAATTATTCTATCATATTAAGTGAAAACAACCCCCCCCCCCCATGCTTTACATGCTTTCTTACATTTAATCTTCATAATCACAACAAATATATGAAGTATATGTTATCATATTAATTCTACACATAAGCTTGTTAGGGAGGTCAGAGAGCTTAAGTGATTGGCCCATGGTTCCACAATTAGCAAGCAGTAGAGGCAGGTTTTAGATCATAAATGATTCACAGGCCTTAATTCTTTAACATAACTCTACATCACAGTTGTTGATTTCTTTTTTTAAAATTTCATTTTCTTTGAATTCAATTAATTAACATATGGACATTAAGTAAAAACTTAAGGTAACACTACATGTCAGAGAGGTTGAATGTGCACAAAAATTGTGCCCCACTTTGAAAATACCAGTTACATAAAAATCTAAGCTTCATAATAGACAAGCAATTATGTTAAAGGAATACTCCAAAGGACATCCTTTGGCATTACTTTATGTTAAATATGTGTTCACTTACAATTCTTTTTCACAAAGCATTACTTTCCCTATTATTCTCCAGGTACGATAAAAAACGCCAAAAAGAAAGAGCTTGTCCTGAGGAAGGGCAGGAAGGGCCAGATCTCGACTGGTAGCAGATGATTGTTGCTTTTTTGCCCATTTCCTCTGGCATATTCCATTTGATGTAGGGAAGATGTTAGGATTCCAAGCCACTGGCGAAGAGAGAATTCTTGAGACATTTCTGGTGCAAAATGGTGGTTTTATTAAAACACGAGGACAGGACCTATGGGCATAAAGAGCTGCACCAGGGTCAGGAGGAGTGGCCTAATATAGACTTTCAAGTTGGGAGGGGGTCAGGGATAGTGTAAGACTCTAAGGAATTTGGAAGCAAGGTTTCCAGGACTAGCTATTATTGGGAGAGATCATTTATTACTGTCTAATAAACCCTGAGTCACGAGACCCTTCAGGTGTATATTGATGGGTCATATGCTTGGGGAGTAGAGATAAAGAAAGTTTCCAAAGGAATTTTTATATGTTAAAGTAGACCTACAGAATCCTGGAGGGTTGGTCCTAAGATTGCCTTTTGCCCTTAGCAAAGTATTAACATTGTGGCAGCTGAGTCTCTAGAGGAATGTCACTCCGCCTGTTTCAAGGATTTGTCAATAGGCTGTAGGTAGTAAGGAAATTTAATAATTTCTCTTCTGCCTTTGTTTCCCACATCATACTTCCCTCACTCCACAGAGTTCTGGGCTGCCACTTATGCTCCCCCCGTCATAGAAATATGCATGTCTAGTCAGTTATCCTATCCCATCCGCCTGACCATACATGACTCATGGTTGGCACATGCCCAAGCTGGGCCAATCAGAGTCCTTCTCTGGGACATTTACATGAAATTGGGACCACTTTAGTGATGTTGCCCAAACACAAAAGTGCTGAGTTTGTTGATTTCTTATGGAAGGTGATAAAAAAAGGCATTTTTTTCACTGAAATCTAATATAGACCAAAATCTAGCAGGCCACATGGATACGGTAGACAGGAAAAGATAGAAAGGCACATAAATTATTTAAAGGGCTTGAGCTTCTTCAGGCCTTGGACTGGTATTCAAGTATTTACTTTTATCACAGGTAAATCTGAGACAGAGAGGCTCCCAGTGACATATAAATGATGAAGTCTAAAAACCAGTGGTCAAGAAGTCAATTAGCTGGGACAAATGAAACAGGAAAGTCCTGTTATATCACTTTTAGGCAAGTAGCATGCCCATGGGCTTGTTTGCATTGATGGAATTTCCTGTGCTGAAAGAAACTGTGTATGCAAGGGGAGAAGGTTACCAGGTTTTTAGAAGAGATGTAGATTGGTTCACTGTTAGGGTTTGTAAGGCTCCGAGCAAGCTGGGGGATGGGATCAGTATGAGGAGGGGTACTGAGGCAGCCATGATACCTGTGTTTCAATAGTGCCACCATGTGGCTGTGATACCAGCAACAGCCTAGCCCTAGCCCAATATACCTTGATGGACCAGCTGAATTTCTAGTTTTTTTTTTTTTTCTGAAAAGTAGCCCTAAGTAGGGCTAACCACCCAGTCCCTGAGGTATGGATTGCTCATGGTAAGAGATGGGGAATGGTTACAGAGCAGAAAGATATTTTCAGTAATCTTGAAAGTTAGTTATTAAGCAAAGCTGTCATGAAAATTGACTGCATAAGTCAGATATAATGACAATGGATTTATTAGGAAAAGAGACTGAGGGCAGCCTGGGTGGGGCAGTGGTTTGGTACTGCCTTCAGTTCAGGGCGTGATCCTGGAGACTTGGGATCGAGTTCCACGTCGGGCTCCCTGCATGGAGCCTGCTTCTCCCTCTGCCTCTCACTATCTCTCTCTTTGTTTCTCACGAATAAACAAATAAAATATTTTTTTAAAAAAGGAAAAGAGACTGAGATGCAACTCCATTGTCAAATCATAGTCCAATTGCAACCATATGTTGGCGACAGACACAAAAATTCAGCAAAAGTCAACATAAGCATTCTTTAAGAATCCATTGGCTATATGCAAGTTACAAGTTTTTGTCATTTATTATTTTATCATTATTTGTAAATTGTATGCTACACATCCTTCATATTATACAAATTTATAATAAACATATATTTATACACATTTTTTCCTGAAGAGTTAGCTGTTAAATATTTACTAGCACACCACTGCTTATAGTTATATGTTTATAATGGATTGTTTATAATAACAAAATAGAAATAATTTAAATAACTTCACGCTACTCATCCACTTAGTTCCAGACTAATATGACTTCATCCCAAGTCATACTCTATCAATGCTACAAAAAGTTCAGGCTGTTATCAACGCTTAGTAGCAATACCCATTCAGGAGTACCTG
Source organism: Canis lupus familiaris (assembly GCF_011100685.1). Classification (NCBI taxonomy): domain Eukaryota; kingdom Metazoa; phylum Chordata; class Mammalia; order Carnivora; family Canidae; genus Canis; species Canis lupus. The sequence goes on along the minus strand of NC_049235.1, from coordinate 40,894,575 downwards.
GGTGGCTCAGTGGTTGAGGGTCTGCCTCTGGCTTAGGGCATAGTCAATCCCAGGACTGAGTCCCACATTGGGCTCCCCTTAAGGAGCCTGCTTCTCCCTCTGCCTATGTCTCTGCCTTTCTCTGTATCTCTCATGAATAAATAAAGTCTTTTTTAAAAAAGGGAATAACCATTCAGTTATTTCCTTAAATGTTGTGATAGTAAACATGTAAGTGAATTCATATGACATCTATGATAATACTTTAAAACCATTCTGAAATGCTAAGGGCCTAATATTTCTGGAAGAAGACATTTTATTCTCATCCATATAGTTCTACTTTATATAACTACATAAGTGGTTAGATCTCACCATGAGATACTTTTCCATGGAAAAATTAGACAGGTGAGGGGCACCTGGGTGGCACAGTCAGTTAACCATCTAACTCTTGGTTTTGGCTCAGATGGTGATCTCAGGATCATGAGACTGAGCCCCACATCTGGCTCCATGCTCAGCACAGAGCCTGCTTGAGATTCTCTCTTCCTCTCCTTCAGCCCCTCCCATTTGTGTTCTCTCTCTTTCTAAAATAAATAAATAAATCTTAAAAAAAAAAAAAAAAGCAAGTAGGTGAATCCTTATCCATGATGACAACCAACGCAATTATTTTGAGACTAGAAAATCAGAAAAATTAGAGAAAGGCTTTCCATTTGAATGTCAAACTGCGCTGTTTGATCTGAACACAATATGGTAGTAAAGAGGTGCCTCAGTTGGTTAAGCTGCTGTCTTGGGCTCAGGACTTGACCTCAGGGTCCTAGGATAGAGAGCTCCATATCATCTCTGCTCAGCGGGGAGCCTGCTTTTCCTCTCCTTCTGCCTACCACTCTGCCTACTTATGCTCTCTCTCTCTGTCAAATAAATTAATTAAATTAAATTAATATGATAGTAAGGGAAAAAATCAAAAAAGGGAAGCAAAATCATAAGACTGGATAGGATAAGAATTACCAACAGATGAAAGGTTTTTTGGTTTTTGGTTTTGTTTTTTTAATTTATGGAAGTCAGAAAAGAGAAGAAATTGTGATGGATTAAACAGAGGGAAAGAAGCCACAACCCAGATACAATCAGTGGCAGTAGGAGTAAGTCTGTCCAAGTAGAAACCTCAGAGATGTTCTGGAATTGAAAACTTGAAGTCAAACTGTCAGGTAAGCAAAGGAACAAGATAAAGATATTCAAGGACTCAGAGCTCCCTTTTGTGGGAAGTTATTTGTTGTACTTGAGAAAAAACAAGGAGAGAAAGCAGAGAGAAAATGACCTGGAATACAGAAAACATGAAACTAACATGTCTTCAATCAATAGAAATCCCAAATGATTGCTAATGCCAAACGTCTAGAAATAAGCCATTTCAAATTAGAGCAAGTATTTAGTGGAAACTAAAAATAAGCAAATAAGTAAATAAATTCTGTGCTACACATAGAATAAATAAGTTGTTGGAAGGTATTTGGATGTGGTAAAGAAGGCATGTTCCATTTCTCAAAGGAAAAAAACAGAAACAGAAAGAAAAGAAAGACAATTAGAAACTCCAGGAAAACAAATAAAACTCAAAGCTGCAGTCCAAATATTAATCAGTCTAAAATACAGTATAATTTTGAGCAATTGGAATAGTATAAGGAAAAACAATCTATTTGACTACGATGTAAAAAAGTGTCTGCATCTGGCTCAGTGGGAGGATTTGTGTTGTGTTGGTCATGTGGTGCCCTTTCTCACATGGGGAGCTGAGTCCTAGAAGCAGTTGTCCACCACTAAGCAACTAGCTAACATTGGCTCAAGCCCTTGTCTGCCTCCATGATGCTCCTCACTGTGTATGGGGATTATCTCTGCATATTTTCATCTGTGCAGCTCCCAGCACCAAGCTGCAGAAGAACAGGGTCCTGAGACCCTGTACCTCAGGGTCCTGTAGAACAGGAGGCTATTTCCCTAGAGCAGAGAGGCCTAAGGCATGCTGTGGGATGATCTCGCCTGCAATCATTTCCAAGCCGAGAGAACTAGGCTTAATCGTTTTCAAATCCTGTTAAGAGGGCAGCCTGGGTGGCTTAGCAGTTTAGCGCCACCTTCAGCCCGGAGTGTGATCCTGGGGACCCGGGATTGAGTCCCACATCGGGCTCCCTGCATGGAGCCTGCTTCTCCCTCTGCCTGTGTCTCTGCCTCTCTCTGTGTGTCTCTCATGAATAAATAAACAAAATCTTTAAAAAAAAGAAAAAACAAACAAACAAAACTTGCTGAGAAAAAGTGCCCATGTTTTCTCTGGTGCTGCCAGTTTGGGGAGACTGTTAAATCAAAACAGGAATGGGAGGATGAGGCACATCTGACATTAAATATTTTGCCATGTCCAAAAAAAGTGTATGCATCTTTTATTTTATTTTTTTAAAGATTTATTTGTTTATTTTAGAGAGAGAGAGAGAGAGGGCACACGGGTGAGGGGAGGAGAAAAGGGAGAGGGAGAGAGGGAATCTCCAGCAGGGAGCTGAGGGCAGAGCCAGACATGGGGCTCAATCCCTTTACCCCAAGATCAGGACCTGAGCTGAAATCAAGAGCCAGACACTCAGCCAGCTGAGCCACCCAGCACCCCTATGTGTCCTTTATTTTTTATTTTTATTTATTTATTTTTAAAGATTTTATTTATTTATTCATGAAAGACACAGAGGAGAGAGAGAGGCAGAGACACAGGCAGAGGAAGAAGCAGGCTCCATGCAGGGAGCCCAATGTGGGACTCCATCCCAGGTCTCCAGGATCAGGCCCTGGGCTGATGGCAGACACTAAACCGCTGAGCCACCCAGGGATTCCCTTTATTTTTATTTTTTAAAAATTGTATTTATTTATTTGAGAAAGCATGAGGGAGAGGGAGAAGCAGACTCCCTCCTTTCTAAATAAATAAATAAAATCTAAAAAAAAAAAAAAAAAAAAAAATCAAAAAAAATAAATAAATAAATAAATAAAATCTTAAAAAATAAAAAGAATGAGATAAATCTATATGTATGATTCGAAATGATTTCCAAGATTCACAAAATACAAAAGAAAGATGTTAGAACAATGAGTATATTGTGCTTCTATTTGAATAGAAACATGGACATATACATATATGCCAAGTTATTCTGTGGTTGACTCTAGAGAGGTAGATAATATCCGAAACAAGATGGACACTTACTTTGATTGTCCTTTTACACTGATTGAATTTCACCATATGCTTGTAAAAAATTTTATGAAGTTTTAAAATATTTTAAAAGTAGGGGTGCCTGGATGGCTCATTTGGAAGAAAAACATGACTCTCCATCTTGGAGTCATGAGTTTGAGTTCCACATTGAGTGTAGAGACTATTTTAAAAAAGAAAAAGAAAAAATACTTTAAAAGTGAAATAAAATTAAAACAAACTCACCTTTTCAATTAGGATACTTTTGCCTGAGAATAACAAAACCAGACTTCACCTAGTTTCTATTGGCTCATGTAACTGGGAATTCATTGGTCCACATAATGGAAATCTAAACGAGGGCAGGTTTCAGGATCAACTTAGTCGAGCCTGCCACGACTGTTATTCACTTGTTGTCTGAATTCACCCTCCCACTGACTTTTCTCATGGTAAAATGCTGCCTTCAAATCTGCTCTCCCTATTGTCCAGAGAAAGAGAGTATTTCTTTCTGTGATTCTCTTGTAGGAACACGGACAACTCTCATTCATGTCTCTTCCCATTTCTTATTGGCCCAAACTGGTTTATATGCTGTTTCTAAACCAGTCCATGGGACCAGAGGAACACCATAGGCAGATCAGCTTAGGTCTGGTTTCTAGCACCAGTCAATGTACTGAGGGAGATGGCATTACCCTTAGTTCAAAACAGTCTTGCTCTGGAGCTGGGTGTGATAGTTTCCCCTGACACACATCTGAAGAGTCATACTGGTTACCTGCCAAAAGTGGAGATGGATGTGGGTATCAACCAACAACGACCATTTTCCCCACCCTAGTCTTCTTCAAGAAGACTGCTGTTATGAAAGACTTTTCACTGTTGCCTGCACAAAGTCATCTTAGTTCATCAAACTATTGTTAAAGAAAACCAATTAATTTCTCTTCTGCAGCAACAGAGTAAATAAAGCCTGACAATGATAATCAGGATATGTGTCAAAGAGATATGACTTCTAGGAAGCCCTCTCATTTGATATAGAATAGGTCATTTGTTAGATCATCCTATCACCTAGAATACAACCATGGGAGGAATAGAACTATATCCTTCAAGAGTATCAGGCTTGGAGAGACTGTAGAATAATGATCATTATGATTAATGACAATACTTTACAAACTTCAAGGTGGAATTAGTTTATTACACCTAACTTCTTCTCATTAGTGACTGGCTACAAAGACACAATGTAAAAATTATAGAAAGAAGCCCACAAAAAGCCTGGCAAATAAACAACAGAATATTTCCTTGCTAGTAACAGGATCAAGTTAAAATTACTATGGACATTCTGTCTCTTCTAAATCTAGTCCTATTTAGAGTAAGTATTGGTACTCTCAAGGGAAGGAAGAGCAACTCTGAACTCTTTGACTTATCTGTTTTTCACAGTATGCCCAGCAAGAGATGATACTCCTATTTTTTAAAAAAGATTTTATCCATTTATTCATGAGAGACACAGAGACATAGGCAGAGGGAGAAGCTGGCTCCCTGCGGGTGCCTGATGTGGGACTGGATCCCAGGACCTGAGGATCACAATCTGAGCCGAAGGCAGACACTCAACCACTGAGCCACCCAGGTGCCCCAAGAGATGATATTCCTGAAGGACCACATAATACAAACAAAGCTGAAAGTTCCATGTGTGCTGCCTACAAGACAATTATTGTTTGACTATATTTCAGACTTCAGAGTCTAATCATTTAGGTCTCAAAAAGCCTCAAGTTTCTCCTGGACTACATGGAATTCTTCTATGTAGGTTGCTGGGGTGGTGACTGAAGTGAGTAACGGAGAATTATGTGGAGTGAAACCCATAATTGTAATGGATATTTTAAATGCTGGCTGAATGGACTCATAGAAAAATTCCATAGTGTTAAGGTTGCTCTACTAAGGGCAACTGTCCTATTAAGAAGATGGCCTGAATCTGAAATATTCTAGCACTAAATTCATAGATTCTTGGCCATGAATTTACAGGTGAGGGGAAGTAGACTTGGACTTGGATTTAAAATGCCTTACAGGTATGGGCTACAAGTATGGGGCCTTGTAAAGGTTCTGTAGGAAAGGAAACCATTTGGTAGTTTGTAGTCTTCCAGCACATTTGCAGGTACATGGTTGCAGATGATTTTGCAGGTGCATGGTTGAGTGTTCGGCGCCAAGTGTGAGCAGGAACAGATGACACATAAACTATCTTTATCAGTAGCCCCATCACGCCTTAGATAGACCCAGAGGAAAAAAAAGATGGTTTATGATTAAACTGTACGACACTATCCGCCAGCAGGCTTAGGGGACAGGAAAAGGAATAAGAGCTCCTTGGGAATCACTGACTTATCTTTTGGCCAAGAGTATCCTTTATTTGTCTGACTAATGAAAAAAGTTATGTTGCATATGGGACTATTAGATTCCCTAATGAGTCAAATTAGTTCTCTTGAAAGGGTCCCAGTGGCCCTCTCAGTTTGCATCCTGGCACAGCAGAAAGGCCTGGATCCAACTTTGTCTGCTGGGACATATAACTGGCTATAGTTGCATGGGAGGGCTTCCTTTCTCCCAGATCACACTACTGTCAGAGTTTTCCAGAGCTCTGCCAAGCATGGACAGATGTAGGAACAGTTGGCTATATATTGTGGGAATACTTTCCACAGAAGTCAGCCTCTGTGACACTCTGAAAGGTTGCTTAGGTATATGTCAGACACCATAGAGACATTAGATTTAGAGACATTAGACATTTGCTGGTACCAAAGGCAAGGCCCAGAAAGCTGGCATGGCCCTGGCTTTCTAAGACCAAAACTCCCCTCAATGAGCAGTCTCAGGCTTGCTTCCCTCAGGTGTCTTTCCCATGTGTGGGGGTATCCGGAGAGCATTTGCCAGGCCTGACTCTATAGTTTCAAGCAGTTGATTCAGCTGCGCACCAGGAGCAGTACCCTAGGCACCCAGCAGTATTTGGAATCAGTCATCTCTGAATAAAACCCTCAGTGAGCTTTAATTCAATCAAGTTCCTGCTTTGCTTTCCCATTTTCGCTTTTCTTTCTCATTCACTGTCTGGCTGCAAATTTTGGGGCTTGACAATATGTCTGGGAGCTCCAGATTCAGACTCTTGGCTCTCCCTCAAGGACTTTGCCTTAGACTTGTTCTGCTAGAACTCCTTTACTTGTAGTTCCTCAGGTATTCAAAAAAGAGTTACCTGGGTAGACCAAATGCTATCCTTTGAAAGGTCTCCTGACAAGGTTAGCCCTTGGCTAGGGTCTGGGAACTTGGATTTGGGAGGGGTTCTCATCACCCTAAACTAGTAAGAATGGCTCACTGCTCCTAAACTGCTTGTACCAATGATGCAGTTAATGCCCAACACCTGCTTTCCTTCTGGTGTCTGGAATTCCGTGCTAGGCAGAGGGTACCTGTGTGATCAGCTCCCAGTAAAAACTTTGGGCACTGAGGGGTGCCTGAGTGGATCAGTCTGTTAAGCATCTGCCTTTGGCTCAGGTTCTGGGATCAAGCCCCACACCGCCTCCCTCACTCTCTCGCCCTGGCTCCCCTTCCCCTCCCTCGTGCACTCTCTCGCAAATAAATAAAATCTTTAAAAACAACAACAACAACAACAACAACAACAACAACAACAACAACAACAGCTTTGGGCACTGAGTCTCTAATGAGTTTCCCTGATAGACATTCTACATATCAGAACTGGGGAATTAAGTATGTTCTAGGTGACTCCATTGAGAGAGGATTCTTAGCTTACATGTGGCTTCCTCTGGATTTTGCCCCCTGTACCTTTTACCTTTGCTACTTTTGCTTTGTATCTTTTTGCTGTAATGAGTCATAGTCATGAGTATGACTATATGCTGAGTCTTGAGTCCTTCTAATGAACCCTTAAACCTAGGGGTGGTCTTGGGGACTCTTGACACATTAGGTAACATACAGAATCCATTAAAGGAAGACTTGAATGTGAATGATTTTTAGTTTGATTGTCTTTCTTAAAGAGTTAGGAGTTGGAAACCCTGGCTAGACCTGACATTACACAATATGGTTAGGAGACCTAAAGCACTAAAGCTGAAACTAACATATATGGAAAATTGGTAGATGATGTGGCTTTCTCAAAAGACACCTGTTAGGAAAGGTTACAGAGTACACTCAAGAGAGGTCAGTGTGGGGAAGGCCAAGGAAGGTTTGGAGGATTCAGTATGGGAGAAAAACACACAGATAAGAAGCAAGATCCTCCTTAAACAGAATTCAAGACCACGTTCCCAGAAAAGGAAATAGAGAGACAAAGTCTTATCTCCGTTGTAATGACAGAGTAGGTTAAAACCTGAAAAGTCTGGGATGCCTGGGTGGCTCAGCGGTTGGGTGCCTGCCTTCGGCTCAGGTTGTGATCGTGGGATTCGGGATCTAGTCCCGCATCAGGCTCCCTGTGAGGAGCCTGCTTCTCCCACTGCCTGTGTCTCTGCCTTTCTCTCTCAGTCTGTGTCTCTCATGAATAAATAAATAAATCTTAAAAAGAAAACTAGTGTTAATGCAAGGGAAAATTCTTAAAAAATACCATTCTTTTTTTTTTTTTTTTTAAAGATTGTATTTATTTTACAGTGAGAGAGAGCACAAGCAGGGAGAGCAGGAGAGGGAGAAGCAGGCTCCCTGCTACTCAGCAGGGAACCCAATGTGGGGCTCCATCCCAGGACCCTGGGATCATGACCTGAGCCAAACACAGATACTTAACCAACTAAGCCACCCAGACATCCCAAGAAATACCATTCTTTTTTTTTTTTTTTTTTTGAAATACCATTCTTGATAAAGCTGCAGTCATGAATTATTTTAGGAACAAAATGGTCACAAAGAGAAAGTAAAAAAAGATGGAGGGAGTTATTGAGGAGTATTTTCATTTTTCTATCCTAGAAAATCCAAGTTGTTCATGTATTTCTATGGATAGGATGATTAGATTTAGCGTCGAATATTTTTTAAGTATCAAGTATTCAAAAAAAATATTTTGAATACTACACAAAGCCCTACTAGGCCTCGTCAGATTGCTGTCTCATGGAAAAGTAGGGTTTTATTTGTCAATGAGAAGGCGATCTGATTTATTTATTTATTATTTTTTTTGAGACATAAAATGAGCATGGACTTTGGAATCAGATTGCCTAGTTTTGAGTTTCAGGTCCAGTTATCAGCCATGTGATCTTAGACAAATTAATAATCTCTTTACGCTCCAATCATCTCATCTTAAAATGCAAATAATAATAATATTAACTTCCTAGGGTTGTTGAAAGGACAGCCTGAATTAATCCATGTAAAGAATTTATAGTGCCTGGCATATGGCACACGCTCAAGAGATTGTAGATGTTATTATTACTTTTATAAGACATGATTACTGTGCTCTTAGATAGTGGATTCATTGGATGTTCTAAATACTTTGGGGCTATCATGATATGCCCTGATAACTTGTAAAGGAGATAAAATAAAACATCTAGGAGTTTAGCTATAAAACAAACCAAAATGGATCACCTGAAGGATAGCCTGAAGTCTCAGAAAACTTCAGAGTAACCAGTTTGAAATATCATATCTTAGGAATGTCAATCGAAAAAGTGGTTGTTCATCTACAGGAGGGTAAAACAATAGGCTTTTAGGATTATGACTCTTTAAAAAAAATTGGAGGACCTGATGAAGTGCTGCCAACTTTTCAATTTACCAGAGTGACACGAAAAAAATCTATCAACTACTCCCATCATCATGTCATATGAGAAAAGATGTTTTACCACCACAAAAAATAAGAAAGAGCATATTCTCAGAACAAAGGCAGTCATTCCCAGAAAGTCTACTATCTAGGGAGATTATTTTTTTCTTTTCTCCCAAAACAGGCGAAAATCTCATTAAAGCAACACACTCTTGGACCAGCCCTCGGGATAAAAAAGAAGAGTCACAGGCAAACATTGGAAATGTCTGTTGTTCATGGAAAAGGAAGGGTTAGGGTTGGGGTTGGGGTCAGGAAAAGTAAGGCTTACCTTCTGCCATTGACCTATTTTTGCTCTCAGCTGTAATGACATTTCAGATGTGAAGATAAAGATAGGAAATTTTAGCTTTTGATTTTGATTCTGTCACTATGGTTACAAAAGTAAGAGGATAATCACTATACATTTAACTCATGTTTTCCCTTATTTTGATTTTATGATCATGAAGCAACCTTCTAAGTTCCATGCAGGTCTCCCTATTGGGGGAGAGTGAATTTACCACATGAACTTTAAAATTTTCTGGCAAGTCACTGAAACAGCCTCTGATGAATTAGCTTCCTATGTAGCTTTATTATCAAGGGAATAGAATATGTTAATTATGTCTGCAAGGGTGTTGCTGTTTTTTCATTTTTAAAAAGATTTTATTTACTTATTCACAAGAGACACAGAGAGAGGCAGAGGCATAGGCAGAGGGAGAAGCAGGCTCCTTAGGAGAGCCTGATGCGGGACTCGATTTCAGGATCCCGAGATCACAATCTGAATCAAAGGCAGACACTCAACCACTGAGCCACCCAGGAGCCCCACTGTTTTAAATCTCCTGGTAAATGAATCAGTTCGAATTCTGGTGTCAACTTTGGTCTCGTAATTTTTAGCCATCTTGTCCCAGTGTGTCAAGGCCTGAAAGTCCTAGGAAGTAGAAAATGAAATTTCTAAGGTGTGGAAGCAGCTGATCTTTTCCCAGACAATATCATAGAAACACTGTGCTGTTGTCAGAATCATGCCTTATCTACTCTGCTGATATTTACAAGGAACACATAAAGAAGGACAATGGCTTCATTAGTCAAGGGACACATTGCTGCTGGAAAAAAAAAATTCCAGGATACAGGGACTTAAAATGGTTTCAGTAAAAGAGTCAGAGGTGTCTTTTATTCTGGTCCATACTAGCAGAGGCCCAGGTTCCATTAGAGACCTAGGTTCTTTCCATCACTCCCTGAATATTGCCTGAACCTGTAAATGATCCCCACGAAGTGTGTCCTAACCTTAACAAATTTACATTCTCAGGCACCCTACTGGTATGTGCTTAGTTTTAAAAATTAGTTCCAAATTGGTCCTTTTTAAAAACTCTTTTAAATTGGGGCACCTGGGTAGCTCAGTGGTTGAGCATCTGCCTTTGGCTCAGGTCATGATCCCAGGGTCCTGGGATCAAGTCCCACATCAGGCTCCCTACAGGGAGCCTGCTTCTCTCTCTGCCTATGTCTCTGCCTCTCTCTGTGTGTCTCTCATGAATAAATAAATAAAATCTATCTATCTATATACATGTAGTGGATACTGATCCTTTGATGCTTTTGTGTGTGCAAACATCTTTTCCCAGTGGCTTGTTTCTTTACTTTCTATTTGTTATATTTTGATGAACACATGTTCTTAATTACATTGCTGTTGAATGTATTAATACTTTATTGTTTGTATTTTGTGACTTGTTAAAAAAATTCTTTCTTACTCCAAAGATACTCTTCCACATTTTCTTCTAATAGCTTTAAAATTTTGTCTTCCATACATAAGTCTTTTGTTCATCTGGAATTAATTTTTGTATGGTGAAGTAGGAAAGGTGAAGAAAAGCAGAGATAAGAAAAAACATCTTTAGGGGTGCCTGGATGACTCAGTCGGTTGAGCGTCTGACTCTTGATTTCAGGTCAGGTGATGTTCTCGGGTGGCGGGATTCAGTCCTGCATCAGGGCTCATGTTCAGCAGGGAGTCTGCTTGTCTCTCTCTCCCTTTGCCCTTCCTTCCCTCTCTCTCTCTCTCTCTCTCTCTCAAATAAATAAATAAATAAATAAATCTTTTTTTTTAAAGAAAAATCTTTAATCCTACTTTTTGTCTTCCTATGTATGTATATGCTTAATAAAATACAAATTGCAAAATATTGCAAGAATAGTTTTGTATCTTGATTTTTTTTTCACTTAACATTATGGGAATTTTCCTATACTACTAAAAATTATTAGGAAACAATATTTTGAATGTTTCCATAAATGTCCATGTATATATAAATTAGAATTAGGCTCGTCTGTGAGTGACCCAAACTGCAAAATAACAGTGAGTTAAACAAGACCAAAGTTAAATTCTCTCTCCCATGTAAGTATGGACAATCAAGGCTGGTGTGACAGCTCTGCTCCATGCTATACTAAGGTAGATTTGGACACTACTTTTATCTCTGCCCTGTCACTTCTCAGACATAGCCCTTGTGCTCATGGTCTAAAATAGCTTGCCAACTATCACATCTACATCCCAATCAATAGGATGAAGGAAGAAGGGACAATTTTATATATCAACTGCTTCCTCAGATTGTTTCTACTATGCTTATGTCCCAATGGCCAGAGATTAGTTATATTGCCATACCTACTTGCAACAGAAGTTGGGAAATTTAGTTTTGATGCTACTAGCCATGTCTTCAGCTAGAAATTCTATTATCCGGATGAAGGGAAGAACAGATCTTGGGGGACAGTGTTCTACAGTATATATGGAACAGAATATATTTAGTCTAGACTTCTCTTTTTGTATGGTTTTATTGTCCCCTCCTTTTAGAAAAGCACTCCTATTAACATATCCCTCTATGATTGTTTCTTTTGGATAGATTTCTAGGCTTACAACCTATGGATCAATGATGATGTTTTTTAAGTGCTTCTCAAAAAAAAATTGGAGCAGTGGATAAATGTATTCTCAATATATGCTTGATCAAAAGTTATACAGAGGACTGGATGAACAACAGGCATGAGAGCAACCAGAATGTTACTGTATTTCAAGATCCATTTCCCTAAGGAATGAGTACTTAGAGGAGAAAGTCGTTGATTAGACTGGGGCTTTAGCTCAACCCGCTGGTCATTTTCATGTTGTCTGGCAATAGAAAATGGGAACCATAAGCTAACAAGAATTGGCAACTAATTTGTCCCTTTCATTAGAATTGTAAGTGAACCTTATACCCATCTATGGAGAGAGTCTGACTTAACAAGAGAAGTGGCAGGAACTTTTCTTTCTCTAAAATTCTTACTGCCAAGAAATCACCTTAAATGCATGCATGTTCCTGACTTGATCTGTATTTTTTTAGATTTATTTTCTTTATTTATTTTAGAGAGAGAGTACACAGCAGAGAGAGGGGCAAAGGGAGAGGATCTCAAGCATACCCCTTGTGCTGAGCTTGGAGCCTGGCATGTGGTTCGATTTCACAACTTTGGGATCATGACCTGAACTGATGTCATGAGTCAGACGCTTAACTGACTGAGCCGCCTGGGCATCCCGATCTACATTTTAAAAAATTATTATGCCTCACTATGCTTGTGTTTGTAGGATTGTTCTAAGTTTGTGTTGTTGCTGGAAAGAAAATCCATAGCTTTACTAACTGAGGCTCTCTATATGCTTTCTTTTCTTTTTTAAGATTTTGTTTATTCATGAGAGACACAGAAAGAAAGGCAGAGACACGGGCAGAGGGAGAAGCAGGCTTCCTGCAGGGAGCCTGATGTGGGACTTGATTCCAGAACCCCAAGATCATGCCCTGAGCCAAAGGCAGGCAGATGCTCAACCACTGAGCCACCCAGGTGCCTATATATATATATATATATATATATATATATATATATATACTTTCTTTCTTACTATAGGTCTTATGTAGAAACTAAATAGGGATTTTTTTTTAATCAAGGAGGAAGAATCCCAAGGATTATTCGGTAATAACCCCCAAACTATCACCTCCTTCAACTCTTTACCTTTACCCCTTAGCATACTCAAACGTCTTTCCTCTTTAAAATGAAAACAAATAAAGGCTTCCCTTGGCAATTACTTCTCTCTAAATTCTCATTTCATTCACAGGCCAGGTTTCTTGAGAAAGCAGACAGTATTCACTGACTCAATGTCTCCATTTTGCCATTGGTCATTCTCTCCTCCATCTAACATGATCTGGCCCCAGTGTTTCACTACATCTGCTCGTTCTGACTAAAGCCAACACTAACTCTTAGTTGCAAAAGCCCACAAAGACTTACCTTTTTGCGCTTATCTTACCACTTAGTTGACAATAACTGGCACTGTGAAATATTCCCTCTTTGAACTTTTATCCTGCTTTTACTTCTCAGATATTTCTCCTTGTTTCTCTCCTCCTCTGGACCCTCCCTTTCAGTCTTCATAAGCTCTAAATCTTCCAGCCACTCCTAGGATGTTCTCTGGAGTTTTATCATCAACCATGTTCCTTTATTTTTAATTTTCTTTAAATATTAAAAAATCCCAATGTGGGGCTTGAACTCATGACCCTAAAATCAAGAGTTGCATGCTCTACTGACTGAACCAGCCAGGTGCCCCAACCATGTTCTTTTATAATGTTTATAATGATCCCATCTACACCCATGACTTACATTACCATCTATTGGCCCACGACTTCAAATATGTATCTCTAACTTAGATTCTCCATCTCGTCAACTGCCCCTGGACACATCCACTTCAAACACAACATAATCCAATTCCTCATATTGGGAAATAGCACTTTGATCTATTCAGTCACTCAAGCCAAAAAAACCGGGGCTCTACCTAGATTACTTCTCTTTCAAGTCTCCTCCAACTTCAGAAATAACTGGTGATATCAATTTTGCCTCCCGGATATCTTTTATACTTGTCTCTTTTTCTGTATGCCCATGGTCACTGCCAGCATGATTAGTTCCTGAGCATCTCTTATGCCTTAGATAGTTTTACCTTCTAAGGCTGTGGCTCTCAATATTCACTGTGCAGCAGAATCATTTGAAGAAATTGAAAACAAATTCAAGTGCTCTATGACTTACCCTAGAAACTACTTGTGGCCCCCAGTGGGTGGCTGGGGTGTCGGAGGTCGGCGGGCGGCCAGGGGGCGGCTGCGCGGCCGTCCAGTATGTTCCGTGAACACCAATAAAGTCAACTTCTTGTCCGTAAAAAAAAAAAAAAAAAAAAAAAAAAAAAAAAAAAGAAACTACTTGTGGATGAGGACTGAGCTTTGGTATTTTGAAAATGGCTTAATATGCATTTGGAATTGCAAACCACTGCTTTATACTCTTTACAGATGAATTGGGCCAGATGTAGAAATAATAATAATCTGACCAGGAAATATCAGAGTGATTGAAGGCTACCAAGATCATATCATGGGCCTCTGGTAATTATATCTTTAAGCAAAAACAAACAAAGCCAAACATCTCTATTATTTTTATCATAATTGATATATGCGATATTGACACTTTTTTTCCCCCATTCAGTTTAAGATATTCCTGGTTCTTGGTATGGTTAAGTTGAAAATGTTTGGGTATTGTTATACTCTGGATCTTGTTATTTTTCCCCCCATATCTTATTTATTTATTTATTTATTTATTTATTTATTTATTTTTGTAAGGTTTTTTAAAAAAGATTTTATTTATTTATTCATGAGAGACACAGAGAGAAAGAGAGAGGCAGAGACACAGGCAGAGGGAGAAGCAGGCTCCATGAAGGGAGCCCAACGTTGGAGTCCTTCCTGGGTCTTCAGGATCACGCCCTGGGCTGAAGGCAGCGCTAAACCGCTGAGCCACCCGGGCTACCCCCTCTGTATCTTATATAAAGCACTTTTTCTTGAAAGTGCCCTGGCAAAAGAACAGAGGAGGGGCATTGTCTATGTTAATGGCAGGTAAGGGTAGAAGTTGAGTTTCCCCATTCTGCCCATATTGACAGTGATATGGTAGGGGTGGGGCTCCTCATTACTGGTGGGCTTGGGTAGGAGTTCAACTTCCCACTAGGCTTCCACTGATACTTCCCTAGCTGGGAGGCATAGGAGAACCTCATTACTGTTCCCCATGCAGCCTCTACTGGCACCATTCTGGGGTTGCTTGGCGTCCTTACACCAGACAGTGGTGAAGGCCCTTCCTCTGATCCTAGGGGTGGAAGTCCAGGCTTCTCATGTAGTCTCCAATGGCACTGTGAGGAGAGGGATGGGGCATATGCATAAAGGGGTATTTGTTACATCTCAGCAATGGGATATAAGTCCTCTCTCTCTACTTGGATTTCTTTGACACATCAGCAGGATTGAAGTGTAGAGGGATTGGGGTATTAGGACGTTTGGGTGTTTCATGACAGCCTATAGACTGTGCAAGTCTAGGCTCCTCACTTGGCTTTTGCTGGCAGGGGCAGGGCTATAGGTTTTTATGGTGTGGTGTTTGTCTATAGCAGACTAGTTATTTCCTGAAAGTTATGTCTTGGTAGGCTGCCCCTTTCTCATCCTTGGGCTAAAGAGAGTAGCCTTTTACTGGGGCAGTTGTGTCTGTGCCTTTTGGCATTTTCAGGTGTCTAGTTTGGAGATTCTCTAGTACCCAGTAGGAGAATATAAGGCTAAACAAAAACCCAAGAGTTTGCCTCTGTGTTTGTCTTTGGTCCTGAGGTCCCTAGCTAGTATGACACTTTTTCCTCCACCTTTCAGAGTTTCTTAAATTTGTTTTATATACAACACCCAGAGTTTTTAGTTGTAGTTATTGGAAGAGACAGAGAAAAATATACTCACTCCATATTCCCAGAAGCAGAAGTGAAGAGGCTTTAATGTGTTGAAACACAATTTCAAACAGAACTACATGGCAGAGATCTGGGGGAAAGTTACAATGTCCTTCAAAGATATGGGGAAGGCAATCAAGCAAAGCCAGCCATAGGCAGTAACAGCCTTTGTAAACACAGTAATATCTACAAGCACCTCCAAATAGTAATTATTTAAAAATTATAATGCTTATTATAAACTTCTATAAAAATCTCAGAGTCGTAATTTATGAAGCAGCAAAGGACTTCTGGGAGGAGGTATTAAACTATATGAGGTAGGGATATGGAGAAATTGTGATTTATCCCTCGGTCCTGGTTGGGGAAAAAAGAGTCAAATTTTCAATATACTCGATCCCTTTTCAAAGCCATTACATTAGTTTAGTGTTTTTTTTTTTTTTTTTTTAAGAAAAGAGGTACATATTAAAAAAGATCTCAAGGCCAGCTTTAGTTCTGCTTGCCCTTCTTTCTGAGCCCCTTCTCCCCTCTCCAGTCCTAGGAAAACACCGCTCATAGAGGCAATTGTTTGTAAAGAAATACTCATTTTCAAGAAAAGATCTCTATAAACAACCTGGAGAAACAAAAAACAGTAGCTCACAATAAAAATGACAAAAACAATCTGATTGGATATAAAACCTCAAGAGGACTGGGATATAAAGTTTAGGAGCTGGGAGATCAATTGATATGTTGTCCTGTGTTGTAAATAGCTCTGCTATGTAGGTTGACATAGTTGAAAGGCAGAGCACATTTCAGCAGTTAATTATAGAAATCCGTAGGGCTACATTTATTGGTTGCAGGAGGTCTATTCCAGCTGAAACCTAAATAAACTGGGGAGAGAAGATTGGGTGGGACATTCTCAAGAAACCAATAAATATATTTGGGTGGGAACCCAAATCTAGGAGACTGTCTCAATAGCTGAAATAATTTCCCCCCCTTCTTTCTTCCCTTCCCTCTCTCCTCTTTTCCTCCCTCCCTTCCTCCCGCCCTTTCTTCCTTCTTTTTGGTTGGTGTGGAATAAGGGGTTGCAGTGTACAGCCAAAGAAGGGAATTGCTTTTGTACCAGTCACAATGTGAACCTTGCACTCTGTACTAGTTCCTGGGAACACTGCCAGCGTAATCAGAAACATGAAAGCACCCGCTTGCAAGCTATCCAATTCCTCTCCTTTTCCTTTAGGCACTTCCAACTCATGAGTGACTGACTGGGCAGAAGTAGAAAATAAGGTCAAAGTCAAATCTGTTGATTCTGCTACTCAGATTAAAAGGTTGGGTGAGCACAATCTAGGCAAATGAATAAGTAGAATTAATTTAGTGGGGGTGGTGGACATCTTGAGCTTTCTATTGCCCTAGCCACTCCTCATTGTTTTTCCTCCTATGCTACCTCTCTCCAAAGGTTGCAAGTCTTGCTTTGGAGTGGGCAGGGCTCACAACCCTTTGATGGGGTCAGTGGAGACGAGAGGCCCTGCCATTACGGCCAAAAGGTTCAGAGATTCAAATATGTACCCTAAGCACAGACAAGAATGAACCAATCTCTCTCTGACACGCACATAGTTTCTGGATTTTCATTTATCCTTAGCTTTTGCTTACAAAATGCAGAGTTTTCAAAGATCAGAAAAATGTACGTGGGAACAGAGTTGCTAATAATTCTACCCTTCAAAGAGAACAAGGTCAGCAACGTTATTTTCCTACTATCTTTCGAATTTCCGGAGAAACTGTTGGGTTAGATAAAATGAAGTCATTACATTTATGGCAGGTTTCTGTTGTTTCTCAATGAAAGGACGCTAAAAATACAAATGCTAACATTAGGAGATCCACGATTTATTTATTTATTTATTTATTTATTTATTTATTCATTCATTCATTCATTCATTCATTCATTCATTCATTCATGATAGACATAGAGAGAGAGAGGCAGAGGCACAGGCAGAGGGAGAGGGAGAAGCAGGCTCCATGCAGGGAGCCCGACGTGGGGCTTGATCCCGGGACTCCAGGACCGCGCTCTGGGCCAAAGGCAGGTGCTAAACCGCTGAGCCACTCAGGGATCCCGTATTTTTTATTTTTTAGAATTACGTATTGAAGTTAAAAATGGGTTCCCATACTTAGACGAAGAATTTCTGCTTTTGCCTGAAAATCGCAGCAGCCGCAGGCAAATGCAAGTTTTGTCCTTGTCCGCGTAGAGGCAACACAGGCAGTTGCAGCCACGCAGGGGGCGGTCCTTAGGGGCGGGGGGACGGTCGAGGGCTCTCTGGAGTCGGACGCGAGCTGCGGCCACCGCCTCCCGCACACCCACTGCGTTTTGATAAACAAGCGGACTCCCGCCAGCAGTCGGTGGACGGGGGCGGAGCTCGGGGGCGGGGCCAGAGCGCTGCATGGGGGTGGGGCTCGGAAAGGCTTCCCATTGGCGGTTAGCGGACACGAGCATCCTGATTGGTCGCGTCGCCCATCCGTCAGGGCACTGACGACCCGGGTCTCGCCGGGCCGCGCCTCGTCGGTGGGAGCTCGCCCTGAGCTGCAGAGCGCGTGCGCGCGCGGCCCCACGCCGCGGCGCATCCCGCCCGCTCCGCGGCGCACACTCGCAGTCAGTGGGTGAGCCCGGAGCCGCGGAGGTCACCGCGGGGAGGCGGGGCGGGGGCAGCATGGCAGCCTCCTTACGGCTCCGTGCAGCCGCCTCCGGCCTCCGGTATTGGAGCCGCGGCCAGCGCCCGGCCGCGGCCAGCCTTGCAGCGGGTAAGGACCTCGCGCCTTGTCCCCCCGTCCCTCCTCCGGCTGCCGCTCCTCGCGCCCTGACGGCCGGAGAAGGGCTTTCACGGGAGGCGCTGCGGTTGGGTCGGGGCTTAAAATTCCTCAATTTTGGCTGGTCCCAAGGCCTGGCCGCTCCTGCCGCTGCCTGTCGCACAGCTAGCTGGTTCTTTCCCCGCCCCCTCCCGCCCGGGATCCAGATGAATGGCTTTCCGCGGCTTCTTCGGCTCTTAGGAAGGGGTGGGAAGAGCTTGGGGGCAAGGGAGGAGTATTTGGCTCCGGGGCGTGCTTCTTTGGAGTTCGGGCTCCGAGGACGGCCGGAGGGCCCAACCCCGGGGGCGACCCGGCACCCACCCCCCTGCGGACTCTGGGCTTGCGGCGCTGGCCGACCTTCCAGCGCCCCCAGGGATGCGCCCCGGTGGGAGTGCCATCGGGCAGCGGGGCTTGAATTTTGTCAACCACCTTAATCGCGAAGGATGATCTCACACAAACCGTTATCTGTACAAACCAGGTGACCAGTCATTCCAGCCAAGTTTTAAGTCACCCTTGACCACCAAGGGGTGCCTCCTCCGAAACCCCCCCTTTCTTTGTAACTGTGCTACCCGAAGATGCTGGCACTTCTGGCAAATTATGAACCAAGACACTTTGAGTGTCCTCAAAATTGTGGTCTGAACCTATCCTCTTCCTCCCTGCATATCATTATAAGTCATGGAAGCCAACCATCGACTTAGGAAGAGGCAGTTTTTAGATCCACAGGGATCTAATCTAATCATTTTTCCAACGAAGAACTTGAAGCCCCTTGCATAAGTGAATTGGGGCATCCCAGCAGGATCTAGAAAGTAGTTCTTGATGCTTCCTCATTCCTGCAGTTTCTACTTTAATTGGAAAAGTTGGTTGATTTGTGGGGACATTGCCATGGTCTTTCTGTAAAACTTTGAGAGCTGTAACAATGCACTGTTGAGCAGTTTCATACTTAGGATTTTTAAAATAGCTTTGGCATTAATATTTTCTGATCACGTAACAAAATACCAGGCTGGGAATTTAGTGCTTAATAGCTTCCCTTCCTCCCCTTCAGTAATACTAAAGCAGAACAGTGAATTTCCTCTCTGGCTTGAGACAGGCAGGCTTCATGTGATGCAAGAGAACAGATGTCTGATACAGAATCACAGTAACAAGATACAAACTCATGGAATCTGCTAAACTTGAGTGTAACCACTATTTGAGCTACATGTATGTATTGAGCTATATATATATATATATAAACACCTCCCACTTTGAAGATACTTGAATCTATTAGTCACTTTTCCATTACTAAATGTTGTACTAGTTTTCACATGAATGTGCTGTTGTTTCAGTTTTGATTAGCCAGGGGAAGACGAATGTGTTATTTGGTGGCTTTACAAGCTGTTCTAATGATATTTTAATGATGCACATTTCAGAGTTATGAAAGTTCTTTAAATTCATGCTGGAAGGACCTGAGGCCTAAGACTATCCTCGTTGCCTCTCAATTGGATGAACTTACCTCCCAATGCTAGTTAGACTACTTTGGCAATACAACTTGTTCTTTGGGCTATTTGACCCAAAGATGTATGGATATAGATTTATGATAAATTTTAAATATTTAGTTTTGTGTGATTGCTTAAAACTACAATTGTTTTTACTTGGTGGAATTGTTTTAAATGTTTCTGTTAATTTTGGGTGCCTCGGTGGCTCAGTTGGTTAAGCATCTGCCTTCAGCTCAGGTCATGATCTCAGAGTCCTGGAGTCCCTCTCTGCTCTCCGTGGGGAGCCTGCTTTCCCCTTTCCCTGCCCTCCTTCCTTCTGTGCTTGTACTCGCGGCGCGCACGCTCTCTCTCTCTCTCTCTCTCTCTCAAATAAATAAATAAACTTTAGAATTAAAAAAATGTTTTTGTTAATTTTAGTTTACTAAATATACTTTTTCGTTAACTTTTTTGGCATTGGAGTCTTAAAAACTTAAAAAATACATGCAAATCTAGAGTTTAGGGACAGAAAGAACAATGTTCAAATAGTAACATTATTTAATGTTCTGAATTCTGTGGGATATTTGTTGCTGTTGTATGTTTGGGGTGTTCTTATCATATGGATGATACTATTATAAAGATCCATACGACGTATTTACTTAAAAAGAGAGACCTAAAGGTTGCTGGCTAAAAGCATATCTTAATTTTAAAATATTAAAAGCCTCAAAAAGGAAAAATAAATAGTAAAGTACTCATATATTACTATTTCATCATTTATTAAAAAGTTCTGTATTTTAAAAAGTAACTAGATTTAGTTTAGACTTCTTTAATTGGACAAGAAAAAAATCTACAATTATAAGAGCTCTGTGCTTTTTGTGACTCATCAACATGTACATGGAAAAATAATTTGTATCAGATTACCTTAAAATGACCACTGATCAAAGGTGGAATTGGAAAATTAACCAGCATCATGTACAGAAATGGGAACTTTTTTACTATGGCCCTTTTTGTGTATATGAAATCTACTTCCAAAGCAATGCATAGTATAAATAAAATGTATAGCATATTTTTCCTTAGCATTAGCCTCTAAGGTTGCACATGAAACTTTGAAAAGCTGATTAAGATCCTCCAACCAAAAGTTGACCTTAGACTTGTGAGATTACATAAGGAAAATAATTATTTCTAAAGTAATGACTCAAATAAAGGCCTTTGTAGATAGAGCAAGTCACTACCCTTAGTTTGGTAACTCTTAGTATTAAAGTATATAGAGGGCAGCCTGGGTGGCTCAGCAGTTTAGGTCTGCCTTTGGCCAGGGCCTGATCCTGGAGACCCGGGATCGAGTCCCACATCGGACTCCCTGCATGGAGCCTGCTTCTCCTCTGCCTGTGTCTCTGCCTCTCTCTCTCTCTCTCTCTGTGTGTCTCTCATGAATTAATAAATATATAAAATCTTTAAAAAAAAAATAAAGTAGATAGAATACTTTTGACATAATATTATGTGATAAAGTAGTATGAAAGTTGTGTGTACTATATAATCTCAATATAATGAAAAAATGCACTTAAAAAACTGGATGGGCCCTGTAAAATGCTAATAGTGATTATTTTTGTGTAATGAGATTATCTTTTTCCCTTATGATACTTTTTCATATTTTCCAGTTTTCTACAATTTTTGTATTTTCATATTTAGAATAGTCTGGTTTTTTGGTACCACTGCATGTTACCAAGATATGGATACCTTTGCCCCTGTCTCATTGGAGAAAAAGGACATAACCTATAAATTTACATTTGTGGATTTAGAAACTAGTTTTGCCAAAATTTCTAGCTAGTTTCTTTACCAGTCAACCAGTGTCACCTTTGTATTGTGTTGACTGATTTTCTGCCAGCTTGATTTTAGCTATCCAGCTGTATTTCTATGTATTAATGTGTGTAACTTACTTAAGGGAAAATGTATTATTTAAGTTTGAAAGCTTTTAGGGTGAGAATTCTCTTTTACTTATTTGAATTTCTGCATCTTTGGGAGGGTGTTCTGTATTGTCCAAGCACTCCTGATGCTTTACCTTAAATAAGAGCTCTATTTCTTGGATAGGGAGCATCCTCTAAAATATTCTCTATCCCTTTTTCTAACACTCTGGCTCTTCTTACCTACTAGGCAAAATGGGCATTCGGCATAGGACTTGTACCCCAGTGCTGTCTCTTGACTACTGGAAGTAGCAAATATTTAATGACCTATGGTACCAGGTGCTGTTTGACACTTTACATGTATTATCTCAAGGCGTCCTTAAGTATTTTTAACCTGAAGTAGTGACTCTTGTTGATAAAACTTAATGTCTAGGGAAACCAAGGAACTTATTCAAGGGCATACATCTAAAAAGTGACCTTGCTTGGATAGGAATGTAGGTCTTCTGAATTCAGAGTTCTTAAATATAATCACCATCAGTAAGAACTCTCTTCTCTTTTGACGTTGTCATCTAATTATACTACCCTTTCTCTATCTTTGCCATAAGCAAAAATGAGATGAACTACTGAGCCCATCATTAAAGACTTTATCTTCATCGATTTTCATATTGGCCCATCCAAAGCTGGGTCTCGGCTTTAACAACTAACATCAGCACTCTACTTCAGCTCTTCCAAATTTTCATTGCTAGGTATTGCTATACTTCCAATATTCAAAAACTGAACTGGCCTTCTGGTTAGTATTACACCACCTCCCAACCCCTTTCTGTTAATCAGTGTGCTATATATGTCATTGTTATTACACTTAGTCCTTTGACCCCCAATTTCCATCCCACATCTATATACATAGATGTACTTTTCTGCTCCCTCATTTCATAGATGTACTTTTCTGTTCCCTCATACATAGATGTCCTTTTCTGCTCCCTCATTTCATTAAGTCCCTTTCTAAGTTTGTCTGTATCCAGCTTAGACTTCAGATTTACTTGTAATTAGGAATTTCAGTGATGCCTTTGATAGCATTTTAGTATTATTTTTTCTCTACCTCCTGCTCTTTTTCTGGGTAACTTCTCTTGTCTGTGATCTGTGTTCCTCCTGGATGTCACTTAAGTAATGTTACTACTGATAGTCACAGAAATTTGCTGATTAGATACAATCCTTTTGTTAATCTCTGGTTCATTCCTTGTTACATATTCAGATTACCCACAGCATTTCCAAATGGTTTACCTAGGGCTGCCAATCTCTGGAACCTAACCAGTTGTAGAGAGATGGCATTACCGTAATTGGTTTAATTATTTAGAACTTGCCTCTGGATCTGGGAGGAAGGGATAATGGAGAGTCAACCTGCAGTGTTTAATGGTTGCGGATCCACTTTGCTGAATCCGTTTTATCACCGTCTTTATTCTGTGATTGCTTCAGAACTGACTTTATCCCCGTATGTCCACTTGATGAAAGCTCTGTCTAGTTGTCATTCACTCATATAACATTAGTAAACTCTCACTGTGTGCCAATTCATTAATTTTATTTTATTATGAAAGTAGTTTAAAAAGTTGTATGCACATGGTAAAAACTCAAAAGATTATAAAAAATAGTCTTTTCTCTAACTCTGACCCATCAGTCCAACAACTCTCTAGATGTAACTACTGTTTCTTACATATTCTTACAGAAATTCAGTAAAAGTTAATGCATGTGTCCTTACCCATGGTACTTTATTATATATAATGCTCTTTATCTTGCTTTTTTTTTCACTTAATAACCTCCTAGTAGGAGTCAACAAACTGTGGCCTATAGCTGGGCCCCTGTTTTTTTGTAAATAAAATTGTATTGAAACACGAGCATGGTCATTTGTCTATAGATTGTTTATGGCTGCTTTAAAATTAGAGTTGAATAGCTGTGACAGAGGCCTCGTGGCCTGGAAAGCTGAAAATGTTTCCTACCTGACCCTTTAAGAAAAACTGTGCTGACACCCCAGTATAGCATAAATTCCTAGATATGGAATTACTGTGTCAAAGAGTATGTACATTTTAAATTTGAATTTCATAATAAAATTCAAATGTAGATAATTTTTTTTCAAATAGCCATCCAAGGGGATCCCTGGGTGGCGCAGCGGTTTGGCGCCTGCCTTTGGCCCAGGACGTGATCCTGGAGACCCGGGATCGAATCCCACGTCGGGCTCCCGGTGCATGGAGCCCGCTTCTCCCTCTGCCTATGTCTCTGCCTCTCTCTCTCTCTCTGTGTGACTCTCATTAAAAGAAAAAAAAAAAAAAAGTCATCCAAAAGGCTGACCTAAAATGTGATTCTGCAGTATGAGGGTACATGTTTTCATCAGTCCTTCCTTGCCAGTACTTTTATCAGAGAAACGAATTTGTTCATCTGATAAGTGAAAAATGCTACTACATTGCTTTGTTTTGTATTACTCCAATTATGACAGAATTGAGTATATTTTTAAAGGTTTTGTCATTTACATATTTTCGGTTTACTATTATTTTGTGATTTTTACTTGCTTAAAAAATGAGTTATTCATGTTTCTTCTAGATTTTAAACAAAGTAGTGCTGTTTCTCTTGTGTGTTGCAAGTGTTTTTCCTGGTTATTTGTATTTTGTCATGTTTGTGATTTTTTTTTCCATGTTAGATATGCTTTTTTTTCTTTTTATTTTATTGTTAAAAATTTCAAGCAAAAATATTGAAAGAATAATGCATTGAATATCTGTGAAATCTTTGTTTAGAGTCAACAGCTGTTAACATTTTGACATATTTGCTTTATTTCTTTCCAAATATATTCATATCCTACCTGTATAATTTGAAAGTAAATGCAGCTATCATGACCCTTCAACCTTAAGTAATGCAGAGTGAATCTCCTAAGAATAAGAATGGTCTCCTATATAACCAAACTATCATTACCTAAGACAATTAGCAATTCTATAACATCACTTAATAACCAGTTTATATTTTCAGTTCCAAAATTTTCTTAAAATATCCTTTTATAGGGCACTTGGGTGGTTCAGTTGGTTAAGCGTCTGCCTTTGGCTCAGGTCATGATCCCAGGATTCTGGGATCAAGTCCTGCATTAGACTCCCTACCCCACAGGGATTCTGCTTCTCCCTCTGCCCTTCCCTTCTACTTGTTCTCTCTCTCAGTCTCTCTCTCTTTCAAATAAATAAATAAATCTAAAAAAAAATCTTTTATAGTTTTTAAATTTTTTCCAAGTCAGTTTCCATTCAAACTTCATACATTGCATTTGATTAATATATCATTTTAGTATCTTTTATTTGAGAACTGTCTTCTCTTGTTTGTTTTGTAAACGTTTTTAAAAAATAGCTTTATTGTATTATAGTTGACTTATAATAAATGTACATATTTAAGGCATATAATCTGATGAGTTTTGACATATGTATATACCTGTGCAACTATCACCATAATCAAGATTGTGACCATACCCGACATGCCTCCAAATTTCTTCCTGTCCCTTTGCATACACAAATATTTGTAATAATATATTTTTACTGAATATAGATTCCTACCTTGACAGTTGTTGTTTCAGTACTTTTAAGATGATGGTCGGCTACATTCTCACTTGCTTTGTGTCTGACAAGAAATTTGCCTTATCTTTGCTACTCTGTATACAGTGTCTTTTCCTCTGGCTGCTTTTGAGCATTTTGATTATGATGTATTGTGGTATAGTTGTGTTTATGTTTCTTGTGTTGGGGTTCACTGAGCTTCTTGGATGTGTATGGTGGGGGTTTATAGTTTTCATCAGATTTGGACATTTTTGGGTGTTATTTCTTTATATATTTTTTCTGTCTCTACTTTTCTCTCATTTGATAACTAGTTACTTGTGTATTTGGGTGGTTGAAGTTGTCTCACAGTTCACGAATGTTCTCTTTTTTAGGTTGTTTCTTCTCTCTCTGCATGCTGTTTTGGATAGTTTCTATTGCTGTGTCTTTAAGAACACTAATCCTTTATTCTGCAGTATCTATTCTGCTTTTAATCCAGTGTGATTTTCATCTTATACATGGTCGTTTTCATCTTATGAAATTCAATTTTGGGTCTCTCTTGTATCTTCCATATCTCTATTTTTGGAAAATACAGACTACAGTTATTATAACTTTGAATATCCTTGTCCCGTAATTTTAACATTTTGTGGGTTCAGAATTGGTTTCTTATTCTTTTTGACTTCTAAATGTTGACATTCCCTTGGGCTTTGCTTTTCAATCTTTTTTACTCTCATTTGGCAATTGTATCAACTGCCACAATTTCTGTTTGCACCTTAAAGCAGATTGTTACCTTATACATACCTTTTTTTTCATCCTATCTCTGACATGATGGTAATTGGTTATAATATTTCTAAGCCTGTGGGATATCTTTCAGCTCATTGACATGACAGTTCACAGTTACTTTATTTAAAAGGGAGATATCCCTCTTGATTTCTCCACTTAGGTTATTGAAAGCACTATTTTCTTGCTGTCATCTTTGATCTTTCCCTTATTTTAGCCCATAATCCAGTCTTTTGCTATGTCCTTTTACTTCTGCCTTTGAAATTTTTTTCATATTTGTCTTTTCTAAGGCCACCACCTTTTATTAACTCTGACCTTATTTATAAACTGAGTGTTTGCCCACTCCCCCCCCCCCCTTTTATATGTCAAAATCCTAATCCCCACTGTGATGGTATTAGAAGGTGGGGCCTCTGGGAAGTAATTAGGTTATGAGAGTGGAGCCCTTATTAATGGGATTAGTATCCTTATAAAAAGAGACAGGAGAGCTTGTTCTCTTGTTCTCTGCTCTCTGCCGTGTAAAGGATATAAGAAGATGGCCATATACAAAGTCAGGAAGTGGGCTCTTACCAGATACTGGATCTGTTGCCACCTTAATCTTGGATTTCCCAGCTTCCAGAATTGTGAGAAATAAATGTTTGTTGTTCAAGCCACTGAGACTATGGTATATTTGTTATAGCAGCTTAAATGGATGAATAGAGACCTACAGTAGTGTTACTGTTACATTAGTCTTTATTATTAGTCTCAATGATTTATTTTTATTGTTAGTCTTGCCTGAGAAGACATATCTAGAAAATATTGCTCAGGCTGATGATGTCACAGAGATTGCTGCCTGTCCCAATACCTCTTCCTTATAAAATATAGTCAAAAAAAAATATATAGTCAAATTGTTTAACATGCTTCCCAATCTTCCACATTATGGTTACATTGCTTCTTCTTTCCTTTCTCTCTCTCTCTCTTTCTTTCTTTCTTTCTTTCTTTCTTTCTTTCTTTCTTTCTTTCTTTCTTTCTTTCCATCCATCCATCCATCCATCCATCCATGTTAAAGAGAGTGCATGTAGCAGAGAGGGGCAGAGGGAGATGGAGAGAGAGAATTTCAAGTAGACTTTCTGCTGAGTGAAGAGCCAGTGGCAGGCTCAATCCCAAACCCATGGCCCTGACATGACCTGAGTTGAAATAAAGAGTTGGATGCTTAATCAACTGAGCCACCTAGGCGCCCTGCACTGTTTCTTTCAATCTTATTTCTTATTTATTTCTTTGTGCATCCTCTAGGAAAAATAAAGGGCAATATCATACAGTGGTTAAAAGTGAAGCATCTAGAGTCAGATTGGCTGGATTTGAATCTTGGCCTTGCAGTTTAGTATAGTTGGGCATTTTATTTAAATTTTTTAAGTGTCAGAGCTCAGTTGAAAGGAAGCTTAATGATAGAATATGATGACAGTGCTATTTATAAAATGCTTAGTAAGTATCTGGCATGTAGTAAAATTGTCAAGAATATTAACTTTTACTCTTATTTTTCTGTCTTGGCTTTCCTATTTCCTTGCATATATTCATATTCCTTTTTTTTTTTTTTTTTTTTAAGATTTTTATTTGTTGGGATGCCTGAGTGGCTCAGCAGTTGATCGTCTGCCTTTGGCTCAGGGTGTGATCCTGGAGTCCCAGGACTGAGTCCCACATTGGGCTCCTTGCTTCTCCCTCTGCCTGTGTCTTGTCTCTCTGTGTCTCTCTCACGAATAAATAAGCAAAATCTTAAAAAAAAAAAAGAAAAAAAGATTTTATTTGTTTATTTGTGAGAGACACAGAGAGAGAGAGGCAGAGACGTTGGCAGAGGGAGAAGCAGGCTTCCTCCTGGGAGCCTGATGCGGGATTGATCCTAGGACCCCAAGACCACAACTTGAGCCAAAGGCAGATGCTTAACCACTGAGCTACCCAGGTGTCCCATCATGTTCCTTTTTTATATAGAGTTTCCTTCCTTCTTATTCTCCTTTCCATTTGAAATCATAGAATACTCAGGTCACATGCTACCTTCTTTAAGTGCTTAAACCAGATGAATTCTTTATGTCAGCATTGTTTTTTATATTTCATCTTCAGCTTTCTTGTATTTGTGTGCATGGTGTATTTCCTTTTAGATTTTAGGCTTTTGACAGCAAGGACTATATATGTCATTGTGTCTTCTGTGGTGCGGTATATAATAGTTGCTTCATATTTGTTGAATATGTGAATGAATTGTGGTTCTACCTTGCCATACTTACTGTTTAGACTTCAGTAATTGCCTGTTAAATTAACTATTTTTAAATCACAGTCTTTCTAATTTTTAATGTCTTTAGTTAAATTATACTTTCCCAAGCTTAATATACTCTGGTAGTAGTAGCTATTAGCACTATTAGTTATTAATGCTTGAGTTCTTTTACAAAGTATGCTTCTCATTCTGTTTAATATCATAACATTTCTATTAGGTGTCATTTCTCTGTCATTGAACCCCTTGTGGGCCAGGAAGTCAGACACAGGACTCCTATTATACCCACTGTGTTAAACTTAAACTGGTAAGATGATGTTGCACAAGAATGACACCCATAGTTAATGGAAATGTTAGAGTCAATCATCAAGTTGAAAGGAAATAAATATGCTCCTAACCCAGGATGACCTCTTTTTTTCTTTTCTTTTCTTTTCTTTTCTTTTCTTTTCTTTTCTTTTCTTTTCTTTCTTTCTTTTCTTTTCTTTTCTTTCTTTTCTTTTCTTTTTTCTTTTTTCTTTTCTTTTCTCTCTTCTTTTTTCTTTTCTTCTTTTCTTTTCTTTTCTTCTCCTCTTTCTTTCTTTCTTTCTTTCTTTCTTTCTTTCTTTCTTTCTTTCTTTCTTTCCTTCCTTCCTTCCTTCCTTCCTTCCTTCCTTCCTTCTTTCTTTTCTTTCTTTTCTTTCTTTCTTTCTCTTTCTTTCTTCTTAGATTTTAAGTAATTTCTGCACCCAACGTGGGGCTCAAACTCATAACCTCCAGATCAAGAACTGCATGCTCCACCAGCCAGGTGCTCCAGAAGACCTCTATTTCTTAAGCTTTAGGGCTTCAAATAATTTGCTTTTAGGAAAGCTCATTACATTTAAATTAAATTCAAGGAAGAGCAGGGACCCATCAGTTGATGGACCTGAAACTTAAAAGGGTATCTGTGATTAGTTGGTATACTACACAGTTTTATAACTGGAGTCCTTGAAAGACAAAGAAAAAAAAAAAAAGCTTTGAATTGGCAAGGAAAAGGGCAAGTGGAGTTATTCTTTCAGAAGAGTGGGAGCTCTTCAAGGGTAAGGACTGTATATCTTGCTTATGTCTATCTCGGGCTCTGTCATAGTACTTCGTGTAGTAAATACGTGTTGAGTGGAGTTCTAAATCTAGAAATGGAAAAATGGTATTTAAGGTTATTTTCATGGCAATGCAAAGTCCTTTTGCTCTCTCTTGCAAAAAGCATTACTTTTTATTCTATGCCCCAGTATGATTTCAAAAGGCCTCTTGTGAAAAAGAAGAAAATCAAATAGAACCAGCATACAGCTTTTTAAGAACAATTCTTTTCCTGCAAATGGAAATGCTGCTTCTTTGAAAGTGCATGGAGTTGTTAGCCCAAGGCACCTTAACGATTACCCTTGCCTTTTAAAGCCCATCCCTGTCTTCTTCCCTAGAGCCCACCTTATAAACTGGTGACTTAGTTGGTTTAACATTTTCTTAAGATGTTGTTTATACCATTGGAGGGGATGATTTCTAAAACGTGGGGGTGAGAAGGTAAAAAACTTTTCCATTCTTGGACCTTGTCCAAGATACATGTTTTATTGAATATTTTTAGTTTGTCATACATATTATTAAAGGATATAAAATAGATATGAGGAATCTAGAGTACTTCACATTATAAAGTACATATTTTAGAAGTGATAACGTTTTAAAATTTATTGTTAAAAATGGTAAAGGGATATTATATAGAGGTAGAAACCAGATTGCTTAAAATTGTATAGCTGTTTCCTATAGAATGAAATAATTAGATGTTAATCTACTTGTACATGGTTGATGTCTTTAAATATGATTAGATGATTTAAATCTAGCATTATAAAGTTTTTTTTTTTTAAAGATTTTATTTATTTATTCATGAGAGACACAGAGAGAGAGAGGCAGAGACATAGGCAGAGGGAGAAGCAGGTTCCATGCAGGGAGCCCAACGCGGGACTCTATCCCTGGTCTCCAGGATCACGCCCTGGGCCAAAGGCAGGCACCAAACCGCTGAACCACCCAGACATCCCTTAAAGCTTTTTTAAAAATAGAGAACATCTCAGTAACAACTGACCTAATACCGAATGAATGTTTACAATAAGAAATGTCACCGCTCCTACTAAAAGTAATTTATTGAAATCAGTATGTTCTAGGTCAATGGCTTCTAAGACTCCAGTTGGATTCATTGGACTGGGCAACATGGGGAATCCAATGGCAAAAAACCTCATGAAACATGGCTATCCACTCATTATTTATGATGTGTTCCCTGATGCATGTAAAGAGTTTCAAGATGCAGGTGAACAGGTAAGGCCTTTTCTTTAGATGTGTTCTAGATTTTGATGTTTAAAAATCAATATGACAATTTAGGAGTATACCCATTGGAATTATAAACCTATTTCATTGTTAATTTTATGCATGTTATGTATTTGTTGTTTTTTTGTATATATAAATACAAGTGTGTGTGTGTGTGTGTATATAATATATATAGTTGTTATTGTTAACTTTTATTTATTTTTTTAAAAGATTTTATTTATTTATTCATGAGAGACAGAGAGAGAGAGAGAGGCAAACACACAGACAGAGGGAGAAGCAGGCTCCATGCGCTCCATGCAAGGAGCCCGATGCGGGACGTGACCCTGGTCTCCAGGATCAGGCCCTGGGCTGATGGTGGTGCTAAACCGGTGAGCCACCTGGCTGCCCTGTTAACTTTCATCAAACATCTGTGCAACAGAGAATTGAGGCAATTTATTCTTTGGCAGATGATTGGGAACATTTCCTAGGTTGAGTCAAAGGCGATTGCTTTGGCTATATATCAGTTTTCTGAGACCATAACTTTACTGATTGTCCTGTAAAAGCAGGTAGTTTGGTGGAAGTAGCTTTCCATGTTATTGAGAGGCACAATTGTCCTAGGACCAGAATAGGCTTAGGGATAGCTTAGTTTGAATCCCAGCTTAAATACTTACCTGCTTTCTTACTGGGGGGCAAATTATTTCACCTCCGCTGATTTTTGCAACTGTGAAATGGGAATCATGACAGCCTACGTCTTTAGATTATGAGGCTTAAACAAGAGAATGTATGTGAATGTACTTCATAAATATTGTATGGCAGCACTTCGTGAATAAATATGTTATTGGCCATAAACCAGAAGACAACTTAGAAACACTGTGTGTCATAATGAAGTACAGAGCTAAGTTATGACAGATCTCTAGTGTTTGGTTTTTAGTCTATCATTCTTATATCAGGAATTTTTGGACTAGAGTATTATATCCTGTTAGATGATAGTAACTACTGGTCAGTTCCTCTTTGGATTTGTTAAACTTTATCAATAACTCATATGACAGGAGATCATGTAAAATCATGTAACCGATTTTAGAGTTTTGTTTTTTTGAGGTATGAAGGAAATTCTTGTGCAAATTGTAGATTGGTAAGTAAGAGCTGAATGTAATCCTAGAATTAGGAGAATACTAAAAATTTCCTGAGGAATATAGAAAAAAGTGAAAGAAAAAATTAAACAGCCCACTTCTGGATGATAGACCTGAAGTAAATACTAAGAAATGTAATGCCTATGTAAAGATCAGGTTTAAGTTTCTAGAGATTTCTACTCTAGGGTAGAATTCTACTTTGGGTAGAATTTTCTTTTCTTTTCTTTTCTTTTCTTTTCTTTTCTTTTCTTTTCTTTTCTTTTCTTTTCTTTCTTTCTTTCTTTCTTTCTTTCTTTCTTTCTTTCTTTCTTCTTTCTTTTTTTTTTTTTATCTTATTTATTTATTCATGAGAGACACAGAGAGGCAGAGACACAGACAGAGGGAGAAGCAGGCTCCATGCAGGGAGCCCGATGCTGGACTCAATCCCTGGACTGGGATCACGCTCTGAGCTGAAGGCAGACGCTCAACCACTGAGCCACCCAGGCATCTCTAGGGTAGAATTTCTGAATACCTGCTGTATGTCTAGCAGTCCACATAGTACTGTGGAGAATAAAACAAGTTGAATTGGATATGACAGCGCGTTAGGTGTATCTTGGGTGACAAGACTAAATAATATTACGAGAAAGTTTCTATTAAAATTGCATTTGGGACTCCTGGATGGCTCAGTTGGTTGAGCATCTGCCTTCGGCTCAGGACGTGATCCTGGGGTCCTAGAATTGAGTCCTGCATCAGGCTCCCCAAGGGGAGCCTGCTTCTCCTTCTGCCTCTCTGTCTCTAATGAATGAATAAATAAAATCTTTAAAAAATTTTGCACTTTGACTATAATAAAGTACTGAAGTGGTTTTTAAGGAGGAAAAAAATAAATGTTAAAGAGTCATTTCTCAGAGGAACTATAAAAATATTGTGTAAAATCTTTGCTCATCTCCAGACAGAAATGGTATAGTCTGAAATGAAAGTCATAGAGACAGTATCTCTCAGATTCCTAAATAGAAATGAGAAGATTCTAGGACACAGAGTCAGTTACTGGATTTCCCCTTTTTTCCCTTTTTCTTGAGATATATAAGTAGATATGAGGAAGGGAAGAAGATGGATTCTGGGTAGCTACTCCTCCCAGATTGGTGAAGAGTGAAGATGTGTCTGAGCTTCTTGTCTATAGTTCCCACCCGTGTCCCCAACACATAGTGGGAAAAGTTTTGTGGATGGTTCACACTGAGGCAACAGCCTAGAAGAGAGAATCCTCTTTTCCCACATCTTTTCTCTCTCACATCCCTGGTTCCCTTATGACCTTGACTGTATGAGGTCTTCTGAGTATTGATTATAACAGCAGTAGAGGGTAGGAGAAAGTGAAACTTGGATGAATGAAAGAAGAAGGATAAAGGTAAGAAAGCTTTGGGCCTAAGGGTAAGTATCATACCATATAAAATGAAAACATTTGTTAAATGATTTATGATGGCAGCCTAAAAAATGTTTTGAATAGTGGCAATGTCATTTGAACAAGTGTAATTTCCTGAGGGCTACTTTAAAAGGTAACAATTTGGATGAATAAGTACTGATATATTAAAGTGTCACCATTATTATTTCATAGCTATATTTAGTTTTCAAAAATGTTGGATAAGAGAAAAAATGAGTTTCATTCTACTACTAAAAGACAAAGACCAGACTTGGAATGGGATGGAAAAATATAGGTGAAAACCTTAAAACCTCTTGCCGTTGTGCACAATAGTGCAGTGAAAAGTTTAGGGGTTCGACAGTTAAGAGTCTATTTGTGTTGACACTTCCATTTTAAGGATAGGAGTTGTCCGTGTGTCCCCCCCACCCCACTCCCCATCTCCCAATATTACTATGTCAGGTGAAGCTGATAAAATGGCAGCTGAAGAAAATGGATTTTTTCCCCCAACAATTGCATAGACTGGCTAGTTTTTTTTTTTTTAATTTTGTTTATTTATTTGATAGAGAGATAGTGAGAGAGAGAGACATTGAGAGAGAGAAAGCATGATCAGGGGGAGAGGGAGAGGAAGGCTCTCCACTGAGCCAGGAGTTCGATGCTGGGCTCGATCCCAGGACTCTGGAATCACAACCTGAGCCGATGGCAGATGCTTAACCAACTGAGACACCCAGGATCCCCTGGCTACTTGGTTTCTAATGTTGATTGTGCTTTCAGTGAGAAATTTACAGGGAGAGAAAGTACCAAAATAGAGATACCCGGTTCTAAAGAACTTTGGGCATTTTCTTGAAGTGCCTTTTTTTTTTTTTTAAAGCAGAAGTGGGGATTTATTGTTAGGGAATGGTCTGACCCAAGGCACAGCTGAATTTTGGGCACAGATGTTATCAGATTCCTTTCTGTCTGCCTCTTGTCTATGCTTTGCTCAGAGGCTTCTCTGCCATCAAGGTGCATGATAGCCACCTGCAGTTTCAGGTGAAGAAATGCTTTAGAATGTT
This sequence comes from Canis lupus familiaris, assembly GCF_011100685.1. NCBI lineage: Eukaryota > Metazoa > Chordata > Mammalia > Carnivora > Canidae > Canis > Canis lupus. Next base: position 40,860,372 of record NC_049235.1, on the reverse strand, counting down.
CTAACCCTGCACGTTTTCTTCAAGCCTAATCTAGTAGTAGAACATATTACATGTGTTATGAAGGAAATAAAAACTTTGACAAGCTTGATGGTATTTAATCAATTTATTTATGTCTTCTGATGTTAACCTTAGATTGTAGGTGTACCTGGCTGGCTCAGTTGGTAGAGCATTTGACTCTTGATCTCAGGGTCATGAGTTCAAGCTCCATGTTGGACATAGAGTTTACTTTAAAAAAAATGTTATCTTGGGGCACCAGGTGGTTGAACATCCAACTCTTGATCTGAGCTCAGGTCTTGATCTCAGGGTTATGAGTTTAAGCCCTACATTGGGCTCCATGAGAGGGCATGGAGCCAATTAAAAAAAAAAAAAGTTAAACTATGCTAATAAGGTATTTATACTTGGTTAAATATGTTAATTTTGGTCATTTCCACAAAAAATGTGGGCATTCTTCTTTCAGTTCCCTTTCTTATAGCCTTATTTCTGTTGGAAACTCAGGTTTAACCTACAATGATGTATCATTTCAACTTTTAGAATCTTTTCTAAGAATGTAACCTACATTACAAAGGTAATCATCAAGATTTTGTATATTAGAAATCATGAATTGATAAATTGTGAATGCAGTATAAAAACATAAACCCTGAAAAAAAAAAAGAAAGAAAAAAAACATAAACCCTGGAACCAGACTGCCTGGGTTTAAATCTCAGCTCTACCATTTGCTGGCTGTGTGACTTTGGACAGATTATTTAACCTTTCCCTACTTGAATTTCCTCATTTTATAAAATTGGGATTTTTAATAGTACCTTTTTAGTCCTGGAGAACCTGGCATATAGAGAATGCTATTACTGCTATTACTATTCTTACTACTCTTGTTACAGGGTTGTTATTGTGTCTCTGTCATCTCTCCCAAATCTTCATTCCCCAACACCACCCATGGGAACATACCATACCACTATCTTGGCTGAGTAATGGAGTCCAGAGTGCTTTGAAGACAACTGTCGACATATTTTTAAATGAAAGACTGATGATAAAAATTAAAACCCAACTAGAAGATAAAGTGATTTGATAGCATCCCCATTTAAGAATATATTCTGCACTGTCCCTTCCATCCCACTTTTGTTTTGTGGAAAATACCAATTTCTCTTTTTAAGCATTAGCGTCAAGGGCATATGACTTTTGCTTCATTTTTATTTTCATTGTCTAGGAATTTCCTTGGAGATGCTGCTGATCTGTGCCAAAAGTCTTGGGACTTTTACACCATTTCTGTGTGTTTTCTGGTTGAACGAGGCCTAATTAGATTGTCTTTTCTTTTGTTTTTTTTTCTTTGAAAACTTGGAAATTATCTGGTTCTTGGGTTGTAAGGCTGAGCATGTTTGGTTAAGTAATTCCCTCGGGATCTAAGCTGGCATCCACACAGGTCTCATTAAATGAGAACTTTAAAAGCCTCTTGCTCAGTGGGCTCTGTCATTGTTGACCAAATGTTTCAAGATGTAGGCACAAACTGTTTTTGTCCGTTTTTCAAGTGTAGTCTAATTTTGAAGTAACAGTGTGCTTTTCTACTTGGAAAGATTAAAAAACAGAGTGGCAGGTTTAACCAAGGTCATGTTCATTTTGCTTCTTAGCAAGTTTCTCTTACCCATTTGGCTTTCTTGGAAGCAATGCTGATCTTAACTTTTGTGACTGTTTTGTTTGGAAGTCAGTGAGGTTTTTCTTTGTGTAAAGTTACTAGTTAATAGTTGTCTCCTTCCGATGGATATGTAAAAAAGCAGTGGAATTCCTTCAGATTACTCTGGCCTTGATGCCCCCATCCTTGCCCCCCAACCCAGCAAAGCAGATTTTGTCTTTAATTAGTCCAGTCTTTTACGCCTTGTATTGCATACCTGCCATAGATAGGTATTAGCATACAGATGAGTCTAAATCCAGAGAAATTGGCTACAAAAATTCTTAAAGACTGAAGATATTGTGATACACAAGGAAACCAATCTCCTGTAGTTAAAATTGAGATAATGGAAAAGTAGAGTCATCTTAATTCATAATAATTTAAGAATGAAGCAGATGGAATTAGCAAGATCTTTCTGGATGATCATGACAGAGCAGAGCCGTGGCCCAGAGTCAGCCAGGTCAGTGACTGTCCACAGATAGGGAGGTGCAGAAGAGTCTTGTTAATGCTCTACCTTTGTATTGATCATATCCCATGAATCCTTTTTCACAAAGGCTAAACTTTCCTAGAACTTAAGTTTACTAAATGTGAAAAATTTCTTTACCTAGGTATCCTTTCCATTTTGGAGATAGAAACCCTTAAAGATAACCCAAGTGACTATTCTTATTTTGTAGATTCAGAAACTGAAGCCAGAGAGGTTAAGTGATTTTCACAAAATCACACATGACCTTAGTGGCTGGGCTGCAACTAAACCTGGGTCTCTGGCTTCCCAAATTAGTGTTCCTTTCACTGATCCATGCTGTCTTTGCTTATCCATTCAATTAGTAAATGTAATTGAAGGGACTCTAATTAGTTTGGCTCCTAAAGGCTTTTGTGGTTAATGTCAGACCGGCAACAAGGTTTGTTTTTTTCCCCCAGCTTTTGAGTCGTGGCCAAATTTTGTCAGTCAATTATTTCAGAGTCTTGAAGTCATCCCATGGAAGTCAAGATGATTTGAATAGTTGGACACACATGTCTGTGTATCTGTCTAATAAACATGCCTTCTGTAGTGCAAATTAGAGAATGTTATTATAATGTACCAAATGTATATAGTCATTAGATATGGAGCAGTTGTGGCCAGTACAGTGGTGACATTCCAGCTATCACTATCATTGTGTGTTTTTTCCGGACCTGTGAGCTTTGACACTACTTTCCTATATAATTGAGGGGTTAGCAGTACTCTGGCAACCCAGGCATCCCAAGAAGCAGATGCTAGGGATGCAGGGGGTTGATTGGGCACTCCATGCACTTGGCAGTTGCATGAATTGGCACTGCCAGTTCATGGGTATGAGGAGCTTAGGTGTGAAGTCTACTCTTAGATCTGTGAACTAATTGTTGGTGCCTCTGAGGGCACCTCTTCAAGGAGTTATCTAGGTGTAATTGAATTTCCTTCAAGGAAGAGACTCATTGAATTCCTAAGAGAAAGTCTGAAATTGACTCTTAGACCTCAGGGCTTACCGCAGTCCCTGAAAGAGCAAGAGAGATGGAGCTGATATGAAAGGAGAAGCCATTGAAAGGTATGCCATCGTTTTGCATTGTATGTATTCATCCCCAAAGAGGGATGAATAGATGAGGCTCTCTGTGTAACCCACATTTTTGATAAAGTCCAGAAGTAGAGAAATACAACTTCTATAACTTTTCCTTTACTTGTACTCATCATATTCAGCTCTGTTTTCTTGAGTAATTGTAAACTGTTTGCCAGCAAATAGTTGCCAGCATTTATTTGGGCATAGGAGAGTTTTTACTAAACTGAAGTATTTCTTTGTAATTTCACAGAAAAATTTTTTTTTTCAGAATTTTTGGGGTAAATCTTGATGATGTATCAAAATGTACTGTTGAATGTGTTTTCTTTAGACTCTAAAATGCCATATTGCCTTTAGAATGAAACATTGAAAGAGAATCTCTGTTTTAGGGCCTGAGATATTTCACTTTAGCATTTAATGTTAATACACAAAGTGTTAGGATACTTGATTGCCTAAAATTTTAAAGTATGACTTAGGAAATTACTTTATGTTAAAACTGTTTTTGTCTCAAATTTGATTTAGAAGCTAATAGTCTGCTAAGGAAAATTGAGTATCATTACCTCTAGCTCATAATATTTAGAATATACGCTGTTTGTCTTTCCATTCTTCCACTTTCATCAACTGCGTATCAAAGACAAAAAGAAAATGTTAGGTGTAATTCCACCACACAGAAAGCAGAGTCTTTCCCATTTCTAGGTTGCTTACATGTCAGTTCACATTTCCTAGCAGAAAATATGTCCATTTCTGATAAATATGTACATCATTCTACAGAGAAATCTTCATTTATCCTCCTGAAAGTCCTTTGTCTTTTTTTTAAGGGGAGATAACGCTTTCGAGGAGCTTTTGTGACAATGGGTGATAGATTCTTTTTGTTAAAGAAAGAACAGTTTGAACCAAAAGTGAGCTCCCAGTCTCTTCTGGCCTCTTTGGTTTCCAGCTTTCTGAATAGGTGTATCAAGGTGCATGTGTGAGAGAGAGAAGGGGTTTTGGGAATGCGAGTGAGGGTGTGTACATTTATGTATGCATGCATACATATAGAGGATGGACAGTAACTTTCCTTTACCGTATGTTGTGGTCATCATAAGGCAGAAGTCAGGGTGGACATGAGAGCATACCTTGATGCCTATTTGTATATCTTTCTTGTATCTATAGTTTCCACTTGAATCCTGGGAGTTCACACGTTCAGCCTTAATGGTAGTGCTATATAGCTAGCTAATGCAGGAAATGCTCATATCCTTGTCCTGACCTTTTCTTTCCATACAGGCTTAATTTTTTTTCCCCCTTGAAAATGGAGACTGGAGGATGGTAGTAATTGGGGCTTGAGAATTTACTAGGAGATTTTGCTGCCTATACAATCACTGGAGAGTCCTGTAGTTCAGCTACCATCCCTGTTGCACTAGTGTTTTTCTTAGTCAAAGCATCTACCAAGAAGTATGCTGTTTAAGAATCCAAGTTGGAGGAATCCATGAGAAGTACGTCTGTTCCCAGGACTGTTGGGTTTTGCCCTTTCCCCCCTCAACTCACTTTACACTTTTTAAAATAAACAGTAGATTTGATTCCATAGAAACTTCATCTTTATGTGCATGAGGAATGGACTCTCTATTTTAGGCAGTAATTTTTTTTTTTTTTTTTGTCATTTGGAAACAAGAATTAGTTGTATTCATTGTCACCATGCATAAAAAGTGGATCCTGCTTGTGCTCTAGAAACTGCTTTCATTTTAATTTAAATAATATACCTTTGTAATTTTTTTTTTAAAGGTAGTGTCTTCCCCAGCAGATGTAGCTGAAAAAGCTGACAGAATTATTACAATGTTGCCCACCAGTATCAATGCAATAGAAGCTTATTCTGGAGCAAATGGAATTCTAAAGTATGTATTTCTCAGCTGTGGAAATTTTCCTTGTTATGATAATTCATGAATTTCACATTTATTAACACTTTAGGAAGTACAATTATGTTTGTTAAACCTTTCTATACAATTTTCTTATTTTTTAAAAAAATGAATACTGTGGTTTCTCCCTCAATGTAAAGGGTTTATTTTTTCGCTGAAAGCAAGTATATGACTTTTGGGAATAATTTTTTTTTTTTTTTGCTTCTGTTTCTTTCCTTAGCTCTTGCATTAAACTTACGCTTTCATGGCTAACATGTTTAAGAGACTTTTAAAGCTTGCATTTTAAACTGTACAAATGTTACAAGCATAATTTTCTTATGGTTTATAGAAATTCAGGAAAAGGTTTCTATGAAAAATAAAACCAAACATTGGAAAGAACACCATTATTTAACATTTTATTATATTATAAAAAGTTATTGTATGTCCTCTGGGTTAGTACATCTGTACTAAGAACTTTGAGAAGTTGGAATTAAAGGTTAGCAGTAGCTCTTTAAATAAAATATAATTTAGGTCAGAGTTTTCTAGCCAGTGCTTAACTTTCCTGGTTTTGAGAACTTTTTGGTTAGTTTCTACCTCTTGCCAAATCTTTGTGGTTGTGTTAGAATGACAGTGGTTGAATTTCCAATTTGATTTTCTGGTCTTACCAGTTACTGTTTCTAACTTGTTTTCTTGTTGAATTTCAGCAAAGAGCTAGAACAACTGGAGACCCTATAGACGTATATATATAGGGCTAAAAGAAAGGGTTTAATTTCATGAAGCTGTAATACATGAAATATGAGGTTTTAGGGAATTGAATTGCTTTAGAAAACTAACAAACTTGGAAGCAAAAGACATTTGGATATTAGGCAGAAAACTGATAAGATAAATGTTTAGATTTCAGGGAAGGTTGAAAGACACTAATTTTGGATGGAGCCCTCAAGCCCACGGTGTGTGTGGTCTTGAGGTAACTTCTGTGTCATTATCTAGTCTGTTGCAATTATGGCCCTGGGTTGCCTCTCAAGGAAAAGTAACTAAAAATTTGTTGGCGACAAAATCCTGTGTTTATTAATATTCTTTACTAAGGAATATAGTGGCCAACTAGCAGAACAGTTTTGCCTAGGGAGTGCTTTCAGAGAATGTGGATGAACACTGGTAAATGTAATTCTTGTTTTTCAGGTTACATAAAGTGAAACTTCCACATATTGAGGTGATCTATAATAGAGCATGATATTTCCTTTCTGTGGAATATACTCCATCATTGCCTTTGGACCAGATCAATTAATATGTTTAAAATTGTTGTTTCAAGCATTTTGTATGCTATTTTTCTATAGAAAGATTTTTCTTTTTTTTTAAATAGTTTTTAGCAATGATTTTCCATTTCCTTCTTCAATATTTATCTTTATTCATTTCTAATTTTCCAATCACAATTATGATTAAATGTCACGTGGGTTAATTAATCTATAGTAAGGACTTTGGGAAGTTTGAATTAAAGGTAAGCCATAGTCCTTAAATAAATTATAACTTAGGTTCATTTCCTAGCCAGCGAAGATAGGCATAGATTAGGAGCCCTGTAGATAGATATAATCTGCACTTACACTATAAACAAAAGTGTCTTATTATAAGAATGCCAGCGCCTGGGTGGCTCAGTTGGTTAAGCATCTGCCTTTGGCTCAGGTTGAGATCCCACGGTCCAGGTATCAAGTCCCACATCTGGCTCCCTCCTCTGTGGGGAGCCTGCTACTGCCTCCCTCTCTCAAGCCTCTCTGTCTCTCATGAATAAGTAAATAAAATCTTAAAAAAGAAAAAAAAAAGAATGCCATTTACTATTGATATAAAATATGGTAGAAGAAAAAGCTGTTTTCCCACTTTGCCAATGTATGTATGTACATTTACTATAAAGGACAAAAAAATTTTGCCTGTGAGATTTCCAGGTTCTTTCCTTTATTTTCCTTTCTGTCTCTTTGATGTTTTATTTTATCTTTAAAAAGTGTAGTTATTAAGAATATGCCACCCTGAAGCATATGGCTAAATTTCGATGGTTTATGTTTATTCTACCTTGTGGAAATGACATGGATATGTGAAATTTGCAATATGGCTTGTTAAAGGCAAATAAAATAGTTTTTAAAGAGCCCCAGCTACTTTACAAACAAAAATTTAAATCCTACCAAATAGGCCTTTTAAAGTTAATGGGTGTTTTAAATTGCCTACCTATATTATTATGGTATTGTGTATTTCACCTGAAACCAGAATTTATATCATGTAGTTTATTAGATTATTTAGGTTTGTTTGAAAGAGTGTGGGTTTACTTTGAACTTTAATTGATCTGAAAATGGATTTGAGATTTTGAATCAGTTCTAATAATGTTTTTAATACTAAAGCGAAGACCTCTTTGATATCTGGCAGCTTTTAGCAAATTCTAATTCTATAGGTAGTTGCATGAAATGTTTATTCAGATTTGTAAACTATATTTTTAAAACTGTAAGCCTATAGTTTAAAAAAACATTATTTTTATTTATTTACTTAGAAAAGTGAAGAAAGGCTCACTATTAATAGACTCCAGTACTATTGATCCTGCAGTTTCAAAAGAATTGGCCAAAGAAGTCGAGAAAATGGGAGCAGTTTTCATGGATGCCCCTGTTTCTGGTGGTAAGTGGCAGCTAAAATCTATGCACACCTATTTCTGTTTGTCAGAAATAGTAATTACAGTTTCGTGGTACCCAATATATATCCAGTTATTTTTAGACTCCTTATAGGAGTCTCAATTTTTTCATTGGAAACAAAAAAAAACCTCACTTTTATTATTTAGTACTCTCGAAATACATTCCTTGTTCTAAGTTCAGACAAAAGGATGTCACAACTTTGAAGAATTATGAATTTTTGGTCCAAATTGCTGTGGGTAAGGCAAGAGCAATTTGTTGAAAATTTAACTTTTCAGAACAGATCCAAGAAGTAATTAATTAGGTTGAATCATCTTTTAACTGTTAAAAAGTTGAGGAAGTATTTAAAAAGAAAAAAATAATTTCACAAGGGGAACTTAAAGCTCAGATAATTTTTTACAGGTGGGATATTACCAGAATTTCAAGGAGCAGATCATTTCAATTTTGTATGAACTTTTCCAGACAATAGAAAAAGAGGAAACACTTCCCAACTCATTCTATAAGACCTATGTAACTGATACTTTAACCAGAAAGGGAGAGTGAGAGAGGAAAAATTTAAGTCTCAGTCATGAAAACAGAAGTAAAAAGTTTTAAAAAGTACATTAGCAAACTAAATCCAACCATGTATAAAAGAGATCAAACACTACAATCAGGTTTATCTCATATGTACTAAAATGGCTTAATATTAGAAAATCTATAAATCTATTTCCCACATTAACATACTTAAAAATCATACGATCATCTCAGTTAGAGGACAAGGATTCTCACTAATAACTTTTTTTTTTTTTTAAGATTTTGTTTATTTATTCATGAGAGACTCAGAGAGAGAGGCAGAGACACAGGCAGAGGGAGAAGCACGCTCCATGCAGGGAACCTGATGTGGGACTTGATCCTGGTACTCCAGGATCTGGCCCTGAGCTGAAGGCAGATGCGCTTAACTGCTGAGCCACCCAGGCATCCCTCACTAATAAAATTCTTAAAGCGTATTATTATATCAGATATTAATAGTAGGTGGTCTGGGTATTTTGGAATGGTAGTATTATAGGTGTTATGATTTTCCATAATTTTGCAAGTTTCCAAAATTATTGTGTAATCAAATATAGTACACACACATGTGCGCATACACACGTATACACATACATATGTAATTTGTAGTTGAAGACTAGTTTCTAGTTGGAGACTTTCTATAAAGGCTGGACTGAAGAAAACTAATCATTTGCTCAAGACCAAAACTAGATTTGTTTCATATTCTACTGTATTAGGAAATACTATTTTCTGTAAAGTTCTGATTTATTCTAAGAGGAAAATAAAGACTGCTAAAGGGAGGTTGTCCTTTAATTTATAAAATCATCATTTCAGTACAGTGCTAAAAATAGCCCATTGCTAGTGTGATACATTGTTACAGTAATGACCTTTAATGACTCACATCTCTGAATCTGCTCTGTGTGTTCATGTGCTACCTTGACTCTGAGTTGAGCCATCTGACTTGCTTTGGCTAGTGGTATATTAGTAAATGTTACACAAGGATAAACTTGAAAAGCACTTTGTACATGGAGTCTTGTCCTATCTTGCTTATGGGGACTCTGCTGCTCTCGCATATAGAAACCTGGATTGGCCACCTGGGGACACGGACTAACTACCAAGCATGTGAGTGAGGCCATTGACCATCTAGCTAGAGTCAGGTTTCCAGATAAGTGTAGCTGCATTAGTGACCTCAGGCCTAACCAGCAAATGAACTGCCCAGCTAGGATAGTCTAAATTACTCACCCTGAGAATTGTCAGTAAATAAACCCACTAAGTTTGAGGGAGTAATATAGCAGTAGATAACTGATGGAGCCAAATACAGTTGATATTTCCATAATTATGTAGCAGTGTTTGTTACTTGATGTATCAATTAGTGTGCTACCTGTGCCTATTTAATCTAAGTGTTATAAACTTTTTCTGAAGGAGAAAAAAAAAAAAAATGAAGGAGAATGATGGTATTGTGGTTCGCATAAAAGCTAACTTTAATGCCAAAGCTAAGTTGCTAAAATGAAGTTTATTAAGCCAGTCCAGAAAAGAGTTTCATTTCATTTGCTATAATCAGGTCCCAGACCTGTATGTCTGTATTCCTGATCCAGAGAATGTATCAAGGGAGAATGTTTGCCTAAATTGTTACCTAAGTAGTACCCTGGTGAACTGACACAAGATACCCATATTTAGTAGGATATGGAAAAATAAGTTGGTAAAAATTCTGGTAAATCTCATTTTGGTGTTCTTATGGACTGCTGGGGGTTAAATAGTACATCTAGCTTTTGAGTGTCTTTTGTGTTCTTAGAATTAAGTTTTTTTATTAGAAGGGACTTTAGCAATAATTTAATTTGACTTTGTTATTTTATAGATGAGAAATTGAGGTCCAAAGAAGTTAAATGACTTGCCTGGGGTTCTCCAGCTTGAGAGCCAATCTAGAACTAGAATCTTTTCTCCCACCTTAGTCTAAGGCTCTTCCCACACTCCACCAGACCTTCTTCCTTTTAGTCTCACCCTGAGGTAGCTTTTCTGTTTTTGAAAACAGTGGCCTACTGTTAACTTCATTTCTTAACAATTTTATCTAGTTGCCAGTCCTCTGTCTTCTTTCTTGGTAGCTAAATGGCACTACCATGTAGTGAAACCTTTGGTGGGGGAGTGAGCGGAGAATTGCATCCTTTTCTAACTCTTGAGAGGTTGGCTTCTAATCTGGAAGGGGCCTAACATTTCTGTTCCAGAGTCACTTGAGAAGAAATGGGTGAGAGGACATTATTCTCAAATAGAATTCTGGAGAGATCAGATCAGTCTTATTATGTTGACCCCATCCTGAAGTGTTTATGAACTGGCTATCAGGACTCTTTTGTTCTGCTGGTGAGTTGGGATAGAACCAGAGGCTTTTTGGGTCTTTTCTGTTTTGGATCCACTGGCTGGTGCTGTTTAATCAAATAAACGTCAGAAAAAAGATAGAGTAATATTTTGACATAGCCCTCACATGTTTCAATTTGATTAGGATAGGATCTGTTCTGAGGTATAAGGACTTGAAATGTTATATTATAATATTAGATACCATTGGGAAATGTGATTATGATCACAGGGGTGGGGTTAGGATAAAAGAAGAAGAAAAACATTCAAAACAACTTAAAGAAGAAATTCTTACATTAGAAGTTTAGAATTTAGTGATATGTATTAATAAAATGATTTGTAAATAGTTACAAAGTATAAAATATGTAGCACAGCAGTCTTCCCAGTACTTAGCAACCAGAAAGGGAACTCTTCATTAACAGTTTGTTCATAGCAACATGCTGCACTTTGTAGAGAAATACTGCCTTTGTCCTCTCTGGGGTGGCTATTAATACTTACTTTGACTTACCTTGTACTTACCTGTATGGATATTTAGAGAGAGTAACACCAGATTTGACTTACACACTTGATTCTGGGACAACAGAAGAATTTTTAGTTCTGGAAATGGAAAAATTGATGTTAAAGATTAACTAGAAACCTCATAGATGATTCCCAGTTACATCCAAGGAGAACCAGTGCAATTTGGAATTAGATTTGACAGTTCTTTAGTAAATATTCTTTAAGCAAGGAAGAAAGGAAATTGGTTAGCTCATATGATTCTCTTAACACCTTTAGTTTCATTTTTTGTTGTACTTCTGTTAAAAACTTCAAAGAAGTTCACTTGATATTAGGGAGAGCCTAGAACTTTTAGGGAAAGAAAGTACTCTACAAATGAAGGTCTTCATTTTTTCTTCAATGAAATGTACTTAAAATGACTATATTTATGTAATTCTTACAAGATTATATACTTTTTAAAAAAGATTTTATTTATTTATTCACGAGATACACAGAGAGAGAGAGGCAGAGACACAGGCAGAGGGAGAAGCAGGCTTCACGCAGGGAGCCTGATGCAGAACTCAATCCCGGGACTCCAGGATCACGCCCTGGGCTGAAGGCAGGCGCTAAACCGCTGAGCCACCCAGGGATCCCCCTATATATTGTTTTGTCATACACTCTTTTCTAATTTTTCTATTATGCTACATTCTTCATTTCATGCAACAAACATTTATTGAGTCCTTTTATGGGGTAGGTATGGTCTAGGCACCAAAGATAGCACTTTGAAGATATTCAAAGTCTTTTACCTCATGGATTATGATTTAGTAGGAATAAAGAGAATAACAAAAATAATTGAAATGATAAGTGCTATGAAGACAAAACGGGAGAGTAAGCAGTTAATGAAACCCTCTTCAGGGGAAGGTCGTTTTACCTAGAGTGGACAGGATGCCTTCTCTGGGGAGGTGACTGTTAAGCAGAGATCTGAGTGCACAACTCCAGACGAAGAGTTTTCAGTGAAACAGACTGCCCTGTGTGGGCTCTGAGGTATGAATAAGCTTGGTATGTGTATGGAACATTTATCTTTGTATCACCAGGACTTAGCAGGTAATTGTGCTCAATTATTAAATTGACTCCCCATATGTCTGACACCATGCCATTGTTGATCAGTTTGTGGTTATCAAAGTAAAGCTAACTGGGCTTTCTATAAATTAGCCCCTGGCCCTGGCCTCAAATATGATGTCCTAATCTGTTTACCTGTTTTGTGTAAATCACATCTTTATGAAAGTTGTAATCCTTCTTTAAAGTCACATGTTGCTTAGTCACACCATTTTGGATATGTGTCTTTTTTTTTTTTTTTTTTTTTTTTTTAGTGTGGAGAGGGTCTGCTATCACAGGGTTAGTTCCAATTTGATCAGTTCTCTTATATAATGAATGCTGGACATAAAGTAAATTAAAAACTATTGTTTGTGACTAATGACCAAATACTGTTGAGTCTGCTCCAAGGGCATAATTAAAGTACTTAACTGTGCTTGGATAATTAAAGAATAAACTCACCAATTGCCTAATATGTCTGTAGAGTTGCACAGTAGACCTTAAGTTGAAGTGACTCTGAAGTGGCACTTGGAGTTAGCCCAAGGCTCCCCGGGCTGGCAAGCCTCATTGATTTGCTAAACTGTATTGCTCCAGTTAGAGATTAATGTCAAAATTAAATAATTGAACTGGTGTATATGTGTTTGTATAATAGTTCCCTACCAGGAAACCGAATTTTATACTCTATTTGGCGGAATTAAGTTTTAGTAATTTGTTTGAGGTATTCTTAGAATACGGAGTAGTAAGCACAAAATCTAGTAAGGAGTTTCTTTTAGAGCGTTAGACTTGCTTGCTAAATTCCTCAGTGAAAGTCTCACATAGACTCCATTATTGTTTTTAAAATCAAGTGTGTAGCCTTGGCCTTAACTATTCACTGAACTGGGTATCTACTGTTTTTTCACTAGATCTGTATCTAATTTATGGTAAAGGGACCACAAAAACAAAAATTATTTCTATTTTGGCACCTAACACCATTATAGTTAAGGGTCTGTTGGCATTTCCACTAAAATGTTTTCTTAGAGAAGTTTATAACTTGGCAATTTTACTTGGCTTTGGGCTGAAACATTGCTATTTCTGTCCAAAAGTAAATTCTTTTACCAAATTTCATACAACTGAATTTGCTTTGGTTGATAATGTGTGGAGAGGGAAGGGCTATCACACACAATACATCTTTTTTCATGTTCTCACAAGCTGTTTGATTACAAAGGAGTATTATGTGTGGCATTTGTTCTTATATTTTAGTCTTGCTGTAGTAAGATTTTATTTTTTTTAATGTTTTGAAATAAGTTGGTTTAACAGGGTTAAGATAATTCATTTTCATGGGTTCTTCCCTTTAAAGAATTATACTATGAAGATAGTTTTTAGTTCTTTTTACATTATTAACTTTTATAAAATTTAAAAGCATTTTGTGGCAGGGGTGGCTGGCTAGCTTAGTCCACAGAGCATGGGACCTTTGATCTTGGGGTAGTGAGTTCGAGCCCCACGTTGGGGCTAGAGATTACTTTTTTTTTTTTAAAAAAAGAGTAAAATAAAAGAAAGACATTTTGTGGCATTGACTTTTGTATGAGAGACTTGAATTATTCTGTCTTGAAAAATATTAGCTAAAGTAAGCCTTTCTTTGGTCTGTTCTGGTGTTATTTAAAGCTTTAGTACCTCAAATAATGAAAATTTTCTTTAATTTTGTTTGATGGACAAATCCTTTTCCTTAAAAATGACATAAGATTCATCAATACTAAGACACCAGAAATGGGGTAATTATGTTAGCAATTTAGATATACCCATAATTTTACTTATCACCTTGTATCTAGTAAGTATCCTTTTTATCTAGGATTTTCTCCAGTTTGTCAAATAGTTCAGAAATGTTTGGTAAATAAATTCCAAGAATTTCTTTGAAATTTGTCCCTAAGAGGTGCCCCAAAACCCTCTTTACATTCTTTGGCATGCCTAAGTCTCCCCTACGACTTGTCATAGACAACTTATAGGAGTCCCTATATAAGGCGTTAATGAGTTCTTAGCATGTTTAGAGAAGACTGCTGACTCACCACCCAATGTAACATAATTGAGGCAACTTTAATAATTTGTCTCCTAAGAAAATAGTAGAAGAATGGGTTAGAGATCCCCTTAGATCACCTCACTCAGTGTTTGTTGTTACTGTTTATTGTTAGTAATAATTATTATCGCTAATGACAACATAGTTTATTTCTAAGAATTCACTTTCTTGGAGTTTGCAATCCCCCCCACCTCCAAATCTGCAGGCCAGGTTTTAATTGCATTGCAATTTCCAGTCAAGTAACCATTACCAGGGTTGTTCTTGCCAGGCTCTGTCCTGTGGTGGAGGGATACTGTGTTCTCTTTACCTGGTTATGTTGGAAAGTGCACGGATAAGGCAGGGGTCCTGTCTGAAGTAATCCTAGGGTATTTTTAATGTCCTTTAATTGCCATTCAGGATGTAAGTCAGACCAGACACAATTGGGTCTGGTCACAGTTCAGAACTGCCTAGTGGTGTTTATATAAAAGTAAAGTATATTTAGCAAATAAATCCCCTGAAGCTATTACTTATATGTAATTTATTTTTTATTAACATCTGTTGATTCCTAAGCAGTGTGAAATTAGTTCCAGTATACCAGCATATTATGTCTTTATTTTGTTTTACTTGTGATCCCTGGATAGCACTGGGGGTAAAGTGGGAGGAGGAAATGGAATTAAGAATTTCACAAGTGCCTTGTCATCATCATCAAACCATTATCAAATTTATTTGTGGTTTTCTAGATGTCTGATTTTCTTAAAGTTTGGTAATGTTAGCAGATGAAAGTATATTGAGTATAAATTCTCTCTATATATTTGCTGTATGATTCTATTTTGTTTTGCGTTGCTTTGGGTGTTTTAGTTGTGAAAATTTTAAATTCACAGGCACATTTCATAGTTAGGACCCTTCCATCAGGGCCAGTTAAGGTATGGCAGCAGACTTAGCTACCCTCTTCTTCCTTGAAGTGATTTTAACTTGATGTGAAAGTAGAGGGTTTTTGTTGGTGGTGTTTTGTATTTAGCCAGATTACCTCTATCAATATGAGAGATGTGGACTTTTTTAGAAGGGTATTAAGGATTTTAAGATTTGTCCCTGACATCTTTTTTGAGTTATTGACTGTTAGTTATGGTCATCCAAATGTTTATCCATTGCAGTCTCTGAGAGAGCATTGTTCTTAGGGAGGTTTTTTTAAAATGAAACATAATATGAGGCAGGGCATACAAATAGTTTTATCATTAATTACATTTCATTTCCCCTAATTCTTATGTGTTAGGGGTAATACTTGTTCTCAAGTGGCCAACATTTTTAATGTACTATGTACATATATTGAAAGAGTAGAAAAATAGTCTTGGCAGACACTGAAATGGTTAATTGGCTTTTTCAGCCAAGGTAGGTTTATAAAACTTTCTGAAAATTAAGAAGTGGGAGGGAAAGAATTTTTCTTTTTCATTAATGCCATATTTTATTAACCCTTTACCCATAAAGCCTATTTTTAGGCTGTAAACATTTTCTTGCAGTATTTTTTCATTAAACAAGCAGCTAGAGGAAGAATAGTTGATTTATTGTAATTATCAAGTATCTGCAAACATTCCAGTAGTTAAAAGAATTATTTCAACATAAAATCCTAAGTAGAGATGAGATTTTTTTTTCTAAAGGTAAATGATAATTTTGAGAAAGGAATAAGAGCAGCAGCATAAATGATAACTTTGAGATCTGTTATCTTTAAGAGCAAACTTTTAAAAATAGCCTTAAGAAATATTTGATGGTTTCTCATGATCTTTAATTGAGGTCTATTTTTAAATTCTTATTAGTACTTGTATAAAATCAGTAGCTTTTCATGATAAAGCATTTACGTCTTAAATCTTGCACACTTCTCTTAGGAAATAAATGGAACAACATTGGTATTTTAAAATTAATAGGAATAGTCTATATTTGATTTAGAAAAGTTACTTTATATAATATTCAAGGGCTAGTTGACAAGGGCAAGAGAGAGAAGGGAGAGGGAGGCAGGTCTGGAGCGTGTGGGAGAATAAGAGAGAGATTACATTGTCCTTTTCCATTTTAGCTGGTAGTTTGGAGTAAAACTGTAAAGTTAAACTTTTTGGAATTGTTATTACCCCGAGTGGGAATATAAAGTATATTGAACAAAATTTATTTAGCCTGTTAAAAAGTCAACCTAAAACTGTAGTTAATTAGTTTACATTATTACATCACTTCTGGTAGAGCCTCAAACTGGTACAGAGTAAGAGGAGCTCTATCAGGTGAGCTGACTGCTACCCATATGGGACTTTAAGATAATGATGAGTTTAAATTTCCTCTTAGAGCTAAGTGAGAATAAAACTGGAGGCAATAAATACTCTTGGCCAAAGCCATTAAATGAAAAAGCTGGGAATTCTCCAGCTCTTGACTTAAATTGTTTGTTTATCAGCTGGCGCCTAGTCTGGAGTCAAGAGCTGGAGATTTCTATCTGTGACAGAACTTTGAAACTCTTGCAGGACACTTTCATTTCAACTTAAGGTAACTTGAGTTTATAGCTTTGGCTTTAAAGATTACTAATGATTTACTCATTTCCTTACCATTTAACCAGAGTGGACTTTTTCCCAGGAAGGGATCTGTGTTTATTTAGGGCCTTTGTCTGCGGAGGGATTAAAAGGCAGCCCACCAGCATTGTGAACTTGATGGTAATAAAAGGTCACCAAAACACACCATAAAAACATTCTTACCATGGAATTAATTATACAGTGTAATTTTACAAAGCAGCTCGGTTACTCCATCGCTCCCCCCCCATTCTTAAGCATTTCATCTTTTAAAAATTAATGCTGTGGTTTTAATTTACGTTTTTGAAAAAATATTTTGTTTCTCTTATGATATTTAAACATTGAAGAAATTGTCACATGCAGTTAGTTACTTAAAAATTTTAAAGTTTTTAAATAAAAATTATCATTTATTGTTAAACTATGAGATGAATAACTTGTTCGGGAGAGGGTAGTCAAAGGGATGATGGTTGTAGTTTCAACAGCTCAGTTTCTAAGAACTGAAGCCTAGTTAAGAGTTTTTTTGTGCCACCAGGTGGCATTGCATCCAAACCTGCCTGTGATAAAGGACGGTTTTTAAATTAAATTCTTTTTTGTTCAAGAGAGGTCATAGTACTTTTTTCTAGATTTTGCTTTTGAAGCTGGCTTAAAAATATATCTAATACCAACATTGATTAAATGTCTTCAAAGACCTGGAAAAATTTCTGAACACTGCAAATGTTTGCTTAATGGGTGGTTAATATTGAAATGAAAGTAAAATGTTGAAACATTTGCAGAAGATTGCTATTTTTTTTTAAGTAAAATGAACATTTAATAGTTGGTTATTTTTGTTTTGCTTTCTAAACACTCGAGAGAGGATCCTGTCTATAAAAACCCTCACAAATGTTGCAGAAACTCCCCAATATGGCAAATGACCCCTTCCCCCAACACACACACACTCACACCCGCCCCAGCCCTTATAAAAAAGAATGTCAGCAGGTTTCACTGTATGAGAATTTTTAAGAAGAGAGAAAGACCTCTGAAAGGTGCAAGTCGGTCCTTTTCACAAGCCTAACTATGAGATTCATTAGGCAGTTCATGCTCATGTCTTAAAAGCTGCTTTTGGGAAAGTAAATTCTTGGAGTTTCCTGTACTGGTTTTGAGGGAGTCTTTATAGTCTTTTGATTCAGCTCATTTTAAGAAAGTGATGATAATGTAAAAGCAAGAAAAAAAAATCCTCATTATAAATTTTATAGAAGTATGATTTTTAAACTAAAATAATTATTCTATTTTTATGAACCCACATATGTTAATAAACTGTACAGAAACAAATTATTTAATACAACATATCCAGGTGCTATGATATGTTGTCAGAATAAATAAGGTTCAGTATACGCTCTATTGATTTTTATCCTTTTAAAAATGTATTCACCATGCAGAGATGTTTAATGCTTAGCCTTTGATCATTTATCAAAAAGCTTTATGAAATTTTACTCACTTTATATTCTTGCCTCTTCTTGTGAGGCTTCTTAGAAATGTGCACAACCTGTTTAAGAAATGTATATGTTTTCAAAGTAAATGTTTGACCTCCCACCTTGATGCTTTTGCTTTTAAACACAAACACACACACACACACACACACACACACACACACTCATAACCCCCCCACCCCTTTCCTCTATATTTATGAATAACTTGATTGGAATGTGTGTTGTACTAAAACTATATACAAACTAAAGTATTTCAGAGAAAGAATTTTATTTTAAAAATTATAAAAATCTGAAAATAGTAGTTTTGAAAATAGTCTAGACAAAGGTACTCAAGATATTTGACCCTCAATATTTTACTTTTAAACTTGATACAACAGTCTGTTTCTTAGCTTTGTTGTATGCTGATATTTCTACTTATTTAACATCAAAAAGCTGTAGTGGTTTCTCTTTATAGATTGTGCCTGTGTTCTGGAATTGCCTCCTGCTGTCCATGAATTGCTTCTTGGCTTGTTTTGTTAGAATTTCTCACCAGGGTTTTTGTGAGCCATGTAGCTAACATTAAAAAAAAAAAAAAAAAAAAAAAGCAAGCATTTGATACAGTAGACTGGATTAGTAAAAATTATACTTACTATTCATAATGATAATTAAGTAAACGTCTTGGTTCAGCATATCAGTTTTATGTAATAAAAGCTCATGCAAATCTCATGTAATAACATGCATATATAAAATTGTCTACAATGACTGCTTTTTTAGTTACTTATGTAATATTAAATAACTGTTTTTTGCAGAAATTCCAGAAACTTACTTTTTCATTAAAAAATAATAGAAAAAAATCCTTACTCGTTTCAGAGTATGTGTAATTTGGTAATGGAGCATTTAGATTTTGGCTTCTTTCATTTCAGTTGGAAATAGTATTGGTGTAAGTGAGTGTTGCCATGGGAACCTCCACATTAGATGTAAAAGGCAAGACTGTCTAAGTGGAGGAGGAGGGGCGATGTACTAAAATACCACTGGCCTAAATGATCTATTTTATGTGTGTGTTCAGGGTGTAGAGGCAGCTAGTTTGAGAGGAGAAGAGAAAGTAGTGCAGAGAGTAAATGTTAAAACTATATACTCATACTTTTGGAATCTCATAGGTGGAAGTGTTTTAAATTTGAAATGTGATTCTTAATTATTTGTGTCATTTGCATATGCTGGAAGTCTTTGCATACCTTATTTTTAAACTGTTGATGAAACATGTTTAACTTATTTGATTTTAGATAAAATAGTTAATTCAGTGAAATGTGATTGGAAGGTTAGCATTTTGGTCTCTGGGATGGCTTTAATTATAAATTTTATTAAAGATAGTTATACTTAATTCTTTTTCAGATATCAGGAAAAAATTTGAAAACTATTTTTTGGAGCCATTTGGCTTTCAAAGCAAAGCTGGCTTTACAGTATTTTTAATATTAGGTTTCAAAAGTTAAATAATTTTAATATTTAATAAATGTTACTCCAGGAAATAATGACTTACTGTATTTGCATGTATAATGTATGGTTTTCTGAAAAAAAATAAAAACAAAAACAAGCATCAAATCCTCTTGTATCCTTCAGGAGCACATGCGTTGCTATTAATAAAGATGGTTAGAGAACAGCCAGCTAACTGCATGTAAAATAACATTTTTGTTTTTGGTATATTTAGATTACAAAGGACAGTGAAATTGTGCCCAACGTGAGTTAGCTGGTAGAAAAGCAACATCACCATTGTACTGTTAACACTATGGATTCTGGTTGTCAGATACACGTGTAAAAAAAGGAAAGACATTAACCTGGCAAAAACTGTTTAAACTTACCTTTTTAGTCCGTCCAGAGAAAGAGTAAAGCTGCCAAGGTAATAAAACATCCGGAAGTTTTTAAAATAAAAAGAGTAATTTAAATTAAAAAAACGGGAGGCGGGAGCGCGAGAAGAAAGAGTGAAAAAGACAGTACTGCTCCCCAGGCCAGGCAGCATCTGATGTAAATTAACCGCAGTGGAAGTGTATTGTTTCCAACTCAGCACAAACAATGCGGGGCATCTCTTTGCGAGGGGTGGGTGTTGGCGTGGAAAAGGGGGTGTTGAGAAGTGAGCTGGGTTGCGGTGAGTTTAGCATTCTGCGGCATAGAAAACAGCAGGATTGAAAGTAAAGAATGAGAAAGTGTCTTTGCATATAAAATTGACCAAGTTAAACCTTCAAGAGATGTGAAATAATTCATAACTGTGAGAGAATGCTTCGTTGTCAGTAATCTAAAGAGGGTTTTTTTTTTTTTTTTTTTTAAAGAGACCTTGGCCTTATGCTGTAAAACGTTCAGCAACCAAAATAACCCGCTTTGAGGTGTACTTCAGCATGGGATGTCTGTTTAGTTTTAGACTTCCTAAAACAAAACAAAACAAAACAAAATTAAGCAAAAATGTATTTCTTGGAAAAATAGATAATAAGGTGGTAAAAAGTCAAGCTTATTAAAAAAATACTTTAAGAAAACGAAAGTAAGGGCAACACCATCTGTGTTGTTTTTCTCTTTCAGTTTTTGCCTGCTGTGCCCCCTCTCCCCGCCCCACCCCACCCCACCCCATCCCCAGGCTTCCTTGGGGAAAAAAAGTCTGACAATCTTAATAGAGTGAAAAGCATAAAATTCACATGGGCTTATCAATAAATGGATTCAAAATAGCTTTGCTTTAATCAACTTTAAAAAGTTTCATAATGTAGAATTTTCTAGAAGGCAACTAATATTTATTATTAAGTACCTTTGGTGTATCAGGCTATCATGCTGGGTATTTATGCATTTTAAACCATTTAATCCTTACAGCAACCTCATGAAATGCATATTATCATTTTTTGTGAGGAAGTTGAGGCTTATTTAGGAAGGGACCACATGACAACATGTAATTATTATAAGAATTAGCGTAATGTAGCAAAAAAGAAAGCATTTTAGATAGAAGACTTAAAAATATTATATAGGACTAATACCTTCAAGTCTGGCATTTGTTTAGATTATTACAATAATGAAAAAGCTTTGATTTGTTTATTTAAAAACAAAACCAGTGGAAATCCTTTTTCATGCTCCGTTGATATCACCATTTAGTACACACTCCACCCCAAATCAAAATATAGAAAGAATTATTAGTCGACTAAAAAAGTCCACCATAGGTCATTTAAAGCAATTTTGTTTTTGGTCTTATATGTTTGAATCTAACCAACTACAGGAATAAAGGAGACAAAAAAATGTGGAACTGGAAGTGAAAACCATAAGTTTTAAACCTAAAATAACTTCCATGGAAGGTCTTATAGAAGTTGGGTATTAAAAAGAGGCAAAGTGTATCTTACTTAGAGTATGTGTGTACAGGACATTTTCACATATGTTTTCTCTTTTAACTTGTGATTTAAATTTTTTATTTTCCAAAATAAGTTATTTAGTCACAACTTTTTAAATACCAAAAATTGGCCTTTACAAAAGATCAATGAGAGTTTCAGTGTGCATGTATACTTTTTGGTATGTGTATAGTATTCAACATTAAGACTGAAGACTAACAGTGTGTAAAGCTTATTGCTCAATAATAATAATGAAGCGTATTCTTTAGTCCTATTTGACATTACAACTATTGTTTGGTGTTTTATTGAGTCATAATGTGTTGGGAATTGATGATTTTTATCTTGTCAATATTTTTAACCCCTCTCAACATATACAATTCTTCAGTCATATTACTAAAGAAATCTGTCTCAACAGCTTTTAACAAAAGGCCTTTAAAGTAGTATGGGTGTGTGTGTATGTGTATATATGTGTATGGGATGGTGTGTGTGTTTTAATAGTTTTATCCTAAAGAGAATTCATTGAAAGATACTTTCTGTACCTAATTCAGGTTATGTTTTTTAAAAGAAATGAACAAACCCACACTCACCATCATCTAACTATATAAAACATAGATTTCATTGAAGGCTATAAGAAAATCTCATGGTTAAGACATTTTTCTTTGCCAGTTTTTCTCTGAATTTTATAAAATTCAAGTATGCTGAAGTTTGAAATGCTAATGCATGTTTGGAAAACAACCCTGAGACTTTCATCTGTTTAAGTAGTCTGATAATCTGGTTTCATCCTTCTAGATTTCTAGTTCCAAACATGATTTTTTTTTTTCAAACATGATTGGCAGTAGTTTGGAAAGAAGAATGAAGAGGAAACCTTTTTCCTTATGTTGTTGTGTTCAACAGGGAAAAATCAACATTCTTGTTGCTATAGCTTAGAACACTAAAAAAGGGCCTCATACCAGTTCCCAGGGTTTTTTGGTAGTCATATGTGAATCTTCTTTTATTTCAATTTGTTGTCTTCATTCTTAATATTCCCAGCCTGTTATATCCATGTTGTTTCTAGAAATGCTTACTATATAGATTGCTGTGAAAGGAAACGATAGAGCAGAGAATATTGGCAAGAAATTTCTGGCAATAAAGAAAAAAAAAAAGAAAGATATTCTAACACTGGCCCTTACTAGGGTAAATTCCAAGGGAATAAAGATTATTACTGGTCAAAAAACCGTCTAACTAGATAGTGATGAAAACTGGAGTTCAGCCAAATTTATTTTTTTGTGTTTTTGTTCTTTTCCTGTTTTTGGTTGTATTGGAAGAGACCTTTGTTGGGTCATCTGATTATGACAGGATGAAGGTCAAGTTTAGTTGTACTTGACTTCAGTGATGGTATCTTTCTAACCAAAGTGGCCTATAATAATGAAATTGTTCATCAAAAAAAAAAAAAGAGCAATCTGTGATCTTTATCTCTATATCAGATTTAAATCGTGATGTGTTTTTTGAAGATTGAGGTTGTGATTTTAAAAGGATGAGCTGTGATATTTCAGGAAGTGTGCTAATGTGAACATACAGCAGTGTTTTCATGAAGGGAAGGTGATATGGGAAAACTGTAGTAATGAGGGTGAAGGAAAATAAGGACTTCAAAAGAAAAATACCCATTTTGTTTTTCTTGTTTAAGGGAGAATTTATAACTGGGGAATTTATAAGTATTATCAACTATATGTGGACGTAGAGTTAAAAATAATAGGGAAAGTAGCACTTCCAAATAATAATTTTGATGTCCATGCTGAACACCTTTTATTAAATATGTTTACAATATAGTTAAATACCAAAATAAACGGTAAATAAATTCTAAAATAAGGAGTTGCTGATTTTTATTTTAATTTGTAGTATGTGTCATGTAGATAGGATCATAACTGCGGCATGAGTTTTGGGAAAAGGTACTGTGGAAATGGGCTGTTTGTGGTTTCACGCTCTAACCATTTACTATTTCGCACTTATTTTCTATCGAGAATCATAGATGTGCATCTGTGCGGATGTGACTCTTCACCTGGCACTTCTCCCCTGCTCTGCCAAGACAAAATTTTACCATCTAAGAAATGTTATTTTCTCCACATCCCATGGTAACTTTTTTTTTTTTTTAAGATTTTATTTATTTATTCATGAGAGACAGAGAGAGAGAGAGAGAGAGAGAGAGAGGCAGAGACACAGGCAGAGGGAGAAGCAGGCTCCATGCAGGGAGCCTGACACGGGACTTGATCCTGGGTCCCCAGGATCACACCCTGGGCTGAAGGCAGGTGCTAAACTGCTGAGCCAACTGGGCTACCCCCTCATGGTAACTTAAACTGAATTTTTTTTCCCATTGGCAACAAAAATGAAGGTTTTTATTTATTTATTCATGAGAGGCACTGAGAAAGAGATGCAGAGACTTAGGCAGAGGGAGAAGCAGGCTCCCAGCGAGGAGCCTAACGGTGGGACTCCATCCCAGGACCCTGGGACCACATCCTGAGGCAAAGGCAGATGTTCAACCACTGAGCCACCCAAATGTCCCTGAATTTTAAACGTGCTTGAATTTTTTTATATGATATCGCAATGTAATTACAAAGAGGACCAACAAACATCTATTTATAATTTTTCATGCAAACCTTTTTGAAGGGAGAAAAAAATACCTTTCCTAACCCCCTCATCTTTTGAGTCATCAACATTTAATTTTCTTTGCATTATTTTACTTTTTCCTGCTGACTTTTAATTGTAATCTTAAAAACTAAAAAAATCAATGTAAAAGGATTCGAAATAGAGTTTAGGATGAAAAATTTATCCAACTGCTTCTGTTTGTTTTTTCCCCTGCATTTCCCACTGAAATTCCTTAAAGTAAGTTCCTTCCTTTCCATTCTTTTTTAAATTGGACCCAAGGAAGGCATTTAGTAAATTTTTTTCCTCGGACCCCAAGCCACAGCTTTGGTAGACTCTTTAAGTCCGTATGTTCCTATGTGAACCCATGTCTTTGATATGGTGTTTGCTTTTTGATGGGCCCTTTAATTATTCTTTCCTAGTAATGATTTAAAACAAATGGGTGGGATCATTCTCATATTCTCTTAAGGTGTTCCACATCTAACCTTGGTTTGATAGGGGTGATTGTGTTATCATATGTCTAGTTTGAGTTGTACTTTGTCTTGGTTGTGCTTCTGAGTGGGCATACTTTTTGCTTTTCTTTTCAGTGTTCACTCAATACATAATTAATTGAAATGAAATGGCGATAAAGCTTGTGTGGGAAAGAAGTCCTTGTTTCCTGTCTTTGTTGGCACTTGTGGGTTCCTAATCTCCTAAGACTCTTGGGATGTAGATCTGTACATCACAACTAGGGGTGGGTAGTTTTTATGGTGAGGAAGAGGGAAAAAGATAGTATTGAAGCAATTCCTGTCTAGGTCTGCAAAGTGCAGATTGCATTTCTCTTTCAGTGGTGTTAGGTTTATGGCCCTTTTTTTGGAAAGTGCTATTAAGTGTTTGGAGACCTTTATCTTTCTCTGTTTTGTTGTAGCAGATGGAGTTGTCCTCTGGTGGTTTTGCTAGGTATGATAAATGTTGTACTAAAACTGCTTGGTGGAAGTTTGATCTGGAAAGATTACTGTTTGTTTCAGTTTCCTGAAGAAAATGGAATCATAGTATTCAAACTGTTGGGGAAACAAGCCCATCAGGAGATCAGTAATAATAATGTGTACTTTTCACTGACGCTTGTGATTTTTTTTTTTTTTGTCTCTTCTACAAAGGTTTAGGAACAAAACCCAGAAATGATGATCACTTTTGTCTGAAATAATATAAATAGTAGAAGTAATCAAAACCTTTTCTCTCTGAGCATACAGGGAGAGATGTCTACATAATGAAGAATTGCTCCTATTTTGCAAAATAATAATGGAAGCAAAGAAGTTATGTAGTTCTCTTGTGTTCACAGAGAGATTACTCAAGGGACACAGTGTTAAAGTCTCTCTCACATAGCATAGTTATTCTTGGTTGTATTGCTAAAAAGATTTCTTTGTACATATTTCTAATATTCTAAGAGGCGTGTCCCTCTTTGTCCATACTTTTTTTTAAGTTTAATTCTAATTTGACTAGTATAACTTTTACTTCTAGTAGCTTTTATGCAAATCTGTGGTTTACCTACGCTGGGGTTGAAAGGTACTAGCAAGCACTTAGATATTGCATTGAAACAAATGTTTGATCAAATCCTTTTGATAAACATCACTAAAAATGGGTAGGAGAGTCTAACCTAACTACATGTCATCATCTGAAGACACTGTTTTTTTTTTTTTTCTTTCTTCAGGGATTCCCATTCTAGCTCAACTGGATGCAATCTGGGAATAAAGTAGTAGCCTAAACTGAATTTGTAGGGTGATTTGTAAATAATTATTCTCCTCAATTTCAGTTATTTGCATTAATACTTCCTTAATGTAGGGAATTAAAAGTTGACTAGTTTTTGAATCTGAAATTCCCTTTTCCAGCTCATTTATCTTTGATGTTCTAGCTTTTATATATTCCTAGCTTTAATAGTTAGAAGCAACTTAGCGAAGGATACTAGGAGGCTCACAGTCTTGCACCAATGTTGGAGAAAAGTGGTGAACCATCATCGGAGTACTAGGTGGTCTCAGTAGTGTCTGAAGTGCACCCAGGTCTTTGACCAGGGTTATAGCACCTGTGGAGAGTATGTAAATACCTCTGGTTGGGGCGGGGGCGGGGGGGGGGGGGGCGCTTCTGGCACCACCTCCCACAGTGGGGGGTAGCCTGTGTACTTGTTGGAAGATTATTGGCTTGTGATACCAAGTTTTTCTTTTTACTGAGGCTGCTAGGAAATCAGAGCTAGATTTTGGCACCTAGTAATAATCATCATCCTTTTCAAGCCTTCCCTGTTTCTGTATGGTTTCCATTCTCACTTGTAGTTTTAGTTTGTCACATACTTACTTAGTCATTACTGTCTAGTAGGCACTGGGAATACATGGTGAACATGAAGGACCCACTCTCTTTCTTCTTAGCACTTACAAGTTCATGTGTTTGTATCATAAACTATCACAGAATCCTTTTTGGAAATAAAGATACGAATCATAACTCTGGATTCCTAGGGCCATCAGGTTTTCTTACCACTTCTCTGTTTAAAAAAATCTTCTATGTAACTTTTATTCCTCGTTCCTTTATTTTCATTGTCTTTGCTTTTTTTCCCTTCAAAAATTTTTAATGAAATGAATACACTTGTCCGCCTTTTCTTCTTAACTTTTGTATTTCCTAGTAAGACCATGTCTAAATGTTTTAAATGTGTATTTGCATATGCCACTTTTAAAAACAAAAATGGGATTGGTTTTTGCAACTTATTTTTTCACTTAATGTAATTTTATGTGTCTTGATATAGAAAAGATTTATTTTATACTTTTTAATTATTATAAAGCATTCCATTAACTGGACAGACTTCTGCTATTATAGAAAGGCTACCCTGAATATTCTGGGACATAGATCTTTTCATGTATGTACAGTAGTATACATGAATTTATCAGTAAGAGAATTCTTTTTTTTTTTTTTTTTTTAAGATTTATTTTTATTCATGAGAGACACAGAGAGAAAGGCAGAGACACAGGCAGAGGGAGAAGCAGGCTCCCTGGAGAGAGCCTGATGTGGGACTAGATCCTGGAACTCCAGGAATCCCCGCCGCCCCCCCACCAAAGGCAGATGCTCACTGCTGAGTCACCCAGGCATCCCAGTAAGAGAAATTCTAAGAAATGGAATTACTGGGTCAAAGAGTTTGTGTTAAGAGAAATTCTAAGAAATGGAATTACTGGGTCAAAGAGTTTGTGTATTTTAAATTTTGATTGATGTTGCCAGGTTTTTCACCAAAGTTAAATCTTCCATTAACAGTATAGGAACCTATTTATTAATACTCTTGTCAACACTATCTTTATTTTTTTTCCTAGTCTGATAGTTAAAAAATGGCATAAGGGTTTTAATTTTCTTTCTTTCATTTTTTAAAAATTCCAAGTTATGAGTTTGAGCATTTTATTATTATTATTATTAAAGATTTTATTTATTTATTCATGAGAGAGAGAGAGAGAGGCAGAGACATAGGCAGAGGGAGAAGCAGGCTGCATGAGAAGAGTGTGATGCGGAACTTGATCCCAGAATCCTGGGGTTACCATTTGAGCCAAAGGTGAATCCTCAACCATTGAGCCATCCAGGTTCTCCTTAGTTTGAGCATTTTAATAATGTTTCCTGGCCATTTATTTTTGTTTTTGTTTTTTTGTTCCAGTAATTGTTTCTTCCTATCCTTTGGACATGTTTTTATTGGATTCATTCCTTCGGTGGATATTTGTTGAGTACTTAGGATTTGCTGCGCACTGTGCTAGGCATTGATCTTTTCTTTTTTTTTTTTTTTTTTTGGCATTGATCTTTTCTAATTGATATGTATTAGTGTCAAATGCTTATTCATTTATTCAACAAATATTTATTGACTATCTACTATGTACTAAGTACTAGTCTAGGCCTGGGAATAAATCAGAGAGAAAACATACTCCCTCATATACCCATACCCACATTTATACTCCTGCTCTTATATTTTACAGAGTGTGAGTATGTATGGGGAAATATATATCTTGCAAATATTTGTGGCCAGTTTGTCATTTCTTCTTTATTCATTTTGTTTATAGTACTTTTTGAAAAATAGAAATTTTGAATTCTTCGATCACTGAATTTGTCAGTCTTACTTTTTATGACTTCTGACTTTTATGTCCTGTTTGTCTCTCCAAGATTATAAAATTTAAAAAAAGATTTACACATTTTTATTTTGCTTAATGATTTCATTTTTTAAAATTAAATTTTTGATTCATTTAGGATTTATTATGGTGGAGGGAAGGAGGGTAAAGATCTAGATTACTTTTTCTTTAAATCAATCTAGTGGGCAGCCCTGGTGGCTCAGCAGTTTAGAGCCTCCTTTGGTGCAGGGGATGATCCTGGGGACCCGGGACTCTTTTAATTTCATACACTCAATTGCCATGTGTATTTGGGTCTACTCTGAGCTCTCCATACTCTTCTATTGATATCTCCTTGTTGATTTTTCCTTAAGTAGGACATTTTTACTTTCTGTTGCTTTATTTTCCTGTCTATCCTACCTGGGAAAGGTAGGTAGTCTTTCATTGGTCTTTTTTCCCCTCTCAGAATTTTCCAGTTTACTTTTGCTTTTTTATTGTTCTAAATAGACACGAGAGTCATTTTATCATGTTTCTCGCAAAACATTCTATTAATATCTTGATTGAGATTATACTGGGTTCATGGATTAATTTATAGAAAATTGGTATATTTACAAGACCAAGTCTAAGAGTAAGATTTACTCAATTTTTGTATCTTTTATATCTCTTACTAGGATTTTCAAGTTTTCTTCTTGTATATCCTAAGCATTCCTTGTACAGTTTATTCCAAAGTCCTTTTATCTTTACTGTTGTTGGTATACATGGAGGCCTTTCTTTTTCTTTTTTAGCATTCCAACTATTCTTGTTCATAAATATGAAAAGTATTGATTTCTACATATTAATTTGAACTCAACTTCCTTTTTGAATTTTCTTATGTTTTTAGTAGTTTTTCAGTTGGCTGTCTTGGGTTTTCCAGTTCTAAAAATGATCATTTTGCCTCAGGTTTTCTAAATTTAGATCTCTTATTTCTTGCTTTACTACTTACATTGGGTGATACTACCAGAATAATTTTGAATAATAGTAGTAATAATAAGTGTGCCTGTCATGTTCCTGTTACTAATGAGAATGCTTTAATGAATTTGATCATAAACACAATGGTAGCTTTTGGTTTAAAGGAGGTTAAGGAAATATCCCATGATTCTTAATTTTAATGTGTGTTTTCATTCGGTTCCTCAACAAATATTTAAGATGTTTTTGGTATGGATCTGATACTCCATTGGCACTAGAAAGTGAGTAATCAGAATAGAAACCATCCCTGCCCTAATGAAATTCATAATCTAATTGAGGGGAGACAGATACTAATTTTACCACAAAAAGCTATACAGTATTTTTGTTACTATGATGCAGTGGGATAAGATGGGCTAAAGGATTCTGTAGATGGGGAGATTTTTCCTAGAGGTCAGGAAGGTCTTATTGGACAAAGTAACCATTGATTTGTGACCTTCAAGAGGGAATGAACTAACTAGGCACAGGAGAAGAATGTTCCAAACAGAGGGTGGTACATTTGAAGGGAAGTGTGGTTTGGATGAGGCTAAAGAGTTGGGCTGGCCTATCAAGCTCCTTTTAGTCATGCTACTCATTTTGTTCTTTATACTAAGAACAGTGGGAAGCCTTGATTGAATATTTTAAGCAGGGAGGCAGGATAATCACATCTGGATTTTCTATAAGAGGGTAAAAGGGTCGGGATCCCTGGGTGGTGCAGCGGTTTGGCGCCTGCCTTTGGCCCAGGGCGCGATCCTGGAGACCCGGGATCGAATCCCACGTCGGGCTCCCGGTGCATGGAGCATGCTTCTCCCTCTGCCTGTGTCTCTGCGCCTCTCTCTCTCTGTGACTATCATAAATAAATAAAAATTAAAAAAAAAAAAAAGAGGGTAAAAGGGTAAAAGCTGGGAGACTAACTGGGAGTCTGTTGGAATAGGCCAACCATGTGAGGATGGTACCTTGAGCTAGAGTCATGGCTTTAGGAAATGTGGTAACATGATAGTGTGTTCAGTTGTTTTCCTCAAAGTACTTTAGATTTAGGAACTAAAAGTCAACCGTGATATTCACTAAGAATAACTCCTGCCTTGGATGGAACCAAGTAGAGGTACAGCTTTTGGGATAAGAAATATCCAAGTTGGTCCCAGTAGGTTTTTAAATTGTTTTTATCCTTGTCCTCCATTTCTTCTTCTCTTTTCTCTTTTTGTTTCCTGACTAAACATCCAGTCCCTTTTCATCATATTCTGTTCTTTATTCTTCAACATCCTTTCATCCAGCAAACATTCATTGAGCAACTCCTGTGTTTCCTGTACTCTGCTGAGTGCTGGGAAAGAGATGAATGGGCCCTCAAGGTCATCATCATGTATTAGATGAGGCAGATGCATATTCATAAAGCAACACATGGTACTAAATGTAACATACACAATGTTCAAAATGAAGTTATTGATCTATTTAGGGCATCTCATGATTGACTTTTTTGAATAGGTGAGGTCTAAATTACATTTTAAAAGATAAATAGAAATTTGCCAAGGGGAGAAGAGGAGGCCTATTTTCAGGCCACAGGAATACAGCATATGCAGGGATGCAGAAACCTGAAGCAGCACAATGTTTTTACTGAACTCTGGCAGTTGGATATTTCTGGATTTTGAAGTTTCTGGTTGTAAAGGAAGGGAGAAGTAGCAAGAAATGAGATAAGCCAGATTGGCAAGACACAGGAAGTCTCTTTCAGAATCACTGTATTCAGAAAAGCATTTATGTAGATTGGAGCAGGGGCGGGTAGGAAAGGATAGCATGAGAAATTATGGTAGCAGTATATTTCGTTTTGGGAAGCCCATGACTCCATTTAGAAAATGTCCCTTTTTCAGGACTCCTGGGTGGCTCAGTGGTTGAGCATCTGCCTTCAGCTTGGGGCGTGATCCCAAGGTCCTGGGTTCGAGTCCTGCATCGGGCTCATTGTGGGGCTCCTGCTTCTCCCTCTGCCTATGCCTCTGTCTCTCTCTCTGTGTCTCTCATGAATAAATAAAACCTTAAAAAAAAAAAAAGAAAGAAAACGTCCCTTTTTCTAGGCTAACAAGACAGTTGTTAGCCTAAATTTCAGAAGGCAAATTTAGTTGTACTTTTTAGAAAAATACTATCTTTGTAAATGCCTTACATTGTGTCCTGGGCAAATGCTTGCAGATAATAAAAACTAAATGATGAAATCACCTGTGTTGTTCACTGGAGACAGAACTTGCAGTGGACTCAGCTATGAGGGCTCACGTCCTCACTAACTTAAAATTTACTTCCAGGGAGAGACTTGAGATTTGTTGAAAAGTTTTTAAATGAAAATTGCTACTTGTACTCAGTTAATAGAATTTATATTGCGTGTCTGTTTAAAAAAGCTGAAAGCTAAGCTTAACATTAAATATTGAAGTCTTAAAAAAAATATTGAAGTCTTAGATGAGACCATCTGATACCAAAATATGATGGTGTTATCATTTAAGCCCCTTAAAAAAAAAAAACTAATGTGGTTCTCTTGCAGTATTAAAATCTTTCCTGAGATGTCTTCTGCCCCACTAACCATTTCTCTGTTCCTTGAGGGAGGTATTTAGGGATTGAAACCACCAGGCTACCTCACTGAAAGCTGGAAATATAATTTTACTTAGCCATTCCTGGTAGTATGCTCTCAATGTGATAAGAAAGTGCTTTTCTAATTCCAGGTGCTAATATTATGACCAGACTTTGAAGAAAGTGATATTTCTAGTTTATAGAATTAAGTGAGATCCTTATCTAGGACTCTGAAGGAATTAACAGATACCTTCAGAACACTATACAGCTGAGGTGTAGATAGAGATAGGGCTCTAAAGGGATCAGATGGGTAGTGGCTAAGTAATAGCAGATGTTCCTTTTAAAATCTATCAGTCAGATGTCTGTGAAGTACTGTGTGTGTTTTTGGCTGACTTCGTTCTGTGGGAAACCTTTATATTTGCACTTTATGCTTCTGAAAGAATCAAGAAGAAACTATTCAGATGATTTAGAAATTTGGAGACCAGTATTTTTTGCTTTGAAGGGTGGACAGAATTACATAGGAAGGAAATTCTGATTAACTATTGGGGCAGCAAAGTATATAATTACAGTATGAAAGCAAATTGGGTATAGTAAAAAGAGCACTTATATTAGGAGTCTGAAGACAGATTTGAGTTCATTGTTCCCACTATCTGTTATGTGGCTTTGGGTAAATTATTTGATTTCTCTGACTTTTTTAGGCATAACTACAAGTGGTTAGAATCTTAGTACTGATACTATGTGTCGATTATTTTGAGGCTTAAATAATATGTAAGACAAAAACTGCCACTGATCTGTAAAAAGATGGCCATTGAATCTCCTGTGTGAGCATAGTCCTTACTGTAATGCCATTTTTTAAGGCTTTTGCTTTTTGTGAAAATCACATAGTAGAATTTCTATCTTTCCTTTTTTTTTTTCTCACCAAAAAACCTTCAGGGTTGACTTTGCCAGAATGTTCTAACATAATCAGAGGGGAAAAATATACATTACTATTTGGGAATCTTGAAACCATATCAGAACTCTGATTCGCAAAACAGGACTTTTAGAGCTTTGAGAAGAGTCTGTGTGATGTGATGAAGGATCATGGGATTTGGATTCAAAACTCAAGTTTGAGTTGCTTACTAGTTGTATAGACTTGGGCAAGTTCATTCATTTCCAGAAATGAACCATAGAGAAAACTGCTGTCATAACTGTCTTCAGTTTAATTTATATTCAGGAGCATATTTCCCAAGACTATATTTACAATACGGTAATTGTCTTACACATTACATGGTTGAGTTCCAGTTTTCTCTTAGTTTCTGTAATAAATTGGAGGCAGTGGAGTTCAGAGCTAGTTTCCCTGATGCAAACTGGCCATATGATCTTGAGAAGTTATTTAACATCTCTGTTCCTCAGTTTCTTCATTTGTAAAATGGACATTATTAGTAATACCTACTTCATAGGTTTACCTTTAGAGAAAGGTATTTGATCCATTGTATGTACTCAGTGGTGTTAATTAGTCCTATTATTAAGATCACTGTTGGAATTATTAAGGTAAAAAAATGAAGTTCTCAGTTGATAAAAATTTGAGACTCTAACAGAGTAGTTCAAGGATGAGTCCTGGTTACTGATTTTCTACTTTTTATATAAAGATTTGGAAAAAAATGTTTATTCACCGAAGGGGAGGAAAAAATATCTTTTTCCTTCTATTCCCCTGATTCTTTTGTCAGTAAATTAGACTGACAAAGGACAGATTAACAAGAGAAAAGCATACAAGTTTACTTAATATAAGTTTTATGTAATAGGGAGTCTTCATAAGGAGGAAGACATCCACCTCTGCCAGTGGTTAAAGCTGTTTTTGGACCAAGGTTGATGAAGAGTAGTAGAAAGTGGGAAAATAGATAGGACAAAGGGTATCAGGTGAGGATAGTAAACTGGGGGAAGCTTTGCAGGGCCTGTTCATTGGGATCCCCCTGAGTCCCTCTGTCTTTGGAGATAAGGATGTTCCTTTCCTCTAGGTATAGGGAGGGTACCTCTTACTTGAGGGTCTTATGATCTACTTCAAGGGAGAAAGGGAAGGTCAGAGAGTTGTTTCTGCATCTGCAGTTTCTCAAATTTCATCATATGGCAAGGCGCCATATTTTAGGACAGTGTGTTTTGAACCCTGTCACCACCATAAAAATTAAACAATTAAAATAAATTTTAGGTTTCTCCTAATTAAAGTATAAGCTTTTTAGTGATGTCTAAATGTAATAGACATATGCTTGACTTACACTTTTTTTGTTAATTTGCATTTATAAGTAGAAATATAAATGCAGATAAAAACATTTCATTAGATAAAAACACATTTTCAGTATTGCCTTATTTCCTAATATTGCCATTCCTACATTAAAAAAAGTCTTACTGTGAGATAGGTATTATTTCTTACAAATATGAATGGTTCCTAATTTGTTTTTGTTTTTTTTTTAAGATTTTACTTATTTATTTGACAGAGAGCACAAGCAGGGGGGAGTGGCAGACTGAGGGAGAGGGAGAAGCAGGCTTCTTGAAAAGTGGGGAGCCCAATGCAGGACTTGATCCCAGGACCCTGGGATCATGACCTGAGCTGCAGACAGACATTTAACTAGCTGAGACGCCCAGGTGCCCTGATAAGCAATTTTTAAAAACTATTGATTTTAGGAGTGTAAGGAAGGGCAAGCATAAAGATACCACACTTTTTCCTGTTTGATCAAGAACAGGATAAAAAAGAAAAAATAAGTAGAGAATATAACAAAATATACTTTTAGAGTGTTGATTCCTTGGATATAATTGAAGAACTGTTAGTGATTTCTATAAGCAAAATTAAGGAAATATAAATTAGTAAATTATCAGATAATAAGATGATTTTGTGGTATATTTGACTATACTATATATTTATATGTATTTAAAATACCATGGGGGCGCATGGGTGGCTCAGTTGGTTAAGTGGCCGGTTCTTAATTTTGGCTGGGGTCTAGGGGTCCTTGTTCTTGAAACCCATGTTGGGCTCCGCCCTCAGCAGGGAGTCTGCTTAAGGATTCCTTTTCTCCCGTTCCCTTTGCCCTGCCTCCTACTTGTGCACTCTCTCTCAAAATAAATAACTTTAAAAAATACTATGTATGTATGCTAATGCAAAAATACTGCGCATATATATATATATATACAGTACTATATATATATATATAAAATTTTTATTGTTATTATTTTTAAACAACATTTCTTGCCTTGGAGGACCTCCTTCCCTTATTTATTTCCAGGTTCATTTAGGAAATTAAGCAAACCAAAAAAAAAAAAAAAAACAAACCAGCTAAAACCAGTAATCTTCCCTTCCTTGTATTATGGACTTTAAACCTGAAATAGATTTCAAATTTAGCTTTTGCCTGGCCAGCTGTCTTCATTCTTTCACTTTTGCAATCTGCAGTGAATTACTATTTTCAGAATAAAGATTCTAAACATTCCTGTGCTAGAAACATTCCTTGGGGAATGGAGTCCAAATATCATTCTTTACCCTGTAGTACCTGTTTTTGCTAAATTTGTGTTGGTGTTTGTATCATTGCATGATTCATAAGCAAACATTTAGCTGGATTCTTTTCCTCCTAAGCTGAATTTAGAAATGGTTAATTGCCTTGAGTACTTATATCCCATATAATCTCCAAATTATTTGTTGGCTCAGATGAGTTATTAAAAGAGAAAGAAATTTAATTGAAGGAGGCGGTGAAGAGGACACGTGGGGAGGAGGGAGGAACAGGCAGGGAGTGCATGGCTCGGGAGGGGCACATGGGAGTGGGAATTGTAGACAAGGCAGGGAGCCATCAGCATGAACTTTACCTGAAATTTCTTGTCACTTCCCTTTTTATTTAAAAGTGAGTATTAGTAAAAGTACTACTATGGCATTTTTCTCCTAATAATTCATTTTTTTTTGGTCCAGTATAACTTGTTATACCAGGTATTCCTTTCCGTCATTAAGATTTAAATTTCCTATTTCTGGTAGTAAAATCATCTCTGTCAAGTGCAGGGAGGCTGCAGCTTTAATACCACTTCATGTCTGATAAGAAGGTTTTCTTTTGTAATTAATTTTCCCCTGCGCTCTTTGTGGAGAACAGTAGCCCACTGCAGAGAGGTTAGAATACCGTGGACTTTGGCTGTTCAGCTTAATGATACAAGGGAATAGCAAAGCAAGAATAAATGAGGTACTTTTTGGTGAGCAAAAAATGTGAACTGTCAGTGTGAGATTGGTTCTAGGAGCAGTTAGCCAGCAGTAATAGGGCACACTTGAGTAATTGAATTTGCATAACAAGGCCTGCTGAAGAGATCTGACAGGCATAGAGATTTGTCTAGCTAGAGAGCTCCAGATGGACGTGACCATGCAGCAGCTGGGTGGCACGTTGCTCAGCATGGACAGCACCGCCCAGACTGGCAGCTGGACCCTGGCGACTGCAGGGCTGTGGCAGGCCAGCTGGTGGCTTCTGACAGCCAGTGGCCCTGTTAGAGAGCCTTTTCATAATGGCCTGTCAGGGTACTGGACCTGCAGGGACTGGCAGGAGAATGTCACAAGTCACCAGCGAGGGTTGTTAAGCTAAAGAAATCTGTCCCAGGAAAGTAGAGGTGGTCACTGTTACATCCACAAAGCTAACACTTCCCAGAGTGATGCCCTTCCTTTTCAAAGACTGTAGGCTTTTTTTTTTTTTTTTTTTTTTTAAACACATTTGCTCTAGACTGCAGTCTGGATTATGTTGCATTCTTAAAACCTTGAAACTGGGTTGGCCACCTTCCTGAGGGTTCATGTTGACCATTAGTTAAGATGAAAAACAATATTACTTTGCATGTTTTCCCTCTTTCATATTTGTCATAAGGGCATACTTGTTTTCTAGGAAATCAGTGATAATTTAATAATTTATCTTGGATTTATTGCTCATAAGCAAAAATGACCTGTTTAAAGAATTAACTACAAAGAAAGTAAGTGAACTGGTATGAAGTCAGTGTGTCGAGGTGGACTGCATTTATGTGGAGGAATTATATAACCACTCATCTCAGATGAGAATAAACGGGAAGAAGGCCAGCTTTATGCTTGCTATTAAAAAGTTTACATCTGTGTTCTTAAATTGAGAATTTTGCTGTCTTATAACATTCCTACTCTAAAAAATCATGTAACTAGACAATACAGCTTTTTAAGGATAGGAAAACTACTTAGAAGCATTTTCTAGTAAATTGAGAAACTTGCTGTTACAAGCCCAAAGCTTATGTTTAGTGCAACCAAATTCTGGTGAAACAAAGTAGTTCATACTAGAGCAACTTGCACTTTATGACATTAAGAACAGTCTAGAAGAGTTACCATTTTTAACCTTCAAATTGGCGAAGATACAAAAGTCTGTTTTTAATAAAGGTAGGGGAAATATGTAGCTGCATAGACTGCTATTGGGGATGTAAATTATTTCAGCCAGTTCAGAGAACAGTCTGGCTATATGCATCAAAAGCTTTGAAACATGTATATAAATAATTAACTCCTCTAGTAATTCCACTTTCTAGACTTTATCCCCACAAATTTAAGAATGTGTATAAAGATTTAGCTATCTGAATGTTCTTTTAGCATTGTTGAGAACACTGGTTGTCAGTATGCTCTCACGAACCTCATGTGTTCTCTGGCTCTCATGTGTTCCCATGGACCTCCAGGGAGGCCATGAGGTCAACATTATTTTCATAATAATGCTAATATTACAGTGCAAATGGAATGGTGAGTAAAACTATAAGCCCTTAGCATGAATCAAGACATTGTGTGTTCTTCATTGTGACACACATGTAGTTTCGCTTAAGAAGGTCTTTGATGAAGCAATAAAATGTACTAATTTTATTAAATCTTGACTTTTGCATACATGTGTTTTTTTAATATTTTGTGTGATGAAATGGAAAGTATGCATATAACACTTCTGCCACAGTAGGTACTCTGGTTGTCTTGAGGAAAAGTGCTTTTGTGATTGACTTCCCTGCTGAAGTATCTACTTTTTTGTGGAACACCATTTTTATTTATGACAAGACATTTTATAGAAAAAGAACAAAGATCCTGTTACTTCAAGGAAAGCAACTGATAAAAGTATTTGTTGCCATGATAAAATTGAATCTTTTAGCAAAAATTAGAATTTTTGAAAATTTGTATCTGATGCTATGAGCCTGACAGCTTCCTAATGGCAAAGACTTACGATGACATTTGTTGTACTATTAAGGAATGTGCTATATAAAGAATTCCTAGTATGTGATATTAGGAATTTGGAAGATCTGCATAACTCACCGAACCACTGTTTTCCAAAAGACCATTGTATGATGTTGCAGAATTACACCTGAGTAAAAGATGCATTCAAAGTGCAAAATAGACAGATCTTAATGTGACAGACTGAAAAAAGTTCGTTGAAAACAATTTTAGATTACACATGTGCAATTGGTCTTTATTAAACCACCACGTGTCAAGTTTGGGTTTAATATCAAAGGTAATCACAATTGTCTGAAAACGTTATTAAAACAATCTTCCATTGCTTGCTTTGGCACATATACTAAAATTGGAACGATACAGAGAAGATTAGCATGGCCCCTGTGCAAGGATGATATAAAATAATCTTCCATTTGCCAACTATATACCCATATGAAATCAGCTTTTCCTTTATATATTTCAACCAAAACAACGTAAATCTGCCTTTGTATTCAAGCTGGTATAAAAATCTAGCGGTTTTCTATTAAGCCAGAATTAAAGAGATTTGCAAAATTGTCAGACAAGGATACTCTTCTCAGTAAATATTCTTTTTTTGGGGGGGAAAGCTTATTTTTCATGAAAGCATGTAACATATAGTGAGTTTATTATTTTTGAGTAAATTAAGGAATATTTTAAAATTTTCTTAGTTTTAATTTCTAATATAATAAATACTGACAGATGTAATCCACATAAGCAAAATCTTTGGGGTCCTCAATAATATGTAAGACCAAAAAGTTTAAGAACCATTGATGTAAAATAATGATGACTTGGAAAAACCTGATGCCCAGGAGGAGGGAATTAATAATCAGGATTTAAATCACATAATATGAATCAAAATGATAAATATTTGACATGAAAAAGTTTTATGGTGTTTTGTTAGGAAAAGGAGGTTGTGAGACAATAACACAATATGATTCAATTTTTGTAAAAAAAATATAAACTGTGTTTATTACAAATGTATTCTCTGACACTAAGGTATTAAGTAGTTTTCTCTGGGGAGAGAAGATAGAAAAAGTTTTAAAAATGTTATTCTAAGAGTGTTAGGGCTGCATCATGGATACTGTTTCCTCCTGGCTCTTGATAAAGGCATCTTTTTTTTCTAAGATTTTATTTTTGAGTGATCTCTATACCTATCATGGGGCTTGAACTTACAGCCCTGAGATCGAGTTGCATGTTCTACTGACGGAGCCAGCCAAGTGCTCCAAAGACATCTTGTTCTTCACTAGTTTTGTGATGTTGTCTAAGTTATTTAAATTGAAAATTTTCTCCTTTATTTTAAAAATTGGGACAATAATAGCCACCTGTTAGGCTTGTTGAAAGAATTGAGTTGTCATATTCCTGGGATATAATAGTTGATCAGTATTTATGCTTCTTCTAACATCTGTCTTAGCTCTAAGATTCTGTATGCCAGCCATGTATCTGTGACATTCAGTGGCTAATAAAGCTGCTCTTGAAATCAAAATAAAGGTCCTTTGAAAACAAGAGCATTTATCATGTGAATATCATTTTATTTCGGTGAAAAAGAGTTTTATGGAATAACGTCTGTAATTTAGAAAGTGAACAGCATCATACACCTGCCTTTGGTAGAGATAGGTAAAGGAGAGTTATTTTTTCATGAACTACAATTACATAATAAGTCCCCAGCCAGGTACTGTTACAAAGTAGCTGAATGCTTTACAGACATTATCTCATTTGATTCTCACTTATAATCCTGTGGTGTAAGTAGTATTTCCCCTAACCCCCCTTATTTTGTTTATGTAGAAGAGATTGAACAAAGACGTTAAGGAACATGTCTTAGCTATTTGTGGAGGTAGAGCAAATTCAAACCGAAGCCTGGCTGACTCTTAAAGTTTGTGCGTTTTACACATGTAATATACTGTGTCCGATTAAAGAGAAATGAAAACTACCAGATGAGCACAGGGAGTGGCTAGCTTAGCTCCTCACTGTGGCAGAGCAGCTGGATGGATTCTGAGGTAGGGAAAAGACTGGATTAAAGTTCATAAATTCTAACATCCCTGGGATTTAAAGACTCATTCCTCAGTGTTCAGTTAAATTAAAATAACGTATATAGGGGTACCTGTGTGGTTCAATCGGTTAAGCAGCTGCCTTCAGCTCAGGTTATGATCTTGGGGTCCTGGGATCGAGCCCTGCATTGGGCTCCCTGCTCAGTAGGGATCCTGCTTTTTTTTCCCTCTCCCTCTGCCTCTATTCCTGCTTGTGCTCTTTCTCTCTCTCTGTCAAATAAGTAAATAAAATCTTTTTTTAAGAAAAAGATTTTATTTATTTATGAAACATACACAGAGAGAGGCAGAGACATAGGCAGAGGGAGAAGCAGGCCCCCTGCAGGGAGCCCAAGTGGAACTCCATCCCAGGCCCCCAGGATCATGCCCTGAGCTGAAGGCAGACGCTCAACCACTGAGACACCCAGGTGTCCCAAATAAGTAAATAAAATCTTTAAAAAAAATAACGTTTATAAAACAGTGCCTGGTACATCATAATCATTCAGGAAGTGGAAGTGAATTACTATTAACTCTGTGACCAAGCCAGAAACTCCTGGAGCCATGTGAGTTTTGTTTTTGATTTTTAGAAAGATACTAACCTTATATTTACCATATATATTATGTAACATCCCTAGTAGAATCCAGGACAGCCCCTTGTAATCAGACACATTAATTATTTCTGCAGTGAAATAATTGAATATTCAAACTAAGCAGAATAAAGGGAGACTGTAAATAACCTCACCTCAGTTCAGGTGAGATTTTGCTGTAAAATGAGTGAAGAATATGTCTTTTACTTTTAGAGGTTTTTATATATCAATTGTAAGAAACAGATTATGGACTCATAAGGCATACAGTGATGTTTCAAAGAGAATAAAGAAGCATGGATTACCTACCATTTGAGGAACAGATAGTCAAATGATAGTTCTGTTCAAAAGAGACTCTGAGGGCACCTGGGTGGCTCAGTCAGTTAGGTGTCTGCCTTCAGCTCAGGTCAGGATCCCAGGGTCCTGGGAGATGAGCCCTCCATCGGGCTCCCTGGTGTGGAAGCCTGCTTCTCCCTCTCTGCCTGCTGCTCCCCCTGCTTATGTGCATTCCCTCTCTCTGTCAACTTTTTAAAAAATCCTAAACATTCTTTCTAAAAAAAGAGAGAAAGAGATTGCCTCTAAATCCTAAATCCTAGCAGTAAGTATTTTTGACCCCTAATCTCAAATACTAATTGTATCCAAAGAGAGGAAACAAGTACCTTTCATCTCTCAAATGTACTTCACTAAAAATAAAGTTGGAGACAAAGTCAAGTACTATATTTCTTCTAGAGGATTTGCCTTTATCAAGGAAACCATGAAAGGCCAAATCTGTTTGAATTGGTCTGTCTCCAGATTTCTATTTATAATAGAATCTCCTTTCTTTTTTATGAAAGTAGAAAAATGATATTCAGGTCTTCGTCTTTAAATGCTGAAAGACCCACAAATACTAAATTGCCCTGAAATATAAAAGAAACTATGATTTTAGGCTATGTTTGGTCATTCCTGAACAAAAGTAATCAAGCTACCTTTTGTAAGAAAAAGAATTGAGTATTTTAAAAGAAGGGAATTTCAGGTGTTAAAAGGATAAGCAGTATAGTTAATGACCGTGCCCAAGGAGTGAGAACTGAAGCAGAATAATAAAACAGTGTCTTCTTTTATCCCTGTCCTCATGTCTCCACTTCCTTTCCTATCAGTTTATGTTCCGTGGTCTATGATTATACATAAACAACTCTCTTTTGTTCCTCTTTCCTCCTATTGAATTAGACCCATCCCTGAGCAAATCCAGCTATTCATTTGCCCTATACCTGCCCTTGAGTAGCTGAACATGGTGGAGTAAACGGATGACCATGTTGGCCTGGTTGCTCTTGTAAATTAATGATCACTGATCTCAAGTGGATCATTAAGACTGCTTGACAGTCCATTCACTCTTTCCATTACCTAAACAATATTTCATACCTTCTCTTCTCTCTTTCAGCCGCTAGTAACCTTCCCCAATGTCAGCTGATGATCTTCCTTATTACTTTCGGAGAGAAGATAGACAGTTATGAAAGAACTTCCATAGGATCCTATGACCACATCTACTAACCTACATATACTCTGCCTTTCTGTTCCTGGATGAACCAACAGGGGTTTATCTGAAGCTAACCTCTTTACTTCCATTCTGATTTCTACCTCTCTTGCTTTCTCCCCACCTACATGAGAGTCTCAAAGAATTGTTTCTAATATGCAATTTGAGTTGATAATGACTCTACTAGAATATAAGCGCCACAAGAGTAGAGATTTGTTCTGTTTTGTTCACTGCCATATCAGTGCCTACATCAGAACCTAACATAGTAGACACCCAAACTTGGGTTGAATTGAGAGATGAGTGAGTGGATGCATGAATCTTTCTAAAAATAAAAGATCTAAATTACAGTATAAACTCTGAAGAGCACAAAACACACCTAATCAATCATTTTTACCAAACATTTTGGTAAATACATTTTACCAATTTAGTGGCTAAAAGCTCACCAGAAATTTGGTTTAAAGGGTTTTCTATGGAATCCCTACAAATATGCTTATCTGAAAATTTTTCCTAGAATTTTTAGGCAGATCATTCTAGTTATCTAGATAGTTTTTAGTTCCTAGGAGCTGAGATTCTTTCTGATTCTAAGTGCTCAAGCTTTTCTTTTCAGATGGCTTTCATTGGTGGCAGTTTCATAAATGAGTGGATCTGTACAAATCGCAAGGTTCTTTTTACCCAACAGTGCTGCTCAGAAGACCTGGGTGTAAATACCTGCTCTCTCACTTTTTCTTATCTATTAAGGAGGCAAGGGATGATGATTCTTAGAGTGAGTTATATCTGTTGTGGTCTTACTATAATTGATTGCATTCCGTTCATTAAAATCAGGGGAAGAATTTATTTTCTTGACACCTCTGTTTCATGTAAAGTCATTGGAAAAACAACCACATATATTCTAATTTGGTTTTATCACTTCTTACCAAACCCTAGATATATGATCATTCAAATAGACTTCTGTGTATTTTGAAAGTTTACATGTGCAATATACTCGTGGTGTCGTTTTAGAATGGAAGTAAACATTATAGATTTACATAAGCTGTAACTCAGTAGCTTGGAAAGTGTCATAGAAACAGTCTGTGAACCTTACTTCCAGGTTTCTTTACTAATGTGAGTCAGATAGTAGTAGGATAAAAATACCTAGCCTCTTTTTTTTGGTGGTTGAGTTTTTATTTGTAAAACAACCCTCAGATGGAACTCAGCTAGGTAATTTCCATACATAATGCCCTGGTAGATACCCTAGAACAAATACCATTAGTGTGGTTACTCATTTACTTGGGAAGCTATTGCCAGGGAA
Organism: Canis lupus familiaris; assembly: GCF_011100685.1. Taxonomy (NCBI): domain Eukaryota; kingdom Metazoa; phylum Chordata; class Mammalia; order Carnivora; family Canidae; genus Canis; species Canis lupus. The sequence goes on along the minus strand of NC_049235.1, from coordinate 40,817,002 downwards.
AACTTAGAGCTACTAGGGACAGAAAGCATATATATATTATACCTGATTGTTAAAATGGAGATACAGGGTAACTCAGCAATATAATAATGTAAACTAATGAAGAATTATTCAGTTTATAAAAATTTAACTCAGAAGTTTTTAATAAAGTGTCTTTTATTCATCAGAGTACAAGGATTTATCTACATTGGTCTCTAGGTCAGAATTTTTCCTTCTTCACCCCCTGCCTAAAGACAGTAAAAACAGAATTCATGAAACATTTCTAAATAATCAGCATATAGGGTAAAAGCTCACCAGAATTTTGGTTTAAAGAGTTTTATAGATGGAGCAGTGCTTTGCTATCTAATTAATTGTTCTGTTTCTAATTTCAATTTATAGGCTCTCCCCCCAGCCTCCTAAACTTTTTCTTTTGGCTAATGCATTCATCTACACCCAAGTACTTTTAATAAATCTCCTGAGAACAGGGACATCTTCCTATGTAACTCCAAGACTATTATCACATCCAAGAAATTTGACATTGATTCAGTATCATCTAATAAAGAGCCAATATTCATATTTTCTCAATTATCCTCCAAATAAGTGGGCTTTTTTTCTTTTCTTTGATCCAGTGTCTAATAGCATTATGTTTCATTGTCATATGTCTACAGCCTTCTTTAATCTAGAGCAGTTCCCATACTCTCCATTAAAAAAAAAAAGTCTTCCATGATGTTGACAGTTTTGGAGTCCAGATCAATTATCTTAAAATTTTCCTCATTCTGGATTTATTGGGTTGTTTCCTTAATATTGGTCTCAGGGTAAACTCTTGGTTACCATAGAAAGCCTGATATAAATGAAATTTTTACAAGCTTGGCAGTCATTTATAGAGAATATTGACTTGTTCGGTTGTCAGATGCTTTTCTTAGAGGCCCAACCTTTAAACCAGGCACAAAGAAGCAGAAGTTGGTTTACTTTTTGTAGATGCTGAAAACCTAGCTTATTGTAATGAGGAATATTTGGTTCCATTTTTAGTGAAGATCAGCTGTCCATTGTGTAAAATTACTAATGTGTTTTCCTGAAACCCAATCATAGGATATGCTTTTCTCTTACCTTTTGGAATCTGAAAATAACAGCATTAAATAACCTCTTCTGAAATTTCACATTTTCAGGTTTACCTACAGTTAAAAATGGCTCATTGTGTAAAGCAGAAACAGACTGAACTACAATTACACTGAGAAAAAGGAATCTTTCATACCAACATTCTTATACCTGTGCTCATGGAAGGAAATATGACATTTCAAAATCTCTGTTTTTAGATCCTTCTGATCTTATCTCTGGTTGTTTTTGAAACTTGTATATCAGAAGTAAATTTAACAGTGAGCTTTGTAACCAAAATTATATCTTATTCTAACCCCAGTTAATGCTGTCTGTTTAAAAAGATAAAGCAACTATTTTAAATGACACAATGAACTTACAAAATCGTGTATTTCCAAAAAGATGTTTCCTTAGTTGTAACCAATCTATATATTTAAGTATTGTCTTCAGTTCTACCTTTTCAGAGTCTTACCAACTCTCATTTAGCAAAATTTGCATAGGGAAAATATTTTAACTTAAAGATTTGGCTTTTATATTTTCATACTAAAGAACAGTAGATGTTAGTAACAGTAAGGAGTAAGTTTTTTTTCTTTTCTTTCTTTTTTTTTTTTTTGAGGTCAGCAGTGTTTATATTAATCAGGTTGACATTTCTTGCTGGTGGGTCATGAACTGTTGATAATAGCATTAAATGGTGATTCGGTTCTTACAGAAGGTATAACTCATTATCCAGCTACTATCTTAAATCATCACAGGAAACAACTGGCACCCCACACCCCCGTGTTCTGTAGAAATAGTACATGAAGTTTGCTTCTTTTGTTTACATCTTAAATTTATTGGAGGCTTAATTACATCATCTAAGGAAGCTGCAGCATTGCCACTACTTCAGAGAACCAGGATCAATACCATGACTGAATTGGGGGGATGAAGATATATACATGTAATTCTTTCAATACTATACCCAAAGTCATCTTTTCATAATGTGAGCCTTTCTGAAACTTTGTTTTAATAATGAATATACCTGGGTAGCAAGTAATAAAGTCAGATATGTTTACAGAATTGTAAGTTGGGTTTAACTTAAAACATTACTATAGGCATTTAAATACTTTAAAAATATAATCATCCTAAGGGAGAGATGATGTTTGGAAAGTTTGCTTTGTGCTATAGAAGTAGATCTCTTGAGAAGTGTCATTATTAGTTTTTTTTTTTTTTTTTTTAAAAGGCCTCTGAGAAAAATTTAAGAAATAAGCTAGATTTTTTTTTAATTTTTACTTTTTTACAGTACTAGTCAATTGCCTTTTAACATAAACCTCAATAGTCTGGTATTCAGTGATCTGAAATTACCAGTATGTTTGAATTTTAAATTAAAACATGTTTTCAGCATGTCCCATGTGTATATAGGCAGTGAATAGATAATAGTATGAGTGTCATGTTAAGTTTGACCTAGGTTCTAATTAGAATGAATGAAGTTCATTCTATTATTATCTAATACAGTTTCTAAGTATTAATAAAATACTCCAAACACCCAGGTCAGAGTCCTACACATAGGGGTTCAGTCACCATTTGTTAATGAATGTGTGGAAACAAGAAAGGTGTTTTTTTTTTACCACTTTGTATTTGTCACACGGAATGCATTTTAAAAAGAGAATGAGTGAAAGCAGTATTTTCCTTTATAGGGAAAAAATATTAACATTTCAGAGTAACAGCCTTATTTAAGTAAATAGGTTTTTGGAATGTATCCTGGCTGACTCTTTAAAAGAAACAATGTAGCAGTAGAAAATTATGGGCCACTAGAGGTCACTGTTTAGTAATCAACTTTTAATGAACCAGAACAGTCAGGAAAGCCAATAAATTACAGTGTGGATTTTTCTAATTATGAATTCATATTTAATCATTCAATGACAAGGTAACTGTGACAGTGGTTCTATGTATTTTGCATATGTGGTTATGCTAATAAACTATTATATTTCTCAGATGCTGGTCCTCCATCATTAGAGTGGTACACTGCTGAAGGCTTTGTTATCTAGTCCTAATGACTAATTATGAGACATAATTAACTTTGTTACCACCTCCACCCCTTTCATGGGCCAAAAGTTGTTTTAAAAATAAAGTTTCACTGTAAAGGAAAATTACATTTACATGATCGTAGATGTAATGGTTCTGGTCCATTCCTCCCTTGCTCCCTGGTCTGAAGTCTTCATATTTGTTCTTGGTTTCTCTTGCTCCCATCCCTGCTCTTCACTCTGTTTCACCTGGTTTCTTTCCTTCCTCCTTTGGGTCCCTTTTCCACTTCAGTGTGAGTCAGCTACTTTGTTTCCTCAGTAACCTAATGTTTCTTTGCAAGCTTTCCAGCCTTGATTCAGCTAGCAGTAGAATGTGCCTCTTACTGGGTATCTTAAAGGAGTCCCAGAGCAGACGACTTGGACCGAGCCAGGCAGTAAAAGGGAAGATCGGATGCATGCAAGCAAGTGTGCTACCCTTATTCGGGCTGCCGCCACCGCCGCTGTGAGCAGATGGCTCTCCTCAGCCTGTCCAGTGTGGAATCCATTCAGGAAAAGGCACATTTCCCTACTCATGTGATAACAATTTGTTTTCTTCCTTAAAGGCTAGGCTGGTTGCCCAAGAGGAGGCCTCCGAAACATAAAAAATTGGAAAATTTGGACACGTGCACATGTGTTTCCTCTCCTTGCAGGCAATACCACATTCTGCTCAGAGAGCAGGTACATCAGCATGTTGCTGTTCAGGCTTCCTCTGCTTCTTATTGCCTTCACGAACCCTGTGGCCAGTGTGCTTACATCCACCATTCTGGGATTTGCTTCTCTCTGCATCAGGCATGTAGCTGATACATTGTTCCCCCAAGCCTGCTCAGTCTTTTCAGCCTGCCCTTTCACACCCTCCACAGTCTGGATCTGACTGAATTTTCTATTCTTTTTTTTTTTTACTACTTTTCTCCACAGGCCTTTTCTTCTAGGATTTTACTTATTCATTTAAATTTTTTTTTTTTTTTTTTTTTTTTTTTTTAAGATTTTACTTATTTATTTGAGAGAGAGTGAGAGTAGGGCTGGGCCACTCAGGTAGAGGGAGAAAGAGTCCCAAGCAGGCTCCGTGCTGAGTGCAGGGCCTGGTACAGGGCTCCATCCTACCCCCTGAGATCATGACCTGAGCCGAAATCAAGAGTCAGATGCTTAACCAACTGAGCTACCCAGCTGCCCCTCTACTAGGGTTTTTTTAAAGATATTATTTATTTATTCATGAAAGACAGAGAGAAGCAGAGACATAGGTAGAGGGAGAAGCAGGCTCCATGCAGGGAGCCTGATGTGGGACTCGATCCCGGGTCTCCAAGATCACGCCCTGGGCTGAAGGCAAATGCTCAACTGCGGAGCTACCCAGGCATCCCTCTACTAGGATTTTTTTTCTTTTTTTTCCTCTACTAGGATTTTAATCTAATTTTTTTATCTTGCAAACTCGGCCCAAATGGATGCTACCTCCTATAATTTCCTCTTTGGGGAGAAGTGATCCTTCCTGTGAACTGCTATTAAATGTAAAGCACTTAACCATCCTGCCTTGTGTTATAATGACATATATATGTGTGATCTCTCCTCATCATACTGTATATCTATTAAGTCCAGGGATTCTTGGCAAATAAATTAAAAATACTAAAATTCCCAACCAAAAGACCCTTTTGTAGGGCGTCAAGATTTATAATTTTACGCTGGGAAAACTTATTTATTTATTTATTTTTAAAAGATTTATTTATTTATTCATGAGACAGAGAGAGAGGGGCAGAGACACAGGCAGAGGGAGAAGCAGGCTCCATGCAGGGAGCCTGATGTGGAACTCAATCCCAGGACTCCAGGATCATGCCCTGGGCCAGAGGCAGGCACTAAACCGCTGAAGCACCCAGGGATCCCTATGCTGGGAAAATTGAAAATAATTTTATAATGCTAAGGTTTGTGAGTTGTGGGTTATCCTTTATTGGAAATTTTTTTCACAAAATATAGACCTTTGTCCATTAAAATGAGTTCTGTCTGAACACCTACAAACTAAGAGTCAACTTGCTTTTCCTGATTACCTACATTGTAATACCACTGAGACTACAAGAGTTCTTTATTAAATCTCCTGGGAGAAAAATGTATTTTATACTTTGAAGGGATGTTCCTTACATTGGCATAGTTCTATCTTGAAGAAATTGAGAGTTTAGTTAAAAATAACTTTTTGCTTATAAATGGTACAAATTCCTTGCGTTTCTATAAAAATAAGAAATGTGGAAGATATGTGGATTCTAAACTTGAGCTGTTTTTTTCAATGATTATTTCCAGTGAATGTAGTATATAAATTCCGTATTTTTAGAGCATATCCTGGAGGCTTAATAAGTAAAAAGTTTCACATGCCTAAACCTATGTATGTACTTTATTATAATAGAAACTGATTTACAGGGGTTTTGTTTGTTTATAAATCAAATGTGGAGAGTCATCAGTTCGAATTTGAATGTGCTTTTCCTTTGCAACAACATCTAATATATTTAGGTCCCTATTTTCAACCCCAAATATATTCAGTCCAGAGTATTCTGGAATTATGATGCTATTAATATCACGTTGCTGCAGGTAATGATTTAGAGATCCATCTTGGGATCCTAGTCCTTCTTGCCCCTTCAGAAAACCTCACTACTTCCCCCTCTTCTTCCTTCTAAGCTGAAGGATGTAAAATTTCCTGTGGGAACTCATATCTTCCAAAATTTCAACTGTGTCATCCCAGTAGAGTTTTCCTAATTCTGTATTTCTATCATAGACTTTTCTACTTTGTAGAGATGCATTTTTATTTCTTGAATCCCTTAAGTCAAACTCATTCTCTAAGTCAAACTCATCTTTTCTATAAAACTAGTTCTTCTCTTGATTCTCTTATTATAACATACCACAGTTTCAGATTTTCTGATCTTTTAGGTTCAGACTCTGAGAATAGCACTGTTCTCTTTTGTTGAAGAGAAATATAACACAAGCCACATGGGTAATTTTAAATTACTAGTAGCAGCATTGAAATGTAATAAGAAACACAGTTGAACGCCATTTTGTTATTCTTTTTTCTGTAATTATGTAATTAAAGACTTTATTTTTAAGTATTCGCTCCACCTAGTTTGGGGCTCAAACTCAATCACGAGATCAAGATTTGCATGCTTCACCAACTGTGCCAGCCAGGCACCACATCATCATTATAATAATATATTTTGTGTGATGTAATATAAATACAATTGTATAATTTCCTTGTGTAATCAATATAAAAATTATTGAGATATTTTACACCCAATTTTTCATAATAAGTCTTTGAAATCTGGTGTGTATTTTATACCTAAAGCACATGTCATTTTGAACTAAGTGTATTTCAAATTCTCAACAGTCACATGTGGCTAATAGCAACTATCCTGGATACTACACAGCCTTTAGATTGTTGTTATGTATATTTCTCATCAGCCAGTGCATGTTGTGGATCTTCATTGTCAAAGTTCTTCAGTGCTTGCATGGAAATTTACAGGTTTGTCCTCCTTTCCTTTCTTCCATCCTTCTATTCCTATTGTGAGGATTGTATATATATACATACATATAATATAAATTGCTGGGTTACAGTAGGTCATAGTCCTTTTAGGAATTGACACTCTAGTAAGTGAGGTGGACATGGAAAAAGACACTGTATTACAGTGCATATTGATAATTGCTGTAAGAGAGGTATAAATGAGTGCCATGATAAATTGATGTTATAGTTTGAGTTATTTATATTTATTGGATTGACTTCTAGGCCAGTTGCTTTCCTGAAGAGCCTGGTAGGTATTTACCATGCATTATGGAGTTAAGTAAGGACGTTCTAAGAAAAAGAGATCATTTTTGAGGATTGGAATTGGAAAAGAGCATGGCATATTTGAAGATCAATTTAGAGTCAGTATATCTGGAGTTTTAATTGTTCCAAATTCAGCTATTTTTTCTTTTCTTTTCTTTTCTTTTCTTTTCTTTTCTTTTCTTTTCTTTTCTTTTCTTTCTTTTCTTTTCTTTCTTTTCTTTCTTTTCTTTCTTTTCCTTTCTTTCTGAATGGAGGGTAGGTACAGAGGAAAAGAGAGGATCTCAAGCAGGCTCCACACCCAGTGCAGAGCTTGTTTCGGGGCTTGATCCCACAACCCTGGATCATGACCTGAGCAAAAATCAAGAGTCTGACACCTAAGCCAATGGGCCACCTAGGCACCCCTGTTTACTGTTTTCTAAATAAATCCCATACTTTTATGCTTTTATGTATTTGCTTTCACAGTTCACTTCACCTGGAATTTCTTTCTCTGCCCCAAGTCATTCCCTACCCCAGTATATCATGATCTTAATCATCTTTAATGGCCCATATTGATCTGATCTTTTTAGTAAAGTTTTGCCTACTCATTTTTCCTAGTTTCAGTCCACAAATGCTTGTAAGGTTTTCCTCCTTTGAATTTTGAATACTTTTTATGGCAGTTAATTTTCTTAGTATTAAAGTTAATTTTTCTAGTGAAATAACTCTTGTTTGGATCACAAAACAATTTGAACAGGAATCCTGTCTTAATTATTTTTTATATCCAAAGAGCCAAGAATGGGTTGAAGATATATATAGAAGATATTCAGTAAATACTTGATTTGTGTATAGTAAATATTTTTTATGAGATGTTTCAAATAAGCAAAACTAAGTAAAGCATAAAATTAAAGAGATCTAGAGATTCCCAGTACTTAATGTTTCCTTTTAGATTACTTTCACGGAAAGTAGTCATAAACTTGATTAACTACTATATCTAGTTAGACGGAATTTCTTGATTTTACTTGTAAAAGTAGATGCCATAAAAGCAACATTCTATTGTAAATTTTTAGTGTAATACAGGTACTAATGGTAAAGATGAAACCTGTTTTATTATCAGAAAAGAGTTAAAGATATCCTGGCATAAAAAATAAGATGGAAATCAATCTTTCCTTTGACATTTAAGGACCCATTTTGTTTCTTTACATAACCATCTACCGCTTCAGGCAGTATAGTGGATTAGGTATGTTAAAATGTCCTCCTGTCATAAAGCACCCAGGTGCTGGATAAATTACAACAAGCATACTTTAAATGCATTTCAGATTCCTCGAAAAATAAGGGAAATCCTCAATGACTAAATAACTGAATAGTAACTTGAAATCAGAGTGAGGAACTGAGAAGCTCCAGGGACAATGTTGATTCCAAGAACCAGGGGTTGAAGTTGTTAATATTCATGGGCCAAGAATCATATGAGTTTAATGGGAAACTAGGCCTTGTGCTCACACAAAATAAGAAAGCTGATCCCTGCATCCCTCTCCTCACCTCCACAAGCCAAAATACCCAGAGGCTATTCCCTCAGGGAAAGGGGTGGTCTGCTGATAAAGGGGATTAACTGGTAAATCTGTCTATGCTGATTATAGGTCATAGAAAATAAAATCTATCAGTCTCCCCTGATTTTTTGTAATTTTGTAATTTTGATTCTTATGGGTGTAGAGTTTAGATTTAAACAGTGCACCCAATTGGGAAAACACTCAACCAATATATTTAAGGGCTTTTTTTTTTTTAAAGTAGCCTCGAACCCACAACTCTGAGGTCAAGACCTGAGCTGAGATCAAGAGTCAGATACTCAACCTACTGACCCACCTAGGCACCCCAGATTTTGAGTTGGTAAGGCTGGCAGGGCCTGTCATCTATAAAAAGAATAAAAATTCTTTCTGGAGAAAATAATCTTAATCCAGGATTCTCAAATATTAAGCACAGTAGATATGAGCTGACCAAAGAAAGAAAAAGAAAACCCAGACTCATAGGAGGATAAGTCACCAGAGCAAGAGTCAACAGGAACAAACAATTTAATATCTATTAACTACAGATACTGAAGTTCCCCAAATAGAATATAAAGTGACTATATATAAAATGTTTAAAGAAATAAAATATGGAATTAAAAATAGATGGGCAGGGAAGAAGAGAATATCAGAAAAGAGTAATCAAGTTTGGAAAAAAATTGAAATTTAAAAAATCAATAGATAAATGACACATAGGAGCTGAAGAGAAAATTAGTGAATAGGAAGATTTTTAAAAAATATTTTATTTATTTATTCATAAGAGAGACAGAGAAAGAGGCTGAGACAGGCAGAGGGAGAAGCAGGCTTCCTGTGGGGAGCCTGATGTAGAACTTGATCTCAAGACCCTGGGATCACAGCCTGAGCTGAAGGCAGATGCTCAACCACTGAGCCACCCAGGTGCCCCTAGGAAGAGAGATCTAAAGAAATAATCCAAATGTAATACCGAAAGATTTGGAGATGGAAAACATGAAAGAAATGTTAAGAGACATGGATTGCTAGGAAGAAAAAGTCAAACATGCATTTGAATAGAGTTCCAGATGGAATGGGGGCAAATGGTCAACATGATAATGTCTGAAAATATTCCAGAATTGATATAAATCCTCAGAAACAGGAAGCACAAGATACACTAAATAGGAATTAAAAAAAAGAAATTTTACTAAGTACATGGTTGTAAAACTGCAAAATACCAACAATAAAAGACAAAAAAGATTTAAAATAGAAAGATAAATCACCTACAAAAGAACAAGAGTTTGATACCCAACTTTCTACCAGCATTATTGAGGTATAATCTGGTATAATGAAATTCATCCATTTTAAGTTTTAGAGATTGATGAGTTTGGACAATTAAATATAATTATGTAATCGTCACAATTAAATATAGAATATTTCCATCACCCTAGAAAATTCCCTCATGCACCCTGCTTTTGAAAGATTTTGTATATATATATTCTTAAATATTTTATTTATTTATACATGAGGGACACACAGAGGCAGAGACATAGGCAGAAGGAGAAGCAGGCTCTCTGAAGGGAGCTTGATGTGGAACTCAAGCCCAGGACCCCAGGATCATGACTTGAGCCAAAGGCAGATTCTGCTCAACCACTGAGCCACCCAGGTGTCCCTGAAAGATTTTATTTTAAGTAATCTCTACACCTAACATGGAGCTCAAATTTACAACCCAAGATCAAGAGTCACATGCTCTACCAACTGAGCCAGCTAGGTACCCCTCCCTCATGCCCCTTTGTAGTCACTCCCTCCCGCCCAGTTCTAGATAATCACTGATGGCTTTTTGTTACTATAGTTTTGTCTATCCTAGAATATGTAACAATATCATGCAACTATGCCTGTGGGATTCATACAATATGTAATCTTTTGTGTGAGTAGCAGACTTCTTAAGAACAACAATGGAAGCCAGAAGGCAGGGGGGATCAGTCAAAGTTGACAGATAACTTGTCAACTTAGAATTTACATCCAGCAAAACTATTCCTAAAGAATGATGGAGATATTCTAGTTCTGGGTAAGATGGAGTGAAAAAACACTGCCTTTTTTCTCCTACTAAATAGAACTGAAAACCTTGGACAGACTGCATGGAGCAGCTATTTGAGAACTCAGGAAAGTAAATAGTAGGTAGCAGGTAGATTGGAGAAGGGAAACAGAATCTGAAGTACAAAAGCTCTGCCAGCAAACTCTCTGAAGCCCTTCCCCTACCTTTGTGTCTCTCAGCCTGGATTCAAAGAGAGTGTGAATTCTGGAACTGTGCATGGGTATAAACAACAAAGGAACTTTCTAGTCTTAAGAAGCAGGAACAGGGGCCCTATGAGACAAAAAGAAATGGGAAAAAATAACTTTTTTTTCCTCCTAGCACTGCCACACTGACAGTCCTTACTCCGGAAACTGGAATTCTGTGGTAGCAGTGGCTGCCATGCAGACACTTAAAAATTTGAGCAGGGAAATCCTTCTCTCTTACCAGAGGAACTATGGTCCAAAGAGTAGGGAGGAATCCCTGTTGCTTTTTACTTTCTTTATTCTTCTTCTCCTTGGTCCCAGATACATACTCTTTTTCATGAATTGTAGGACATTATAGGCAGAGGACCAAAAAGGGAGGATTGGAAGTGAGAGTACTGGAACGTCAGTTGGGAAGTAGTTCATAGGAGGGAATTCAAGAAAAGGATCCCATATGTTGTATAAATTGTTGTGATCCTCCAGAGTCATACAGCATGGATCTCATCCTAAATAGCATACCAAAGCATGTAAGAACTTTATGGCCAAGTGTCAGACTGGCTCCTGGCTAATGCACATGTAGAACAGATTAAAATAGTACTGCAAAGACTTTGAAAACTGAACTCACATTGGGACCAAAGCCCACAAAAGGCACATTGCAGTTTGGTTTGACCCTAACCTGGTTGGTTGCCTGGTAAACAAAGAGGCAAAACCCCAAACATAATATTCTTCATAAAATTTGAATAAGACCTAGAGTCTCATATAATATTCCAGATGTCTATGATATGAAAAATTACTTGACATAGGAAGAGCCAGGAAGTCTGATATATTCTCAAGTGAAAAGATAGTCAAGGGATCCCTGGGTGGCGCAGCGGTTTGGCGCCTGCCTTTGGCCCAGGGCGCGATCCTGGAGACCCGGGATCGAATCCCACATCGGGTTCCCGGTGCATGGAGCCTGCTTCTCCCTCTGCCTGTGTCTCTGCCTCTCTCTCTCTCTCTGTGACTATCATAAATAAATAAAAAATAAAAAAAAAAGATAGTTAAGATGTCAATCCTGAAATTACAAGGCAGTGACTTTAAAACAGCTATTATAACTGTGTTCTAAGATATAAAGAAATAGAAGCAATTAAAACCAAATTAACATTTTATAACTGAAAAATACAGTAACTAAAAATATGAAAGGAAAAAAAACACTGGATGTATTTAAAAGCAGAGTGGATATGACAAAGGAAGGAGTCCGTGAATTTGGAGACAGAAATGACTTAAATAGAAATTATTCATTCTGAGCAACAGAGAAAAAAGGCTTAGGAAAATAAACAGAGCTTCATGATCCTTGAGGTAATATCAAAAGGTCTAACATTCATGACATTGGAATTCTAAAAGAGATGAGAGAGTGTAGTACAGAAAAAATACTTGAAAAAAAATGACTGAAAGCCCACCATATTTGACAAAAGACAAACTTATAAATCCAACCAACTCAGCCTGAAAAAGTATAGACTCAAAGAAACTCATGCCCAGCTCGAGTGAAATCAAACTTCTGAAAACCAGAGCAAAAGAAAAAAAATCTGGAAAGCAGTCAGAGAAAACTGGTGCATTATAGGGCAACAATGATTGGGAAGACTTCAGAGAAACCATGAGTCCCAAAGGCAGTGGAATAACACTTTGCAGTGCTGAAATCAGAATTCTGTATTTGGCAAAATGTCCTTCAAGAATGAAGGTCAAATAGGGAAACTCTCAGCTAAAGGAAAAACTAAGAATTGATCTCCTAAAGACGTATTCTAAAAACATTAAGTACTGCACCTAATAGAATAGCCTTAAAATGTAAAATGCAAAAAAAGTATAGACTCACAAGGAGAAATTGACAAATAAGGGACACCATCATGGTGGAGCAGGTCAGTATCCCTCTCTTAAGCAATTGATCATCAAACAACAATAAAAATTGATCAGGAGATAGATTTGAATAGCACACACAATGAAGTTGGTCAGGAGAACGTATATAGAACCTGTTACTTAGAAATTGAATAAGAAATGTATTCCTCAAGACTTGGAAAAGTTAGGGGCACCTGGCTGGCTCATTTGGAAGAGCATCTGACTTTTGATCTTGGGAGTTTGAGCCCCTAGAGATTACAAAAAAAAAAAAAAAAAAAAAAAAAAAAAAACCTTGGAAAAATTATTTTTTTTTTCCCCTTGGAAAAATTATTAAAAATTAACCACACAGTAGACCACAAAGCAAGTCTTCAATACTGAAGCATCTATATCTTATAGATTGCATTCTCTAGCCACAGTGCAATTTAATTAGATATCAATAGCAAAATAAATAAATAAAACATTTCTATACATTTGAAATTTAAATCACTTTTCTAAAGAATTCATATTCTTTAGTCAAAGAAGTTATATAATATTTAAAACTATAAAGTGGGGATGCAGCTAACAAGGACTTTTAGGAAAAAGTAAATCCAACTTTTGAATGGAATTTGAAAGTATAAGGAAGCAAGCTGAGTATAAGAAAAAGCTTCTAGAAATTAAAAAAAAATTCCTAAATAAAAATAAAGTATATATTGAAGGATAAAATGAACTCAACAGCATCAAAAACCAAACAACCCAATTTAAAAATGGGCGAAGGACTTGAGTAGACACTTCTCCAAGAAAGGTATACAAATAGCCAATAAAATATTGAAGAAATGGAGCACCTGGGTGGCTTAGTTGGTTTAAGCGTCTGATTTCAGCTCAAGTCATAATCTCAGGGTTCTGGGATTAAGCCCCATGTTGGGCTCCAGGCTCAGTGGAATCTGTTTCTCCCTCTCCATCTGCACCACCCCTGCTGTGTGTGTGTGCACTCTCTTTCTCTCTCAAATAAATAAAATCTTAAAACAAAACAAAACATGCTCAACATTATTATATTTTAAAGATTTTATTTATTCATGAGAGACACACACACACCCACAGAGGCAGAGACCCAGGCATAGGGAGAAACAATCTCCATGCAGGAAGCCTGACGCGGGACTCAATCCTGGGTCTCCAGGATCATGCCCTGGGCTGAAGGCGGCGCTAAACCACTGAGCCACCCAGGCTGCCCACATGCTCAACATTATTAGTCATTATAGAAGTGCAAATCAAAACCACAGTGAGATACCACTTCACACTCATTAAAATCCAGGCTTTTATGAAACAGCAAGTATTAGTGGAGATGTGGAGAAATTGGAACCCTGGTGCATTGTTTGTGGGAAGTAAAATGGTACACCTTCTATGGAAAATGGTATGGTGGTTCATCAAAAAATTAAACAGAGTATGACTATATGATCTAGTAATTTTACTTCTGGGTATATACCTGAAATAATTGAAAACAGGAACTTGGAAAGTGTTTAACCAGTGTTAACAGTGGCAATTTTTACAGTGGCCAGAAAGTAGAAACAATTCAAGTGTCCATTGATGGATGAATGGATAAACAAATGTGGTATGTGCATGCAATAAAATGTTATTCAGCCTTAAAATAGAATGAAATTCTAATACATGCTATAATACGGATGAACCTTGAAGCTGTTAGGCTAAGTGAAATAAGATAGACATAAAAGGACAAATACTGAATGATTTCTTCTCCCCACTCCCTTTCCTCTGTCAGTCATCAGTCTAATCTCTGTATTTATAGGTATCATTCTGTTTTTTGTTTATTTCTGTTTTTTGTTTCCACATATGAGTGAAACCATAAGGTATTTGTCTTTCTCTGATACATTTCACTTAGCATAATACCCCCCTTTTTAAAAAAGATTTTATCCATTTGAGAGAGAGCATGCAAGGGAGATTGCACCAGTGGGGGGCTGGGAAGGGCAAAGGAAGGGGAAGAAGCAGGCTCCCCACTGAGCAGGACCCTGGGATCAGGACCTGAGGTGAAGGCCAATGCTTAATGGACTGAGCCACCCAGGCACCCTTAGCATAATACTCTTTAGGTTCAACCATGTTGTTGCAAAAGGCAAGATCTGAACCTTTTTATAGTGCCATAATATTCCATATATATATATATATACACACACACATATACACACATACACATACTACATACTAACCACATCTTTCTTATCTGTTTATCTGTCAGTGGACACTTAGATTGCCTCTCTGTCTTGGCTATTGTAAATAATGCTGCAGTAAATGTAGGGGTGTCTGTATCTTTTCGAATGAGTGTGTTCATTTTCTTCAGGTAAATACCCAGTAGTAGAATTATTGGATCATATGATATTTCTTTCTTAAATTTTTTGAGGAATCTTCATATGTTTTCCACAGTGGCTGTACCAATTTATATTCCCATCAACAGTTTGTGAGAGTTCTTTTTTCTCTACATCCTCACCAACACTTCTTACCTTTTTTATTTTAGCCATTTTAACAAGTGTAAGGTGATCTCTCATTGTAGTTCTGATTTGCTTTTCCCTGGTGGTTAGTGATGTTGAGCATCTTTTTATATTTCTGTTGGCTGTCTGTATGTTATCTTTGGAAAAATGTTATTCAGGTCCTATGTTTTTAAATTGGAGTATTCAGTTTTTTGGTGTTGAGTTGTATAAGTTCTTTACATGTTCCGGATATAGTATTTTCTAACTTGTACAGGTTTCTATGATATTCCTCACCTTCTGTTTCCATTAACAAATAAAGAAAAAAACTTCTAGTAAAATTTTAGAAAATTTAAGTAAAATGCTATTTGTTATTTTCTACATTATAAGACTTCCTCCACTTCTCTTGTTGCTGAAAATTTCCTACTATCAATTTATTATATGGTTATTATGCAAAGAGCTTAGGACCTAGGGGAAACAAATAGGTGAACAACTATAATAGTGATGTGATCAAATAAAATGTGTGTGGAGGATGCACGGACAGGCTTACTGAGTACTTCTAGGATGGGAGTTAGAAATAACACTTAAGGGACGCCTGGGTGGCTCAGTGGTTGAGCGTCTGCCTTGGGCTCAGGGTATGATCCTGGGGTCCTGGGATTGAGTCCCACATCGGGCTCCCTGTAGGGAACCTGCATCTCCCTCTGCCTATGTCTCTGTTGCTCTCTCTGTGTCCCTCATGAATAAATAAATAAATCTTTAAAAAGAAAACACTCGAGCTCAACTTTTGAAGAATAAGTGGATTTTTGCTAGCTAAGCAGAGCCTGAGATGAGTGCTAGAGTTGAGAGTGAGTGTGGGTACAGTATACCAGGAAAAGACAGCATGAGTGTAGGGAGACAAGAAAGATGAAGTTCAGGCAGCCCTGGTGGCACAGCGGTTTGGCGCCGCCTGCAGCCTGGGGTGTGATCCTGGAGACCCGGGATCGAGTCCCACATCAGGCTCCCTGCATGGAGCCTGCTTCTCCCTCTGCCTGTGTCTCTGCCTCTCTCTCTCTCTCTCTGTCTCTCATGAATAAATAAAATCTTTATTCATGAATAAATAAATTATCTTTATTCATGAGAGACAGAGAGAGAGGCAGAGACACAGGCAGAGAGAGAAGCAGGCTCCATGCAGGAGGCCCAATGTGGGACTCGGTCCTGGGACTCCAGGATCACACCCTGGGCTGAAGGCAGACGCTTAACCACTGAGCCACCCAGGCGGTCCTGAAGTTCATCTTTTGTACATGGAGAAAAGAAGGAATCATCTTGTTTGACTGGAATACCATTTGTTGGGTGTTAGGGGCTGAGAAATTAATCTAGAAAGGTGAGGTGAAATCAAATTTGGAAAAACCTTGCATGCCATCCTGAAAAACTTGTAATCTTGAGGTAAGTTAGAGATGTTGAAAGATTGCAAGGAGATGAATAAGATGCATAGTTCTCATGGCATTGGTGACAGTGGGTTCAGGGGAGAGTATGCAGGCAGTGGAAGACCAACTAAGGTGTTGCAATATTTTAGGTGAAAGATGAACGAGCCACAACTAGAGCCAGTAACAGGAAATGGAAAGAAAAAAATAGGAGAAAAATAAAATATGGTTTGTTAAGATGGTACAGTAAATTCGTGTTTCAATGTATGTGTTCTGTTCAAAGTGCATGAAAATCATAGAATATAGTAGTAGAATATACAAGAAAAGAAGTAGGATGTGGTTGTGCTTCCAGGTAAGATACATGTCTCCATGAACCAGAAACAGTGGAAATACAGTGTATTAAGCCAATGCTAAAGCCATTGGCTAGCTAAGCTCTGAGTCTAAAACTGGGCAGTAGTTGCTGGGAGTTCTGTTCCTGGGTAGAAAGTGCTCCATGTGAAGAATGAAGACTGGTCCCAGGCACACAGCTGGCCGACTGTGAAGCTCAAATCCCCTGCTGACCATTGCCTCGGGCTATAGTTCTTAACAGGCTTTGAACCTAGGACATGGAAAGACATTACAGTGGTAAGACCAGGCACTGAACCAAGCCATCTGTTGGCTCTGTGGATCTGATCTGTGATTTCCCTAATATCCCTAAAGAGCAGGAACCCCGACCCCCAGCCAGTTTAAGAACCCATCCTAAATTGGGGCCCGGGAAGCCAAAATAGACAACTGTAAAATCATATACAGGGAGAAGTGAGTACAGATGGCCAGGGCATGGGTAGGGTAGAGAGTAAGCAAAACGTTTTCCATTTCATTCCACAAGCCTGCAAACTGAAATCCTACATACTTAAAAAAGAAGTTAGCCAACAAAATAATCATATCTCAGGAATTATTAAATGATACACTTTAGCAAGAAGAAAAATTCAATCTAAGTAGAGAGGCAGAGAATATAAGGAACAATCATGAGCATAAAATGATACTTGAAGTCAAATTATTAACTAAGTATTGGCTATTTTAAAAACCTATTTTTGTGTGTTTAAAAAAAGATAAAAAACTCTGGACAATAAGACTTACTGTGTGTGGGGGGGTAGAGTGATGTCCCCTGTTTTAATGTGTACTAAGGTTCACATTGTGCGAGAGAAAATAGAA
This sequence comes from Canis lupus familiaris, assembly GCF_011100685.1. Lineage (NCBI taxonomy): Eukaryota > Metazoa > Chordata > Mammalia > Carnivora > Canidae > Canis > Canis lupus. The sequence goes on along the minus strand of NC_049235.1, from coordinate 40,799,452 downwards.
ATCCTGAAAAACTTCAGGATGTTAATAGAAAAATTATAGTTATATGTTTAAAGTTTTTAGGGATTATCATTTAGAAGAATAGAAAAGTGATTGATAGCTTGCAAGGCCCACAGGAAAGTAAAAAGGAACTTATAAGACTTTTATCAATACAATAAATTTAGGAGGGAAACAAAGGAAAAATGAAGGTAAATATAAAATATGTGTTAGAAATATGTCTAATCAAATAAATGTAAGCAAATTAAATTCACTTTTCATGAAATTAAGCTTAAAAATCCACCTATGTACTCTCCATGAGACATGCTCAAACATCTTTAAAAAGGAAAAACTATACCAAAAGGGAAAGAAAATGCAGTGAGAAAGTATTAACTGAAAGAGAAATTTCAGAACAGAATCAACAGAAATTAGTAGCTGGATGTAGAAAGATAGGAAGAAGTCAAAGAATTCTAAGGTAGCATTTCCTGAAACACAGTCCCAGAGAAAACTAATTCTGAGGATGTTCCTTGAAAAAAAAAAAAGGAATTTTGTGATCAAGTAAATTTGAGAAATGGTGCATTTTCCTATCCCCTTCTTGGACATATTCATGGTGCATATTTGCTTATTTAAATAAGCCCTTACATTCGTAGACATTTGTTTAACTTTGTTTAGCCAGGTGTGTGTTTTACCACAAAATCTGTAATCAATTTGAGGGACTTCAGTGGAGTTTGGAAATGACTAGGAAAGCTCTCAAATGAACAGAAGAACTTCAGGAACCAAGAATCGAGCGCTTGGTGGTGCTAAAAACACTATCCCCCCTATTTTCTGTCTTTATTATTTGCTTCTTTCTGTTATGCTTTGCATGTCAACCTCATTATCTTACTGCATACACTTTTCACGTGAGCCCTCAGCAGCCATAGCTTAGCAACCCAGGGCAGAACTCTCAGCTTTGTTGGATTTGCTTGGCCCCCTGGGCTAGCTACTGGTTGTCCAAAGGATGGGATGCCTTTATGGTCCATGACTATAGCCCTATGGCCAGAGGGGCAGGATTTGTTAACAGGAGGATGGGAAAGCTTATTGGCTGGAAACAAACAAAACATGGCTACCACATCACTGTAAATACCATTAATATCTTGTGGCAGTATGTTCTAGGAAACTGACCTTGAGAAATGCTGCCATGGGAGTTCTAGTGTTTGCGAATCACAGTAATGTCTTGACTGAGAAAGGACATGCAGGAGGAGGAACCTGTTTGGGGTCTGCACGAGGAGAGAATGGAAAGACAAAAGTTGCTTGAACATGTGGAGCTAATTAGAGTGGAAATATTTTGTTTTGTTTTAGATTAGAAGATTTTTGAGTCTAGAGACTATTAAAATACCGTCCTGCCTTGAAGCTACCTGGCACAGTGCTCTGTACTGTAGTAGGAGTTCAGTAAAGTTGAATAGGTATATGAATTAGCTGCAATAAATTGATCAATCTCACAAATTAGGAGAATTGGAGAGGAGATATGTTTTGTAGGTGAGGGCGCTGAGGCTCCAAGTGGTTCATTTGCACAAAATAATACTGTTAGTGTCAGAGCTGGGGTTTGAGCCAGGTCTGCCGTGCCTCCACTACGCTGCTGTGTTCTGTGCAGGCTGTGCCTCACTGAAGAAACCTGAATTAAGGATGAAATTCAGCTTACTCTCCACATGCAGACTTGGTTTTCTTACCTTCTAATTGCTTAGGGTAAAGACGTTTTCTGATTTGCTTCTGCACAGGGACTGCCTTCTTAGGATTGGTCCACCTTGAATTGTAACATTCTACAATTCATACAAAGGCACAATGATTTCTCATGCCTGTGGGGAGAAGGGAAATTAAATAACCGTAGCTTCTTGGCCTGAATCTGGCTTTGTAATTAGGCCGAGCAGCAGCCCTCACTTTGCTCCCAATTATTATCTTGGAATTATTGCCTTCTCTTAAATCTTGGAGCCATCTCACTTCGCTTTACATCCTCTCCTATTTGTTATCACCACCCTTTAGCCCAACCATGCCAAGACTCTAGGTGGCATCTCATTTTTATGAATGTTGGCATGTCTATATCTGTGGCACGTACAACACGTTGGAATATTTCCCCCCTACTACCATGTTTGGCTTAACTTTAAATACCAGTTCCTATGGATTTATAATCATTTGCTTCCTTTGTTAGCCCAAGCTTTTGATTTAACCAATTCTTGATTGTGAATCTTGTGCTTTGGTCAGTCTTTTGCTTTTTTCAACTTATTAACTCCTAGATGACCTCTCAGCTGAACTTGTGCATATGGTCTTTGGGGAAGCCACCTGACCTAGTAAAGTTAGGATACTACTGGGAATTAGAGGATCTTAGTTTTACCTGTTTGCCTCAACTGTGTACATTTGCTTATTTTCTATTAATTGTTATTTTTTAAATGAAGTTTATAAGACTAGTATGGCTTTCCTCTATTTTCTCTAGATAACTACATTAAGGGTTCATAAAAGTCATTGTATTAAACATCAATATAACAGCATCTCACTGAAATACTCTGGTTTTTTAGTGTGTGAGAATCAGAATACCACCATTAAAAAGAAAAAATGTAAAAAAAAAAAGAAAAAAAAAAGAAAAAATGTTTTGGTTTTCTTTTAAAATTAATTTTTAATTATGGTAAAATACACATAGTGTAAAAGTTATCATCTTAACCAGTATATGGTTCAGTTCAGTAGTACTATCTACATTCACAGTTTTGTTCAACCATCATCACCATTTGTCTCCAGGACTCTTTTTATCTTGCAAAATCGAAATGATATGCTCCTTAAACAGTAACCCTTTATTCCCCTCTTCCCCCAGCCCCTGGGGTGAGTCACCATTTTGCTTTCTGTCTTCATGTGAATTTGACTATCTGGGTACCTCATGTAAGTGTAATCACGATCATGTATTTGTCATTTTATGACTGGCCTGTATGACTTAGCATGATGTCCTCCAGGTTCATCCATGTTTAGCATGTGTCAGAATTTCTTTCAAGACTGAATAATGTTCTATTGTGTGTATGTATCACATATTGTTTAATCATTCATCCATTGATGAACATTTGAGTTGTTTCCACCTTTTGGCTATTATGAATAATGCCACTATGAAAATTGGTGTACAAATATCTCTTCAAGACCCTGCTTTCAGTTCTTTAGGACATATATCCAGAAATGGAATTGCTAGATCATATGGTGATTCTACTTTTATTTTTGAGGAACTACCATACTGTTTTCCATAGTAGCTGCATCATTTTATATTCCTACCAACAGTGCATAAACATTCTAATTCTCACATTCTTGCCACTAGTTGTATCTGTTTTGCCTTATAGTAGCCATCCTAATAGGTATGAGGTTTTGTTTGGTATTTACAGAATAAATTCTGACTCAGATATATTGAGCTGGGATCTAGACTTGGAACAAGTTGACTGTTGTCTTTGTACTTGACATACTGTACAAGTTACAACTATTAGCTATGCATGTAGTCAGGAAGTACAGTGTATTAAAGGGTAAGAAGGGAAGGCTATCTATGAGATGGTGATGTATGTGTTTTATTCTTTATTTTCAAAAAAGGGGCAAGAAATACTCCTTTTTGCTATGATTCATTCTCATGAAACCAGATAAAGAATTCTCTCCACTTCTATTGTCAACATTCAGGTGTTGCCTTTATCACATATTTGGTCTCACAACACTTTGTAAAAGTTTTATTACACGGGTTTTAGTACTTGAAGTCGACCACAAATATAATGATTTTTTATTACTTCCTATAGGAGTGTTTTCTACTCAATAAGGAAATAGATCCAAACCCTGTGTAAACAGCCTATCCTTGATCCTCATGCAAATCTGGTTATTTATTCTTTCTTAATGTTATGTTGTGCAACATCAAAAATGGCTGCAGAACAATATGTAATACCTGAGGGCCTAGAAAGAACAAGAGTGGACTGAGTCCAGCTTACATTTAGAAGCACCACTTCTGGGGATCTCTGGGTGGCTCAACAGCTTAGCGCCTGCCTTCGGCCCAGGGCGTGATCCTGGAGTCCAGGGATAAAGTCCTGCATCGGGCTCCCTGCATAGAGTTTGCTTCTTCCTCTGCCTGTGTCTTTGCCTCTCTGTGTGTCTCTCATGAATGAGTAAATCTTAAAAAAAAAAAAAAAAAAAAAAAGCACCACTTCTTCAATTGTGCCCACTCAAAATTTCAAGAGTCCAGATTCTCAAAGGGATTTCTGAGTGGTTTCCAGGGATGATAATTCCTCCTTAGCTGAGTATAGCTTTAAAAAGTTAAAACACAGCCTTCTTTTTAGTTTCTTACTGTCCTTAGTTTACCCCAGTTAGCTATGAGGTTATCATCTTGACTTTTCTTCTTCTTACTCTATCATTTCTCTGTCAGCCATCACTTCTTTTTTACTTACACCCAAAGTTGTAACAGACTATACATGAGCAATCAATTCTCTGTAAAATAGATGGCAGGTGATCATCACACTGGATTTTCTTCTCAAGCAGACTGGAGGCGGGGAAAACCCTAGAGCAGTGTGGAATTTGGCAGTGATTGGATTACTCAAAGTTTGGTTTTTGGCCTTGTTTTACTTTGTGATTGTTTAATATATATTTTTTAAGATTTTATTTATTTATTCATGAGAGAGAGAGAGAGGTGCAGAGACACAGGCAGAGGGAGAAGTAGGCTTCCTGCAAGGAGCCTGACATAGGACTCGATCCCGGATCCCAGGATCACGCTCTGAGCGGAAGGCAGACGCTCAACCACTGAGCCACCCAGGCGTCCCTACTTTGTGATTGTTAATGCTGAATGCAAGGAATGTATAGAAGATATCAGATACCTATCACAGAAAAATGTTGCAAATTATAAAGCTCCTAAAGAAAGTAAAATAGAAGGACATCAAAGTTGCATACTATTTAATGAAAGATTTTTTTTTACTTGGCTTTTGGGAATTATTTTTAAAGCTAAAAGATACGTTGTCTGCAAGATGGAGTTTTTAAAATCACAATCTCCAAAGACATTAAGTTAACTTTTTCCTTAGACTCCAGAGATTAAGCTTTCAGAGGCCTAGACTTTCATTGCAGTCCAACACTATGCACCATCTTCATCTGGCATGAATGTGAGGGAATTGGTTTTCAAAGTGATTTTCAAAATGAAAGCAAGCCATTTTGTTTTCTGGTTTACCCCATCCTTTAAAAAAAAACAAAAAACCCTACTCTGTTTCTGTATGATGGCTTCTGTACTGCACTCACTGGTCCTTCTCGAGCCAGCCCAGCTCCATGTGAAACGTTCTGTTGCTCTTTCAGCATAAGCAGGTCTATTGTGATATTTATCTGAATTCAAACAAGGCTAATTAAAAGAGCTGCTGACAGTTGTTGTGATCTGACTTTGACTGCAGCTTGATGGTCATTATGGGTAAATAATGAACCAGGTCTGCAAATGTAGCAGCTGCCAACTTGGGATAGAAGAACGGCTATTGCTTCCAATTTAAGGATCTATCGACCGCTTCCCTTCTCCCTGCAGATCTTCTACAGAAAACTAATGTTTTCTGCTGCTGTGTATTGTGGTTTCAGCTGTTTCAGATATAGCCTATAATTTCCTTCTTTAATATTTAACTTAGGACATTATTAGCTTTCAGAGTTAACAACTTTTCTATTTTGAAGAAGTTCAGCTTTGTCCTTATGTATGCTATAACTAGCTAACCAGCTGTAGTTTATGTGTTTCATTTATATTATGCAGAAAGCAGCTAGTCTTAGAATAACAAGGTATAGCTTTATGAAGATGTTTCAAAATCTTGTGTAGATGTTTTGTTTTTGTTTTTTAAGAGATAGATGCATGTCCCTTGCTTTTGTTTTCTTAAAGATAGACACCTGCTGCCAAACATTAGTTTCAGGTTTTGTTCACCTCATCAGTAACTTGAAATATTTTGATGCAAAATCTCTATCAATGCAGAGAAACTTCAGTGACTTTCACTAAAATGCAATACTGAATACACTGTCACTCCATCATGAGCTTTTCCTCGTCCTATTAGCAAGTAGGGACAGGTGCATTAAAGGTAAGAGAAAAGGCATATTGTATTCATAGATTAATATACTTTCCTGCAGATTTTCCACACTTAGAAAATATAACTTCTGGATTTAAAAGTCACATTCTAGAATTTAACACCAGCCAGTACTTAACAACACATCCCTAGCATTTGTTCACCTGCCACGGAAAAGGCTATCTGCATTATGTAAAGCATGAGGGTACAGTGGTGCTTTGTGCATAATGCAGCAGAGCTTCGAGATCTTGCTGGGAGGAAATGATCCCAAACATGCCCCTGAAAGACAAGTCTTACTTTGAAAAATAATGATGAAAAATTGCTTATTTCTCCCATGTATTTGTGTCTGTGTTTATTTCAGGAAAAACTAACTAAACTTTGTTTATCTGACTCTAGAATAGTGTTGAGAGTGTTTTTGCTTTTCTGTTTCCAGCATGGATAATGCCAGAAATAGTGTTAACAAGGGGTTATGTTATGCTGGCTTATGTTAAACCAGATCACCCTCTAACATGTGCAGAGCCATTCATCTGTGTCACCAAAACCCAAGAGAACATCTGACATGGACTCTGAAACAGAAACAGTGATCACTTACAAATCAAACATGGCACGCTCTAAACTGATTGTGCACGGCAATCTTTTCTAGAAAGGACAACTAATTGAACATGATAAAGTGTAAAGTTAATTAACACCCTTAAATTTGTTGATTACTTTCACGGGATTATATTGTTCGTTGAGTAGCAGCTTTCTGTCCCAGCTGTCGCCTTCTTCAGCGAATGTCGCTGGTAAACAATAGAGACACCATAACAAGTCGTAAATGGTCCCTGTGACAGCAGCCCCTTGTGAGGCTGCATCTGTAGAAAATGATTAGAACAATTGCATTTTAAAGACGGCTCACGAAAAGAAGAAAAAAAAAAAAAAAAAAAAAAAAAAATAAAGACGGCTCACATTGCAGCCCAAGTCCCATTGGTCCTCTTCTTGATCTCTTTTGATGGCAGACTGGTTAAAACATTTAAGTTCTTTTGAGTAAATTAAGTGATTTACTACGTTTTTGCTATATATCAATGAGAGTGCTTTGGTGGCAAGATTTTTTACAGTATCAAAAACAAAGATAATTTTATTGTACTCTTTAGATTTCAGTCTCTTCCCTCTCTGGATTTGAAGGCCTCTTTCTGATAATCCTAGAATTGAAAATCATCTCCTTATTTGTGACTTGTAAATGGTTGTTCTAAGTTATCAGTACTTGTATAATGGATTTTCTGTCATAACCCTTGTTTCAGCTTCTCAGTAGGACTAAATTCCAAAGTTCAGTTCTTTGCTGCTCTTAGTCCATAGACCTTGACATATTTAAGCTGAGTAGGTTTACATGTTACATTTATTTTTTTTTATAACACGTGTTTGATAACCATGGAAAATACCTTTACAAAGAATTCTTTCATTTGAGCTTCAGAGTAAGTATGGCAAGTGATTTTTTTTTTTATCACCATCTTCAGAGGAACCAAAATTAAGAGGTGTTATAACTTGTCCAGTGTGTTGAACTGTAATTGTGACCTCGCTCCAGGTCTCTTAACTCAGATTATGTGTTCTTCAGATTTTGCTTCTTCATAATAACATCTCCATACATGTGAACTTACACTTATGCATGTTTGTGCAGCAGTGAGTATGCCATTACCACATATGGAGAAGACTCCTCCAAAGTTGAGCTTTTTTGATAAGCTAAAAAACATTGCCTTACTTAGTCTTAATTAATTTTTGGTTATTTTAGTAACCATTGATTTCTTTTCTGCCCACCTCATAAAAAGACTATGAACATTTATCACACACATGTTATATGCTAGGTGCTAAGATTCAAATAGCTCTTGCCCATAAGGATCCTTTACAAGATACACCAGAAAAATCATTGATTAGAGTAGTATAAGTGCTTTATTGCAGATACTGCAAATGTTATAAAAACAGAGAAAGGGGATTATGCCCATGATTTGATTCTTAGAGTTGACGTGAGTTGAGCTGATAGATAAGCAGGAGTTAGCAGGCAAAGAAAGGCAAGGGGATTTCATATAAGAGAATCACCTGGGAAAGGCATAGATACATAAAAAAAATCATTGCACATTCCAGCTACTGTAAATAGTTCGGTATGCCTAGCATGGTGGTTTCTGTTGCAGGGAGTAGGTGAGTAAACCAGAGAAGTGGGTAGAGCCCATTGACAAGAAAAGTAAAGCTTAAAAATCAGAAACCATTTTAGGAGAAAAAAGAGAAAGTTCATTGTTTCCTATGACTCAAGACAAATGGGAAGATACAGTGAGTTACGTAGTTCTTTTTGGTGAACATAAACATGCAAGTACTTCAGAAAGAATAACTTTTTTACTTAATAGAAAATAGTGTGGGGTACCTAAGTGGCTCAGTAGGTTAAGCATCTGACTCTTGATCTTGGCTCAGGTCATGATCTCAGGGTCATGGGATTGAGCTCTGCGTCGAGCTCCCTGTGGACGTGGAGCCTGTTTGGGATTCTCTCCCTTCCTCCTCATGTGCATGCACACTCTCTCCTTCTCAAAAAAAAAAAAAAAAAAGTAAATATGAAAAAGCAAACAATAATGAAATACTATATAGAAATGCTGAGTTATAGTGAATAATGTCTTCAACTGCTGGTTACGTTCATGTTGACGCCTAATTTGAGACTTAAGCCTGTTCTGATTCTTTTAACAAAACTGTCAAAGATTGGTACACAGATAAACAAACATAAAGTATTAGACTGAGATGATTATTGTCAATATTGACTCTATTGTGGTGGGCCAAGATTAGAGATATAGAACAAGAATTGAATTACTTTGAAAAATTATTGCTTTTGATATAAAAATATGATGAACATTGTTTATTATTTACCATCTTCTGCACCAAGTTCCAAATGAGAATTTTTTACACCATGTAACTCAATGCAAGAAAGAACTCCATTTTCCATGAGGCTGCTTTATTCTTCTAAATAGTGTTTGCCAGGACATCTAAGATACTCAGACTTGTATTTGAAATTCATTGCGAAATCTTGTGGTTTCATTTTTTATTTGTTCTTCATTCTGATTCTCAGTTTTCTAGTTGTTTTTCTTAATAAGCAAATTCAAATCTGTTGTGAAGAGAAATGGGGTTTTATGTGTATTTACATAACAGGCAGAACTCAGTGTCCATATTTAAAACATACAAAATTATTTGCTCAGTTCATGATGTTTTTAAACTGTTCTGAACATGATATGCAAATAGATTCAGAATACCTATATTCTTAACAAAGTTTTCAAAGCCTACTCACAGCTGATGGCAAGACTATTTCTCTTTGAGAACAATTTGTTTCCTTTTTCACCCTTTCTCTTTCTGAGAACTCATTATTCTTTCAATGACGGAGGTCAAAAAATGGAAGAAAAGAGGGAATCAGGATTTGGTGGTGATTGGCCTCCTCCATGACACTTGGTATATTATCCTACCTTTTGGCATTTACTTCTGAGTATATGTCTCTTTTCCCTAATTATATTTTATACCTTTGAGGGCAAAGACTATGTTTTATACCTACTGTGACCTTACATTTTGGACTTTCTGGAATAGTTGTATTTCAAATATTCTCCTAAGCACAAGGATGGAGCAAATTGTGGAAGTTCTGAATAGATAATTGCTGATGATATTTTTCTTCTTGGAACTTCCACATGACTATATGCAGCCCTCTCCTATAGTATGCATCTTTTACTATTTGTAATTGTCTGTTTGCCTTCTGTCTTCTCCCATCTCCATATACATGTACATACTCCACCACTACAAACACTAGGTTTCAAACTCCTTGAGGACAAGGACTATTTCTTCTTCCTTCCCAGGGTTAAGAAACCCTGACAAATGGATCTCCAGTGGTCAAATTTTTTACGTCTACCATAAGTAGGAATGGAAGGAAAAAAAAAAAAAGAAGTAATGGAGGCTTCCTGTGATACCATTGAGAGAGAGAAAAAGGCTGATTTTGAGACTTGGATTAGATTTAAAGTGTTTCTCCCCTCTAAGTTTGATTGAAATTGAAGCAGACTCCAAGAGAAGTGGTAGGTGGCCATCCCTTTAAAACAGGATAGTCCAACTGCCTATTTTGAATGGTGTGGGCATTTGCCTTTTCATTTGTACAAATGAGTTTAGTTTGTCTGGTTCTGCGGTCATGGGAGAGAAGCACTAGAGGCATCATCACAGGAAAGTGTTAGATAAAGCATTAAAGGCAACCACAAGTATTTAGGCTTGTTAGATTTAATTAATGTAGTTACTTGAGAAAATTCATTTTCTAACTCTTTTCTCTAATTTGGAGCTATTCATATGTCTTATGAAATGAAACATAAAATAAAACATGCCTTGATTTTATGTATTAATATGATAAATGTGGTGGGAAGTAGATGTATGTGAACTTGAAAAGTTCAAATTATGGAATTTTAAAAGCAGTTTGGTAATAATTTTATCTCATCTCACTTTGTAGATGAAAAGACTTAGGGCAAGGAGCATTTACAGCATTTACCTGCCTAGAATGGCAAATGCTTTATCTGTAACCCTTAGCATCTCTGTGTGTCTCTATGAAAACAGTTACCACCCAGGACTGCAGTCACCTATGTCCTTGCTCTTCCCTCCATGATTGCCTCCTTCTGTATCACTCTTTTTAGAAGAAAATTCTGTTTTACTGAGCTTCTTATGTACCAGACACTATGCACATGGTGTGAGTGAGCTAGTAGAGCTACTGCCCTCATGGAGCCAATGTTCATATGGGGAAAAGGACCAAAACTAGATAGAGGTGTCAAAATAAACAGATGGTAATAAATACTGTGAAGAAACTTAAAGCAGAAAAGGGGCTAGAGAGTGGTGGGGTGTTTTCTGATGGTCAGACTAAATGGTCAGGGAAGAGGTAAATTTGAGAAGAAACCTGAATAAAGTAGAGGAAATAAGTCATGAATATCTAGGGGAAGAACATTTTAGGCAAAAGGACAGCAAGTGCAAGGCCTTGAGATGGGAACATATTTGGTTTTTTTTTGTTTGTTTGTTTGTTTGTTTTAAGATTTTATTTATTTATTCATTCATGAGAAACACACAGAGAGAGAGAGAGGCAGAGACACAGCAGAGGGAGAAGCAGGCTCCATGCAGGGAGCCTGATGTGGGACTCGATCCCAGGTCTCCAGGATCACACCCTGGGCCAAAGGCAGGTGCCAAACCGCTGAGCCACCTGGGCTGCCCGAGATGGGAACATATTTGACCTGTTTCAGAAACAGTAGGAGTCCAGGATGGTGGGAAAGCACTGAACAAAGAAGAGAATGGGATGCGATGTGATGGGAGAGGTAACCAAGGACTGCCATCGTTGAGGTCTTTGTGGGGCTTTGTAGGACTTTGGATTTTATACTGAGAGTAATGGGAAGCTTTTGGAGGCTTCAGAGTAAGGAGAAAACATGAACTAGATCTGTTTTATTTATTTATTTAAATATTTTATTTTTTACTAGAGAAAGAGCAGGAGCAGGAGAGTCAGAGGGAGAGAGAAGGAGAAGCAGACTCACCACTGAGCAGGGAGCCTAATGCGAGACTGGATCCTAGGATCCTGAGATCATGACCTGAGCCAAAGGCAGATGCTTAACTGACTGAGCCACCTAGGTGCCCTAGATTTCTGTTTTAAAAGGGTCCCTCTGGCTGCCATATGAGGGACAGTCTATGGAAGGAAGAGCCAGAGGGAGAGCAAATAGGAGGGTGTTGCTGTAGTGCAGATGAGAGTCAGTGATGGCTCAGTCTAGGGTGGTGGAATCGGTGGGTAAGGAGAGAAGTGGCTGGATCACAAGTGTGTAACAGCGTAGGAGTGGGGTCATATGTTATTCATCCTAAACTCCAGGACTTATCACAGGGCCTGATTCAGTAGGTTCCCAGTTAATTTTGTTGAATGACTAAAATAAATGCAGCATTCTTGTCACTTTCCCATATACTTTGCTGCCACTGAAAGGTTTTACAAGAGGTTTTCACTGTAATTTAACACCACTGTCCATGTACCACTTTAGTACTTCCTCACTTGAGCCTGCTTCTTTCTACTGTTTATAGGTTCCGCTCAAACCACCTAATGTTCAGCCAGAGAGGGTAAAAAGCCTAGAGAAGACAATGGCTTAGATAACCAGATAAGAAAGGACATGAGGGGGATCCCTGGGTGGCTTGGCGGTTTAGCTCCTGCCTTCAGCCCAGGGCATGATCCTGGAGACCCGGGATTGAGTGCCACATCGGGCTCTCCCTGCATGGAGCCTGCTTCTCCCTCTGCTTGTGTCTCTGCCTCTCTCTCTGTGTCTATCATGAATAAATAAATAAAATCTTTAGAAAAAGAAAGGACATGAGGCATTATGTAGGTAAAAATAAGACTCCTACTTTACAAACTCAAGGTGTAAAGTAGTAGACCTGACATTTAAAGAGCATGTCATATTTTACAGCATATATAAGTTCATATATTCACAGCCATTCTATTAAGAAGTTTTTAATGCTTTTCCTGTTTTATACAGAGAACCACACAGCCAGCAAATGGCACATCCCCCAAACCAGATATTCCATCTCCAGATTTTTTACTTTCTACCATGTTTATGAATTTATTTATCAAATGACCATCTATTGAATATATCATACACTGCATTAGATAATGGGAATGCTGATATAAACAAGACCTCAGTGCTAATGTTGTAGGAGCTTATAGTATAATGGAGCAACCAGGATAAGAAAATCAAATATTTTAATAAGGTGTTGTAAATGCTGTAATAGAATGAAGTACAGGATATATTTTGATTTTATATATGTACAATTACTAAGATGTAAGGTTAAAATAAATACTTCTCCCAATATTCTAGCAACTGCACGAGTGTGCAGTCTGTTTTCCTGTTTTGGGAAGTGGACTTGAATTAAAAAGACATGGCAGGGCATCCCCGGTGGTGCAGCGGTTTAGCACCGCCTGCAGCCCGGGGTGTGATCCTGGGGTCCCAGGATTGAGTCCCACGTCAGGCTCCCTGCATGGAGCCTGCTTCTCCCTCTGCCTGTGTCTCTGCCTCTCTCTCTCTCTCTCTCTGAATAAATAAATAAATAAATAAATAAATAAATAAATAAATAAATCTTAAAAAAACCTTTAAAAAAAGACGTGGCAATATAATAAATTTATTGTTTATTATTGATAGACATCAAAGTCTCTGTAGTGTCTGCTGAAATCCATGGAATGTCTTATACAACTTTAGAGTTCCTCCTTCTTGGATATTATTTCCTAAGCTCAAAATGGTTACATTTATTTTAGGATTACTCAGGTCTTAATTTTGCTTTTGGAATGAGACTAAGCTTCATAGTGTCACATACTTAGAGGAATATATATGGAAAGACAGGATTTGGTCCCAAGGAATGCCAAATCTTTAGAATTACCCAATGTAGCCAGACCTTTACACTGGAGTGTGGGTTATGAAAAAAGCCACCACATTGAGAGGAGAGTGGAAATACCACAGACCTCTGAATTAAAAGATGACTTATTCTTTCTTTTGTGATCTTCTCTTGCTTAAGTAACTTATTTCTTCTTTTTGAAATAATGTGTTTGAACAAGTGAGAAAGTACACCTGTCAAAAGATTAACCAGCTGAGAACCATTGTCAGCATTAATTTTCCTTTAATAAATGACTCTCTAAAGCTATTTAGCAATCTGTAATCTAGATACAAAGCTATTGACCTATGATGGATAGTGCTGGATTTGTTTGTAAGCTTTGACTTAAATCGTCTACTTAATTTTCCTAGGTCAGATCAACAGGATTAGGAATAAAGATGGTTATGTGGTTTGAATAAAAATGGTTATAGAAATTGAGCAAAATAATTGTAAAACAATAATGGTCTACCATCTTGGTGAAGTAAATTAGAAACTAACAAAGTGACAGTCACTTAAAGTTCAACATTATCAGACCGTTCAAAGGACACAGACCAGTTAATTTTCTTTTTGTTTTTTGTTTTCAGACCAGCTAATTAAAAGCATTTATTATAATTGGGTTTTTGTATATGATCATTTCCAAAGTGTATCTGAAAACATTGTGAAATAATGTAATTTAACCTTATGTGTGAGCATCTGAGGCTTTCATAACACATGGGCACTCCCTCTTCCACAATTATTTGGCTAACATAATGCTGATCTCTTTTGCTTTTAATAATTAGTTTAAAATAGCATGAACTGTAAAATGGAAAAGGCTACTTGATTTGGCAATAGCAAAATATTCACTATTTCAGTGAAATAGAGATCTCTTTACCTGTGCTTTTTATATGTATAAACTACGTGTATTTCATTGAATAAATTAAATTAAAAAGTAGGCCATTACTTGCAGTTGTCTGTTCTAATGGCCAGGTTTGATACATAGTATAGACAATTACGATTTCTTTATTCCTAGCTGTACTATAAAGTATAAGGGCAAAATTGTCCTAATATAGCTCTTCCACATACTTTCCTAGTTTTGATCAACAAAACCTAACTTGAAAATTATGAATTAAAATTTCTCTAATATTAAGAGCAGCAATAATGCTCTTGGTTTTAGATGAATGAAGCTTCCCTTCCTTTTTTAGGACAAGTCTAGGACATATTTTGTGTGATAACCATTTCAGTCAATGAATATGCATCAGACCTTTGTTAAGAGCTATGAACGAGTAGCCAAACCAAAGCTCATTTCTTCTTCCTGCTCATACATCACTAAGAATGAATTGCCCAAAAAGTATATAGCAGGAGGGAAAATAAAAATAAAATAATATTGGAAAGTGTACATCAGAATAATCAGTCTACTTAAGCAACTATTTTCTTTACCTTAGAAAAGACTCTTACCATCTGAAATACCATTTGCATATACTTGTCTGTGGGAAAGAGAGCCAGGTCTTCCTCTTTGTAGATCTCATCTGCAGATAGTATGTGGAGAGCAAGCAAAAGGGCCACAGACCCACAAATCCAAACTCAGGCAGCAGATCCCTCTCCTTGGCTGTTCTCATACTGGTCAGGGCCACAAGTTACCTTTGCATATACTTTCTATTACTGAATAGGTTTCTTAGAATAATGGATGCACATGAATCATAAAATACACATTTCAGATTCCTGTACCTCTCATGCCATGATTGTGTCAGATATTTGAAAAGAATTGAGAATAAGAATTTGAATCTGTATGTTTTTTGGTTTATGATTAAGTTCCACAATACTTGATTTTTAAAATATTCTAGGAGAGGGGCACCTGGGTGGCTCAGTCTGTAAGCATGTGACTCTTGATCTTGGGGTCATGAGATCAATCCCCATGTTGAGCATAAAACTTACTTAAAGAAATACACACAAGCACACACACACACACACACACACACACACACATTCCAGAAGAGATGTAGAGTATCTTATACATTCCTAACATAAATATAGTTTGGAGGCAAGATGTTTTTCATTTGTTTGGGGGATTTTCTCTAATTTTACTATCTACTTAAACACTTGAAGAAATGTATCCTTTTGTTCTATCCCTTTACCCAAAACCATTCAGGTGTGGGAGCTGCTCGGTCTGGGAACCTCACATTTATGGTGGGAGGAGTCGAAGATGAATTTGCTGCTGCCCAGGAGTTGCTGGGGTGCATGGGCTCCAATGTGGTGTATTGTGGAGCTGTTGGGACCGGGCAGGTAACATTTTCACATTAATGACCTGACTTGATGATATAAAATTGGCTAATGTTCATTTCTCTTTCCTGACCACATTCTTATTTCTTATTTCTCCCTACTCTGTTCTATCTATGGATTCTTTGTTTGCTTGGAGTTTGTTTTGTTTTGTTTTCTTGAGAGAGAAAGAGAGAACCCAGGGGCAGCAGACAGAGGCAGAGGGAGATGGAGAAAAAGAAGCCCAAGCAGGCCCCATGCCCAGTGTAGAGCCCAACACAGGGCCCATCACAGGGCCCAGTCCCACAACCTTGAGACCATGACTTGAACTAAAATCAAGAGTCAGATGCTTAACCGACTGAGCCACCCAGGTGCTCCTTTGTTTGCTCAGATTTTCTTAAATTAATTTGGAATAAATTAGTCTTCTATTATTCCTATTGTAATTAAGCAGACATCAGCCAATTAACTTACTTTAAAAGATATTAAAAGTTCCATCATTCAGATTCTAATATATCATCCTAGTCCCCATTGAAACCATTCTTTTTTTTTTTTTTTTTTTAATTTTTATTTATTTATGATAGTCACAGAGAGAGAGAGAGGCAGAGACACAGGCAGAAGGAGAAGCAGGCTCCATGCACCGGGAGCCCGACGTGGGATTCGATCCCGGGTCTCCAGGATCGCGCCCTGGGCCAAAGGCAGGCGCCAAACCGCTGCGCCACCCAGGGATCCCCCCATTGAAACCATTCTTAAAATTGCTTCCATGTGAAGTGCTCATGGTGTCTGGGTGGCTGTTATCCTCTATCTAATTACTAGCTATAACTGTTTGTAATATAGTCAGGAAGAAGTGACCTATATACTGTAATCTTTTTCTTGAAAAGCAAATAATTTTCATTTAGAAATATATCAATTCTCTAATCAGATAGAGGTGAATGACAGCAGTGAACTGTGAAATCAAACTAGTTGTCCCGTTCCCACCAACACACGTACTCTCACTAGATCTCCCCTCTCAATCCCCTCTCAATCCTCAGTCCTGGTTGCTGCCACCCTCTTTATCTTATTCAAGACTTTGGAATTATCTCAGATACACCTATTGTCTCCATTCTCTTGTCCAGTCTCCAGGTTCTATTGATTTTTGCTTCAGTGTCTCTCATTGTTGACAGTTTTCTCCATTCCTCACATAACCTGGTCCAATCTCTCATTATCTCATATTTTGTGCACTGCTCAGAAGCCCTGGATGCCAACTTTACCACTCTACCAAAAACTGTAACCAAAGCCAACTCCATTAAGATGTTTATATCATCATAGACATCCCCATTCTGAAACTGAGTAGATGCCTATTTTCATGTCAAATTTTAACTCTCCACTCTAGCTAGCTTTCATAGCTCTCAGTCTTAACTATCAAATTTCTCACCATTCCTTAAAACATATGTACATGAGTCAGTTTTCTTACTGTTCTCGGGAACATCCCATGTTCTGATATATTTAATCCCTCTTATATATTTACCTTTTTCTTTCTTCTCTTCCTTTCTCTCTCTTGCTTATTTAAATTCCTGCCAGGCCTTCTAAGAAATGGGTTTCAGATTCTATTTCCTCTCTGCTCCTGCCCTCAGTGATCTTATAGCCATACAATTTTCCAAATTTTGTTTGTTTGTTGCCTTTATCTTCAGTGTATTACTCCATTGCCCAAATTAGGATGTAAGCCTCATTCCATAAAGAGCAGTTGTGCTAGGGGATTTAGTACAACATGATGACTAGAGCTAACACTGCCGCATGATATATATGGAACGTATCAAGAGAGTAAATCCTAAGAGGTTTCATCACAAGGAAAAAAATATATATGTACATGTAGTTTTTATATCTGTATGAGATGGTGGATGTTAACTTATGGTAACCATTGCATGCTATGTGTAAGTCAAATCATTATGCTGTACAACCTAAATGTATACAGTGCTGTATGTCAACTCTATTTGAATGAAACTGGAAAAAAAAAAAAAAAAGGCAGTCATACCACATAGACCAGTATTTCTTCTAGACTGAGCCCACAGGAAGAGCTTAGTCACCACTATGAGATTCTTACCCAGTGGAGGAGTCTGCTCCCAGATAGCCTGGTAGGCTCGGAAGGAGGCATGTGGCACCATGTTCCTTTCCCCATTTGAGAGAATCAACAGCTAAATGCTCTTACTTTTAGGAAAAAAAAAAAACTTGTGGGGTTGAGTAAAAAACAACTTCCTGTGAGCTACAACTTGAAAATAAAGATATTTAATATGTACTCCATTTATTTTCAGGCTGCAAAGATCTGCAACAACATGCTGTTAGCCATTAGTATGATTGGAACTGCTGAAGCTATGAATCTTGGAATCAGGTTTGTTGAATATATATTTTTCATGTACTAACAATTTTTATGAGCTTTCCTATTTGATTTTCTGATGTCAAAAAAAATGTTC
Source organism: Canis lupus familiaris (assembly GCF_011100685.1). NCBI lineage: Eukaryota > Metazoa > Chordata > Mammalia > Carnivora > Canidae > Canis > Canis lupus. The sequence goes on along the minus strand of NC_049235.1, from coordinate 40,781,361 downwards.
ATGAGAGATAAATGAGTTATCCAGGAACATTTTGAAAGTACTTCATTATTGAACTGTAATAGATTTTGCTTATTTGATGACCAATAGGACTCCAGAGAGCATGGTAGTCTTTGCCATAGCCATAAAATGTATTTGTGCTATATATTCGAAGTTACATTATCCCTTTTTTATGGGAGCACCATTGCTTTTCTTGTATTGAAATGCAAGAAACACTTTTACTATAAAAATTTAAACGTACTTCAGCAGTGTAGGACAAATTTGTATAAAACACTGTTTTAATGTATGGTGAATTCAGGTATTATGCTACCACATGACCGGTTTTATGTATCTACTTTAAATATAGTCTCCAAAATCTACACTAAAAGGGCTCTTGGTTGTTTAGTCTTGGGATAAACTGAATGGCATTCATAAAGCTGCAACTCACGCGCGTAATTCTTTTATTTTAACTTGCTTACGTTTTTGTTACTTTACATTAAGGATATATCTTTCCATTAAAATAAAATGGCATTCATACTTTGCTTAAAATGATGCAGGAATTTTGTTTCTCCTATGATGATCATCATCCTTTAGAATGCTTAAGGTTAATGTCTTAATTTTAGCCTTTAATCTTTTGGGTTAGGAATGTTACATATGATTAATCACCTAATTAATTTTTTGAATGTTTTGTATATCATAATAATAAATATACATTTCTTACTTTAGAAAATGCTTAATTAGCAAGATGCTTTACTCAGGTGTTTTCTTCACACTTCCCCAAACTGCTTACCAGATATTTCACAAGTCAGAGTAGTGTTTCATATCACAGCTTTTGATAAAAGCAATAAAAAAGAGCCAAAGTGCTTGAGATATTTTTTAAAACACAGTAATGGATTCACATTTCCTCTTAATTACCATATCAAGATGCTGTTGTTTATTGAATTGCCCTTGTCTCAGATGTTAAACTATCTTGACCTATTAAGTTGTCATGTTGTAATTGAGATAAAAGAGGAATTTGCTTTGCATCAGTGCTAATTGGTTTATCAATATCCTGTACCATTTACATTTTAAAATTGAATGTCTGTAAGATGGTAAGGCATATCTGTACAAAGCCTTAATAAAACTGGTAGGATACAGGAAGTTGTTCAGAGTGGTATGTCTGTATTGTAGCCAGTTTTAGGCTATGGGTCACTTACTCAAATGAAAAACTTGTTACTAGTAACTCGTTTTCATGTCCATCCTCCAGACTAATTTCATGGAAGAGGAAGATGTAAATTTCTGGAACCAAAATTAATTGGTGTTGACAATAGGATTGGAGTATTACTATGCATATGCATCCTTAGAATTTTAGTTTCATTCTTTTGGATATAAATGAATTATCTAATAAAAAAGCCAAAGTGTAGATAACCTGGGCTATGCTCTACTGAAATTTCCTTCTTTATCTTTGTCAGTTTGTTTTTTATTCTTGCTTCTTACTCGAGCATCACTGGGTCAGGGTCTTCTTTAGGAATAGTGATGCATTCTCTGGCCTTGCTCAGATAATTTCCTTATCAAAACTCTTATTAGATAATCACTTGCTATCCTAAAATGAACTTTTTGTATGGTTAGTGCTTATAGAAGTCTAACTCCAAACACCAGCTAATCAAGAATAGCATGAAAGTCATTTGAATCAAATAAATTGTATATAAAATGAAATATATACATTGGCAACTACAGTGAGTTTATTATCAAAGAGAAGATGAAAAGTGATCAAATTTCTTTTTTTTTTTTTTTTGCAAACACACGAGGGTTTATTTACAAGCTCGAGCTTGGGTCCAAGTATACCCGACACTGCGGAGCAGGGACTTGGACCCCGAGACTAAGATAAAATTTCAAATAGAGATGTTAAAAGCAAAAGCAACAGATAGGTTTCCTTTATTATTGGTTTTGATCCAATATGATAAAAACAGGGCTTAGAAAGATGAAACTTTAAATGTTTAATTTTTCTGAAACTGTACATACATTGGTTACCAATACATATATATGTATATTACTATATCTATCTAATATTCACATGTATTATATATAAAGAATGGACACAAATTAGGAACTCCCTAGTTTTACTTAACTGTTATATTAACTTATAAGTTTCTGGTGCCTTGGATTATACTAATGAATTGCTTATTTTCATAACATTAGGATTTTATCAGTTTATCTTACAAAGATTCTCAGTGGTTTGAAAGTCCTAAAAATGATTGCTTTTGCTATTGTCTTTTCTCCATGGTTTACAGACATGGTTTAAAATGACAGGATTGTTCTCTAATAGAGTATAGAGAGTGGCCACGATTTATTGAGCTTTGCAAGGTGAAAGAGAAAATTGGCATCAGCAAGCATAAATTCCCAAGTAGTAAATTCCCACAAAGTAGTACGGCATCAAAGTGGCTCAGCCACATTTATATTCTGTTCACTCTGAAGTGAAATTTTTTTAGAGCATTAGTGTCAACATTTACAAATTGAGTCACCTAGTCCTATGAAGTGATCATTTCTGATTAATTTCATCCTCATAAGTCAGTATTTTTTCTAGAAAACTGTTTCCCATATTAAAAAAAAATAGAATAAAACCTTACAGTTTAAAACCCTTAGTGACCCTACGATCTTTTACAGTAAATTTTTATGGGTGTTAGTGAAATTTTAAAATGCTGTAAGAAAAGTAAAGCATAAAAAATATGGGTATACAACATATTTTGAGATTCTTTTTTATTATATCTTTTACCTTCTAATTGGGTTCTAATTAGGACTTAGAACATAGTTTTATGGCACCGAAGGTACCCTGCTTAGGTTAGAGAAGTTTTATTCCTGTACATCACAAAGGAACAATGTTGATCATGGAAGTTTTGTTGTGTTGTTTTTATTTTTGCTCTGCCAGGAATTGACTTTTTTCCCTTTTTTTTTTTTCTCAATATTGGTGGTATAACCTGTCACTTGCATTACCAGCCTGGTCCCAGGCCCTTGTAGCAACAACCATGTCTTCCACCTTAAAAGAAACTTAAAACTGTTGAAGTTCTGGAAGGCTGTTCAAGATGAGAACTTTCCCATAAGCATAATTTTAGTTTCTTGGCTACTGCCCTTAGGACAGTGTTATATTTTCATTTTGTGATGACCTGAAGCCTCTTAGCTGTATACCTTAATACATATACAATAATTAACAAGTGGCAAACGGTTTATAATAAAAGTTTGATCAAATTTTTTTAGTAAACTGATAAGACACCATCATATTGGATTATTGACTGTTAAGTTCACTACCCACATGACCCAATGAGATTCAGGAGGTGGGATTTTGGGTGTCTGTCAATGCCTATATCCTAGCTCTGCCACAGACTTAAGCTTTTCTCATCTATAAAATGACAAAAAGAATAATATCTATTTACAGGACTGTTGCTAAAATTAAATGAGCTAAAACATGTGAATCTTTTAAACCAGTTCTGGCACATTGTAGGTGCTCAACATGGTAGTTATTGATGTGATTGACGGTGCCTGTGGTTAGTATTTGAATTGAGTTCTCCTTTTTTTTTTTTTTTTTTTAAGATTGTATTTATTTATTTAACAGAGCACAAACAGGCGGAGCATCAGGCCGAGGGAGAGGGAGAAGCAGGCTCCCCACTGAGCAGGGAGCCTGATGTGGGGCTCCATCCTAGGACCCTATCCCAGGATCCTGGGATCATTACCTGAGCCAAAGGCAGACGCTTAACTGACTGAGCCACCAAGGTGCTCCTGAGCTGTACTTTTAAATAGTTTCTTCATAACACTTCTCACCAGCTGGCATGTCTATTTATGTGTTTGTTTATTGCCTGTCTCCCCCGCCTAGAATGCAAGCTCCATGAAAGCGGTTGGCTTTATCTCCTCATTGATGTATCTTAAGAACATACCTAGCATGGAGTAGGTACTCAGTGAAGATTTGTAAGGGGAAAGGGGGAGGGAGGCACTTCTCCTGACTCAGGTAAAACTTACCTGTGTGTATGTGTCTTAACTGGCCCATTCCTGGAGGCCAGACACAGCCTCTTCTTAGCTTCCTTACATATGTCTCCTTGGCTCCAAGCACAGCACCTGCACATGGCAGATCTGTGTAAACATTGATGAATAAGTGAATGATTGATTAAAACTGACATAGTCTTAAGTGTTTCATTTCCAGATCTGTTTCTGTGATATAAACATTTCAGTTTAGTGACATAATTTGCTTTGTTCTTACATAAAACTAGACAATATAGAATCTTCTAGAGAATATAAGGTGAACAGACCTTTTTGGTCCTTAAAAGCCTTGGTTACAGTGAAGGCAAACATTTGGATTCTCTTTTAATTTTTTTTTACAGTATATGCATCATTTTTACTTCTCTCAAAAGTTCATTTAAAATTATTGTGATTTAAAGGTGAGTAGATTTGACACAGTGATGTTTATTTGAGTTGCATTATATATGCGGTCAGAGCAATGAATTCATTCTCTGTTTATATCAGAGAACATTCCAGCAATTGTAAAGCCACATGCATGCACGCGCACACTCTCGAACCACATCCAGTGGCAAGTTATTATGGGGACTGACAGACTGTCATCCTTTTGATGGCTTGAGCTGTATATCTCCTGAACAGCAATGGGGCTCTTATGCAGAAAGTATCATATGTTCCCAGCCAATTTACAGGGAAACAGCAATAACATTTTATCATGGTTGAGAGCCCAGTAGCTGCTTCCTATTAAACTTGCCCTTTCAGATACCTGTCTTGGATTAATTTGTTGATTTCAAATGGAAACTCAGTCTTCTCCAGTGAAGCATGACGTTCTAGGATAGACTCTCTGAATGACAATTACTGTGTATTCTAGCTGGTTTCAGACCATTACAAGCCTTAGGCACAGTGGAAGACAGAAGACTTCAGTAACTGATTTTAATATTATGTCTAATTTTAACTGTCAGTTATATATGTGCCAGTGAAAGAATCCTCAGAAAGATGAAATGCAAAACACTTCTAACTTGCTCTTTTTAATGATACACTTTGCTGTAGGGTGGGGAGTCAGGGGAGAAAAAGCGGAGAGGGAGTAGCCATCTCCTAAAGGGGAGTCAGCACAGTGGGGAAGCATCAGATTTGAAAGTGAGCATGTAACAACTGCCACCTGGCTTTTTTGCGTGCCCCTCGGGATGCTTCTAAATAGTAATATGTTCACCAAACAGGGTTCCATAAATCAGTGCCAGTATTTTTCCTCGAACACTCAAGAGAAATGAAATGTAGGGTTTTACAAAGGATAATGAGCTTTGCTCACCATTTTGGTGAGTACTAGAGACAGAGTATGAATTGCTTTAGCAGTAAAGACTATTGTGAGTACTGTTGAGTATAACCAGGTAGATTATGAAGAGAGGAGTATCTCTGCTGTTTTAAATGTGATGGGCCATTTTAAAAGAAAACCTAAATTCAGAAACACCTTAATTATATTTCAAATGAAAGGGAAGAGCCGGGATCCCTGGGTGGCTTGGGATCCCTGGTAGCTTGCAGTTTAGCACCTGCCTTTGGCCTAGGGTGCTATCCTGGAGTCCCAGGATCGAGTCCCACGTCAGGCTCCCGGCATGGAGCCTGCTTCTCCCTCTGCCGGTGTCTCTGCCTCTCTCTCTCTACGTCTATCATGAATAAATAAACATAATCTTTAAAAAAAAAAAAGGGAAGAGCCATGTTTTGGGGTCTTAAAAATATTCCCTACTCATGGAACACATTAGACATAGACATTCTTGAACAGTTGTGCTTAGAGAATATATATGCAGTTACAGCAGACTACTTGTTAATTTATTTGTGATTTTACTTTTCATATTATTCCCTATGCACATTGGCTTTATCTTTTCCCAAGTCATCTACTATAACAGCATACTGATAGCTTCATTTTATTTAAAAAGGGAAAGCATCAATAGCAAACTATACCTGTAATAAACTTGGATTTTTATAAAGGAATGAATGAACTGTTGGGTTCTTTCTGGCAGTCCACCATTGAATGGAATGTGTGACAGCTGATTTAGAGTGAATCTTCTGTTATAATCCTTAAGAAAACCCCGTTATAACATGGTCTCTACCATACGAATTCACATATATGGCACGCCATATATATCCTTTGAACCACAGCTACTTCTCGAAGCCTGATTATAAAACAGTTGTATTATGTGCTAAGTCCAAACATATCCTGGCTGTCGGCCCTACCTGCCCCTTGTTCTAGCATTGGAAAAATGTTGTACTGGTCATGATACTCACATTGGGAAATAAACAGACCTAGGTTTCAAACACAGGAGGTAAACAAGAACTTAGGCATGCCAAAATGCACAATTTGTTACACATTTACATGTGTCTCTTTTCCATCTTTTTTTTTTTTTTAATTCTGAAAGAGATTGGTTCTAAGAGAAAGCAGAAAGCTTTTATGACAATTGTTTGATAATGGCTCTTTGTATGAAAGAAACCAATAAATTGCTGGGTAGAAAGTTTTATTTGAAACTTGATACAGTGATACTTAGCAAAACGGTGCTTCCCAAACTGCATTAAGATACTCAGAATCAAAGTATCACAGCATTTTGATTCTCCTTTTTTTCGGAGTCCATATTGAACAGCCGTTGATGCCATCAGCTCAGTGATAGAACAAATGATGTTTCCGCTTGGGCAAGCTTTGTTTTATCAGGATCAGTAACCTTATCAGCAGTTGACCCAGAACTATAATGCATGTCTCTGAATAGATAGCATATGTCACAGCTCTGTGCAGACTTGCTTCATAAGCAAGATCATCTAATGAAGATTTAATAAATAAGGAAAAGTTTGCAGCAAGAAATGTCTTCTTTTATAATGATAACTTCTCTTAAGCTCATTTTACTGCTCATGGCTCATCTCTTGCATTCATTCTCATAAAAGCTAAACGAATAAACATACATATAAATGCAGGCACATGGACGCCCATGATGCATAGTTCATGTGTCAGTGTTTCTTTCTGAAATATATCATTTGTGAACAAAGAATGTAGAATTTAGATTATCATATTGGTTTAAGGTTCTTATGTGACACATAAATGCAATAATATCCGAAAGACTAGAAAACCCATGTGTGAGATAAATCAACACTTTGGCAATTGTGTGGTATTTGTTAAAAGTAGGATAGTACAGAAGGTTTTCTCTCAGCATGGAACTTGCTGGTTCCAAAATGTTTAATCATTAGCTTTTAATGCGATGTAATTTAAGATTGGGTTCTTTGCTCTCATCAATCTGCTTTGATTTTTGAAGACACATAATAAATGGAGAAAGAAGATGGAGCATCCTCATATGTAAGTAAGTCACGCATGACTTGTACATTTTGACATTTGACACTTCCTTCTTTGACCTTTGACAGGTTAGGGCTTGACCCAAAACTGTTGGCGAAAATCCTAAATATGAGCTCAGGACGGTGTTGGTCCAGTGACACTTACAATCCCGTACCTGGGGTGATGGATGGAGTTCCATCAGCTAATAACTATCAGGGTGGATTTGGAGCAACGCTCATGGCTAAGGTATAGTAAATGCTGACACTACCCGAGAGAGGGAAAAAAATGTTTAATGGTCCAACCACCCCCCCCCGTTCTAACAAAGCATAGGTCTATCCTAGAAGGCAAGATTACTAAAATAATGATTCACTTACTCACTCGAAATGAGTTAAAACTTAGCTTGGATAAAAATCCTTATCTTGTTCATTTAGATTCCTGCCCTTTTAGATGAGAAGAATAGCTGGGAGTTTTATTTTGTGCTCGGGTTTGTTTGTAATAGGAGATGGCAAAATTTTGTGATTCATCAGAAATTTTCATTGATTCACCAAATCCTTAGAATGGACACAGTAAGAATTTTCTGACAATACATTGACGTTAGATACACCCATCACAATAGAAGAGAGGATCTTTTTCAGGATACTAGATTTCTAAATACATCTTCCTGCTTTAGAAATGTGTGTATTAGGAATGTGTAAAGTCATCTGAAAAGCAAATTGTTGGCCTCCTCCTATTTGTGATCTCCACTTTAGAAAATACATTTTAAAGGAATAGACTTTCAGATTTCTGCATAAAGCTATTTCCCACCCCACCCTGCTCCCATAATTGACACCACCCCCCACCCCCGCCCCTTTACAAAAGTAATAAAGCACATGCCTGGACACCATATTTAGTTTACTTTTCTTCATTCTCCATCACATTCTGTCCATTCTATTTCTAAATGTGCCTTGAATTCATGCAGTCGCCTCCTCTGCCACTGCGAGTACCTTGGCTAAGCCTCCTTTAGGTATGCCACATCAGCCCCTTACTGGTCTCCTTGCCTTTCATATTCCTCTCCGGTTCATTTTCTACATCTTGGGAAAGAGCAGGCTCCCTGAGATGTAAAAACCCGAGTGGGCCTTTTCTCCTTCTAAGTCTCTTTCATGGTTTCCAATCCCTTGTTGATTAAAGTCCATCTCTGCAAGTTGTCCTACAAAGCCCTCCATTTAGCCTTTGCTTGTCCTACGATCTTGTTTCTGCCCTCCCAGCTCCTGTCTTGGCTTCAGCCATACTGAACTCATTTTTGCCTGTTGTCTCTCACTTGCAAACCTCCAGGCTGACTGTTCCTCTGCTTGCACCGTGTTTCCTTGCCTCCTCTGTCCCAGCTTCTGTTGCATTTCCTGGCGTGTCATCAGCACACTTTATTTATTGGCTAGGGCAGTGTTTGAAACTATGTTTGTTATTTTGCAGTTTGATTTCTCCTCATGTTTCATTTAAGAAAATACTTTTATGCCAATCTGTATCCTGTATTTCTGTTTGCATATCCTCCATACAGACTTTTGTAATTGTGTTGTGTAGCCTGTTGTTAGAAACAGGAAGTAGTTCCTTAAGTGTATTGTTTTCATCGAAACTGCAGGTGATTTATTAGGGCACATGGAAGAATGGAAAAAATCACATTTATGCTCAGTTTCTATTCTGTATCCATATGAAGTGTATGCTCAGTTTCTATTCTGTATCCATATGAAGTGGGTTGTGAGCCATTGGGTTATTCCGTTTCTGTAATACTGCTAATGGTTCCAACAGAGCAAACAGCCAACAAGTAGAGTGAAATAAAAATAGGAGGCTTCTAATCAAAAGGGTCAGATGAATTTGTCTGGCCTCCTGGTCTTCTGCAGTACTGTCTTTGTCTGGGGACTCTGCCCTAGCTGTCCTCCACTCTGTGGCACACCTGCACTTTTGCCATTTGCTTAAGTGTCCCTGCCCACCAAGAATCCACCACCGTTAAAGTGCTTCCTTTAAAATAACTTTCTTGATAATAAATGGTAGCGTTTTCTACTAACAGCACGAGGCAAGGCAGGAGTAAAACATATGGATATTTCTATTCTCCTTTACCCCCATTTCCTCTATGAAATGCAGTTGTGATTTCCCTTATAAAGAGGAAGACTTATTAATTTCGTTTGGAATGAGAGTACTTAGGAACTTAAAAAAAAATCTTTTGTTACTTTAGATTGCTGTTAACAGAAACCATAGCTAATTAGATTGGCATAGAGAAATTGACGGAGGTTAAAGAAATCCCCATCGATGCTACATTGATTAAAGCAGCCATATCTGGTCGGGAAGATCAAGGCTTTGCTTTTTAAGAGACATTTTGCTCAACTGCCATTGAGTTTTATTGTGCTAGGGGATATGATGTTAGTGTGTCATTGAAGTAGAGGCTTGTACATTTATTTCTAGGTCTTAACATCGTAAAATTCTAGCATGTTATGTATGTATAATCAGAACAGTCAGTATGAAAACTAGATCATTCTGCTGAACTCTCCAAGCTAGATGTCTGTCTGTGACAGACCACTACAGGACAACATATGGAAAAATCACAATGACTCTTGGTATTCCCCCAATATACCCATTTCCTTGTAAAACATAACAACTTGGTCTTCCATTAACTTGTTGAAAACTTACTGCAATTGTTATATTTTTTCCTGAACTACCCACTTAGCTCATGAATTCATAAATATTTGATTAGTGAAGTGGAAAATCTGTTTATTTTAAATTATATATTATAAGCTTCAAAGGATGCCTTCTTTTTCTAACATTTCAAGATAGACATGCCTCAAATACCCACCATTTGCTTCAACGTGGATGGAACTGGAGGGTATTATGCTGAGTGAAGTAAATCAGTCGGAGAAGGACAAACATTATATGTTCTCCCAGACTTTTAGAGACTGACTAATCACTTTTCTCTTTTTCGAATGGCCATCCTTTAAGGTAGCAGGCACCAAAGCTATTTTACTGTTCCTGTATTTGGTTTTGTTAGATTTTATCTGGGATATATACTTGAGCATTTGAAAAACCTCTAGACTTTTCTTCCCGATAGGATTGTGTTCTCTTCAGTATGTTATGTTTAACTGTGAGTTCTTCTGTTCTAGTTAACTAAGTTAAAAGTTGAATGCAGTCTATGTACGTGTTTCTTCCCTATCATTTGAAAATAAGCGCATCTTGCAGATACGCTGCAGAATGATGTCAACAAGAAAGGTCTGTCTGGGTATAAGCAGTAGTGCAGCTGCATATTTGTTAACCGTGTGGGTAACAACTAAACTCCCTTTTTTTATTTCTAGGAATCTGTAAAAGAATTTAAGGTTAAGCAGTTTTTTCAACTCTGTTGTCTACATGTGAAAATTATACAAATAAGCACAAAATAATGTTTGCACCTATACCATCATACATATTCAAGAGACTTATTTTTTCTTTGAGTAATTTTTTCCTTTAGTGGATGGTATCAATAACTGCTCCATTATCAACAATATTCCTCAGAGAGTAGAAATATTTCTCGTCTGGCATGTTGCTTTCCCTTTTTGTTGTTGGCTGACTTTTCCATTGGTTGGGGGAGTGATGATTTAAGGGTAAGAGGAAGATCTAGTTGGTTTTGCCACTAGTTTGCAGCTCTTATAAAATCACAAATAAAAGGAAATGTGGGGAATATTTCAATTATCCAAGCTTTCATTGTCTTCCATCAACCCCAGATATTTCAGGTTTGGACAAGATTCCATTTTTATGGTAGTGGATATTCATTAGCTACAGCTTAACTATAAAAGATTTATAATGTTAACTTTTATCTATTTTTAAATAGCCATAAGTTTTCTGAAACTCTCAGAATGAAGCATTAGCTTGGTAAGATATTAAAGGGTTGTCATGAAGGTAGATGTCTCGTTGCATTTAAAATCCCAAACTCCTTACCTAATGTATCTGCTGTGTTTTACCTATATCCATCTTAGACTCATTTCCCTCTCCAGCCCCCTTGGTTCACTCTCATTCAGCTGCATTGGCCTGCTTGCTATTTCTTGAATATTCAAGCCATGTCCCCCCACACGGCCTTTATCTTGCTGTCCCATCTACCTGAAACTCTCCTTCCTCTACTCTCCAAAGAACTCACTACTCCCTAACATTCAGATTGTTAGGTCAAGTGTCTTCACCTCAGAGTGGTCTTCCCTAAACATTTCGTCTAGCAGAACTCGCTTCCTTCTACCCGACCCTTGTCCACCACTTACCAACCCCTGCTTTATCTTTCTTCATAGTGCTAGTCATTGTCTGAAGTTTGAGTATTTGTTCTGTTGTCCATCTTCCCCAAGCTTCGTGAGAACAGTGACTTAGTCTCATCATGCCGGTATCACCAGCACTTGGAACAGTGCCCAGCATACAGCAGTTGTTAAATATTTGTTGAATAAAAGATTGAATGGATAATCAGTAATTCCATGATGGGGTTTGTCTTAGGCTTACAGACTTTTGCAGATTGGAAAAAGCATTTCCCTGTATGATCTCATCTGTATAGTAACCCCTGTCCAAAGTCAAAACAAAACAAAACAGGTCTGGGTTGAAGAGTGGAGAGGGCACTCGGAAATTAAGGTTTCTGTCTGGAGCAGTTTTGCAGCTATATGAAAATATATATAACTTATATATAAAAAATATATATTTTATATATAAAAATATATATAACTTACCACAGTGTTCCTAAGTATCTTGTTTTTTCAGACTCCATTTCTCCTTCTTTGAAACCAAAGTATTAGGAGCCACAGTTCCAAAGTGAGCCTTAACTATTGATCTCATTATGTTCCCTCCTGCCCTTGACCAATTTAGGATCTGGGGTTAGCACAAGACTCTGCCACCAGCACGAAGAGCCCAATCCTTCTGGGTAGTCAAGCCCATCAGATCTACAGGATGATGTGTGCAAAGGGTTACTCAAAGAAAGACTTCTCGTCAGTCTTCCAGTTTCTACGAGAGGAAGAGACCTTCTGAGTTTGCCCTTTGGCCGTGGACACTGTTGGAAACTAAACTTTCTGGAGCCTCTGTATAGCTCACTCCACAAGTAAATGGGTTTAATCAAAGGTCACCTGTCTGCTTTTGATTGTCTAGGTCCCAGTAAACCCTAGGATTTTTCACCCATTTTTAACTGCTTATTCTTTTCATCTATTTAGCAAACGTGTTATCTGAATTTTTTTTTTTCCTGTAAGCCACTGATGGTCTCTGCTAACTAGCTGATTAACCTTTTTCAGAAGTTTGATCCCTGAGCACCTTCAACTAAATCGTAGCATACTTCAATCAGGATATTATTTACTCCACTTTACAGATAAAGCCAAGTATTTTTTCAGCAGGATGAAACCTATCTGAAAGAAAAGAAATTGGTGTCAGGGAAAGAGGTAGAAAAAGGGGAAGTATAATGAATTACTACCTGTGTCCCTCAGGAAGTTAGTCTGGTTAACCAAGTGGTGGTATTCTTGCAGTACTGAGGTTACTGATTTTCCAGGAAGTTGATAAAGCCAGAGAACTCTTTGCTGCATGTATTATAATTTGGACTCTGTTACATTATCTTAGTGTGTCCTTGTTACAACTCCCAATACTCAGCAAACTTGTTTTTTATATTTTTGCTTCCTTATACATTCTTACTACATATTTTTTGACTTCAAAAGAATGACATCTTTAGAACTGTTTCAGAGCCAATGATGATATTTGCTTTAGATAATTATTATGTTATTCTAAATATAACCGTATTATTTTGAATTCAAATAAATTTCTATGCTGATAATACTTTCTTGGAGTTTTTGTGTCTTCCCAGTCATTTGGTGAACAACTAAGTGGTCTGACAAGCTAGTGTTACAGACTGATGGGGAAAGGTGGAAGAAAAGGAAGGAAGGGAGGGGAGGTCAAAAGAACAGAGTCTGGAGTCTCCTTTGGGCAGTGGCAAGCCAGCATCCTGCTGGGCTCTGTTTGAATCCTTAATGGGTATTCATTTGAATATTTTCTAAATTGTGGGTGCATGGGAATTCAGCCTGCATTAAATGGATTATCCCCCAGTGTTGAGTGCATTTGCCACTTTCCCTACCACAGCATTTAGGAATATTCCTGATGATAGACCTAGACACCAAATTTGGCAGAAGTACTACTATTTCCATCATATTCCTGGTGATAAAAAAAAAAAAAAAAAAAAAAAAATCCCAGGGCAGCCCTGGTGGCTCAGCAGTTTAACACCGCCTTCAGCCTGGGGCCTGATACTGGAGACCTGGGATTGAGTCCCACATGGACTCCCTGCACGGAGCCTGCTTCTCCCTCTGCCTGTGTCTCTGCCTCTCTCTCTCCCTCTGTGTCTCTCATGAATAAATAGATAAAGTCTTGAAAAAAAAAAAAAAAGATTAAAAAAAAATCCCAGGCACTATTATAAGTGCTGGCGCTATGGTGATGAACAGAACAAAATGAGCCCCCAGTGGGGGCTGGGACCAGAATGTTAATGATGGACAAAGCAAGAAATTTCAGATTTGAACATAAGAGATAGATCCACTAACTGATAGGGTGAGAGAGAAAGGAGGAGTCAAGATAGAATCCAAGGTTGGTGGGGAAAATGGAAAAAAGGAGTTACCATTTACTCTGGGGAGGATGTGGGAAGTTTAGGAGAAAAACCTCTGTAACTTAGGTGCCTAGTAGTCACCTAAGTGAGGAAAAGCAAAGAAAGGTCCAAGACCATACCTTGTGTTACTCTCATTTCCGGTGGTTGGGAAAATGAGCCAGAGCCAGCAAATCAGACTGAGAAAGAGTGACAATAAGGTGGGAAAACAATGGGAGTTGTGACCTGGCAACCAAATGAGGATGAGGATGGTGTTTTAAGGAGCAGTGATTATTTGTATCAAAAGCTACTGATAAGTTGAGTAATGAATGTCAAGAACTGAGAACTAATGGTGTGGATTTGGCATAGTCATTGGTGGCTCTGACAAGTGTTCTAGGGTGTGTTGGAAATGACATTGAGCATGAGGGAATGGGAAGAGAAACTGGAAACAGAGAGTAGAGACAATTCTCACAGTTTTGCTCTTAAGAGGAAACACAAATGGGACAGATTCTGGCAGGGATATGGGGTCAAGGGAAATTTTATTGATATTTTTAAGACTGGAGATATTATGGGCTATGCTGATGGAAGTGAAATGATCCAGGGAAGGGGAAGAAGTAGTGCACAAAAGAGAGGACACATGTTAAGTGATATCTTTTATTTTATTTTTTTAAGATTTTATTCATGAGAGAGACAGAGAGATGCAGAGACTTAGGCAAAAGGAGAAGCAACCTCCCTGCGAGAAGCCCGATGTGGGACTGGATTCCAGGACCCCGGGATCACACCCTGAGCCAGAGGGAGACGCTCAACCACTGAGCCACCCATGTGCCCCACCAAGCGATATATTTTAGTGAAGGGGGTAAGGGGACAGGCAGGGATGGATCTCTGAGAACAAAAAGCCAGCACAAACAGATCATGTGTCAGACTTGTAAGCCTCTTTCATGAAAGACAGAGTCATGTGGAAATTAATTATGCAGCTTTCAACATAAAAGAATATTAGTGCTAGGAAGGACTTTACCAGCCTCTCAGGATGTTGAAGTTCCTCTTCCACTGACTTAGTTTTCTCATCTATAGAGCTGTCATAAGCAATGTACCGAATATTAAATGCTTGCTTAGGGACGCCTGGGTGGCTCAGTGGTTGAGCGCCTGCCTTCGGCCCAGGACATGGTCCTGGAGTCCTGGGATCGAATCCCACATTGGGCTCCCTGCATGGAGCCTGCTTCTCCCTCTGCCTGTGTCTCTGCCTCTCTTTTCTCTGTGTCTCTCATGAATAAATAAATAAAATCTTTTTTAAAAAATTAAATGCTTGCATGGAAACTTGAAGCAAAAAAAAATATGTATGAATACAGGACAATCACAAGTGTTGGCAAGCATGTGGGGAAGTAAAACCCTCTTGACTGCCGGGAATATAAAAAAAGGTGCAGCCACGTTGGAAAAGAGTGGCAGTACCTTGAAGGATTAAACATAGAGTTACCACAAGATCCAGCAATTGGTATCTATTGCTGGATCCTTGAGTACATACCACTCCTAGATATGTACTCAAGAAAAATGAAAATACACATCGGTACAGAAACTTCTACATGAACATTCATAGCAAAAAGTGGAAGTAATCCAAACGTCCCCCCAGCTGATGACTGCATCAACAAACTGGCAAATCCATACAATGGAATAATGGAGTGAAGTACTAGCACCTGGTACAACATGGATGGACCTTGAAAACATTATGACAAGTGAAAGAAGGCAGACGCACAAGGCCACATATTAAACGATTCTGTATGGAATGTCAGGAATAGGCAAATTCACAGGCACCAAGTAGGGAATGGTTTCCAGGGACTAATGGTGAGGAGAAATAGGGAGTGACTGCTCTTCAGTATGGAGTTACTGTTTAGGGTGATGAAAATGTTCTGGAATTAGATAGTGATGGTTGCATGACTTTGTGAATGTATTAAAAACCACTGAATCATATACTTTTAAATGGTGAGTTTTATGGTGTGTGAATTATATCCCCACGAAAAAGAAAAACTAAGGGAAAAAAAATCATGAGTTACAATCTTTCCCTCTTCATGAGTGGTTGTCAACTGGGGCAGTTCTGCGCTAAGGGGACATATGGCAATGTCTGGGCGTATTTGTGGTTGTCATACAGGAGGGGATGGGGGTGCTCCTGGCATTCAGTGGGTATATGTCAGGGATGCTGCTAAAATCCTACAGTGCACAGGACAGCCCCCGTAATAATGATCCTGCCCCAAATGTCCATAATGCAGAGATTGAGAAACCCTGGTCACGTCTAGG
This sequence comes from Canis lupus familiaris, assembly GCF_011100685.1. Lineage (NCBI taxonomy): Eukaryota > Metazoa > Chordata > Mammalia > Carnivora > Canidae > Canis > Canis lupus. The sequence goes on along the minus strand of NC_049235.1, from coordinate 40,765,252 downwards.
TTCCACAGGTACCTCAAACTTGGCATATCAAAACTTGAGCTCCCAGGACCAGGGTGCCTTCAGTGGTTGAGCCTGCCTTCGGCTCAGGCCATGATCCTGGTGTCCTGGGATCAAGTCCCACATCAGGCTCCCCAGAGGGGAGTAACAAACTTACTTTAAAAACAACGACAAATCTGAGCTCCCCATCCTCCCATGCAGCAGACCTGCTTCTCTTACTGGTCCCTTGTCTCATCCAGGTTCCCAGGAACCATCCCTGACTCCTGTCTCCCTCCACCCACTCCATTGTGAGGTCTAAACCTCTAGTGCCTGCTTCAGGCCCTTACCGCTTCTTGTCTGGGATGCTTGAACATCTTTGCAATTGCTCTTTTTTTTTTTTTTTCTAACAGCTTTACTGAGATACAATATATATACAATAAAACTTGCTCGTTTTAAATGTATATAATTCAGTGACTTTTAGTAAATTTTCAGTTGTACAATCATTACTACAATCCAATTTTATTATTTTTAAAATTTTTAGAAAATCTATTAGAGAGAGAAAGAGAGCACATGCACAAGCAGAGAGAGCTGCAGAGGGAGATGAAGCAGCAGGCATTCCTCAGCCAGCACAGGTAGAGTCACTTCCCCTCCATTTCCATAGACAGGTAACTCTGATGATACCTCCTGTATCATAGGACATATCCTAGTACATTACTGCTGGCTTGCCTGTGTGTCTTCCACACCAGGCTGTGAGCTCTTTGAGGGCACATGAAAGTGTCATGTTTAGCTTTGAGGCTTGTATTGAGTTAGCACCTTGCCCTTGAGTAAGAGCTCAGCAAACGTGTGAATGTGTGAATGACTGGGTCAGTGGAAGCTGACATTGCATTTGTGTCAGGTGAACTAACCACATGAACTTTGTTCTTAAAGATTCTTCCCTAGCAGATCAGGTTTATTTTTACTTTGTGTTATAAATGTTGCAGTTTGTTACGATTGCCCAAGAAGCCTTACAGAATGTGAAACTTTGATAAATTTTTCTTCATAGAAAGAGTAGCTTACACTATTTGAAGAAGCTTCTGGGGAAAATATGCATTTTTGGTAGAAAGATTTTGTTTATGCACTTTATTTATTTATTTTTTTTTAAGATTTATTTAGTTGAGAGAGAGAATTAGTGAGCTCGGGGTGGGGAATAGGGCAGAAGGAGAGGTAGAGAGAGAGAATCCCAAGCAGACTCCACACTGCGCATGGAGCTCAACATGAAGCCCATCCCATGACCCTGAGATCGTGACCTGAGCTGAAATCAAGAGTCAGATGCTCAACTGACTGAGCCACCCAGGCGCCCCTGTTTATATACTTTAAACATCAACTTGCATGCACATAAAGCATGCACACATTCCCCTTTATGGAGCACAGCAGTTCCAAATGTAACCTTCTGTAATATACTACATGGACCTTGAGGCATAAGGTGAATTTCATAACAACACGAGTTTGACTTATTCAAAGGATTCTGTGAATAGTTAGATGTTTGGGAGAATCTTTTGCTATCCTGTTGATCTGACATCACGATAAGTAAGAATATGCTCGGCCACAGCTAAGTGCAATGTTAAGTGAACTCCAGATGGACTGGGCCTACTCCTTGGCTATTTTTCTCATGGCATGAATTTTGATCTTGACTTATCTTCCCGGCAATCAGAAATATGTGTGATCTGTCCACTTCCTGTGGGAAGTGGAAAGAAAGCAAGGGAGACAAGCAGATCGGAGCGGAGAATGGGACAGCGTTATCCGTGTGCATAAATTCCACCCAGGCTACTGTCAGCAGCCTGCTGCTGCTCAGGAAAACAGCACAAGTTACTACCAGCCTCAGCTGCAGTAACTGCACCCTCGAGCATTCACAAATGGCCAGCCAATGGGGAGTCATCTGCCCGGGTGGGGTTTTTAGCCGTCTTTCAGTTCAATTGAAGAGGAAGCTTAAAGACATCATAGGGATTTGTAATGTTCCATGCAAGGTGTCAGACCCATAAACTAGCATGTCCATCGCACCAGTGCACACATAGAATCGCCTCTCGTTGATGGCAGAGAGATTGAAGATGACCTTTTACTATTTAATTGTATTCATCATTTAATAATTCAAGAATACCTAAAAGGGATGAAGACTTCTTCATTCAGACTAGAATTGACTCTTTCGGGACGTTAATAGGAAAGTACAGTAAAGCAGAAGCACTTTGCAACCAGCCAGCAGGGAGTGCTTTCGGGCATCTTGGTTACCAGAACTGTCCTTGGTTAGGAGACAGGAGACCTGTGCCCCAGGTCAACACTATCCTGTGCAATAGTGTGGATAGTTTCCTTCTTTTTAAAACAAGAGCAGTGCACTGATTTCCAAAGTTTGTTTTAGCTCTAAGATTCTGATTCCTCTTAGTTAAGGTTTTCAGAGAATGTGAGGCATGTGCTTCTGACAGTTTTTGGACTCTCTCTGGTTAGGTATTATTTATTGCTCATAGAGCCATCTCATTTATTAGGTTTTTTTTTATAGCCAGGAATAGATTCAGAGATCAATACATTTTTATTAATGATGGTCCGTCATGCCTGGTAAAGAGATGGCAAGAGAGCTCATCTAGAATGAGCCACTTGAATAAACCTGACACACAAGCGTAGCTACGAGCTGCATTTTGGCAGGCCTCTCTGTAGAATAATGACATTGGCAGAGGGACAGACGATGGAAACCTTCCTCACAGCCAGACTCATAAAACCAAAGGGCAGGTTTGGGGTGTGTTTCCCAGCCCTGGCTGTATATGCAAATCTCATGACTTTTTGAGTGCAGCATTTTATCTTCAAAAGGACAAAATTTGGCATTTGCTGTAGTCATTAAAAATGATAAATGCCTAAAATGCTTTAGAGTTGGGATTATTGTAGGTTAGAACAAATATTGCTTCAGTACTGAACAGGATCTTAGAGTTGAAAACTTCTCATTGATGTTGTCAAACCAGAAAATTAAAAACAAAACAAAACAAAACAAAAAACCCTTCATTATTTTCCCTTTCTATCATATGAAAATGGGCATAAATGTTGCCAGTATTCCTTATAAAAATGAATGGTCTGGAGTTGAATTACTTTTGGAAATGAATTAAGAGATAGCCTTGTGCCCCGGAAAGAGTTAATCCACCTCCAGATGGAGCTTTTCAGCCCCTCTGAGCAGAGTTCAGATGATATCAAGTTCACTATTCTTTTGCATTTGTTTTGGGCCTGTTGAACTTAATTTTCATTCCATTTATGAATAGAATTTGAAGTATCTTATGGTAATTTTAGACTATTTGAGGCCTTTCCCAGAAATTTCACCTTAGAGTTCCAATCGCAGAGACTCTAAGAGCAAATGTAGCTCTCACCCTCTCACCCCTGTCTCTCTCCTCCTCTTAATGACCTTAACCCTGACCCCAGGTCTGCTCTCTATAAGTGCCAAACATGATTCATTCTCCTTGCTTGATTTAGTTTTGTCCCTTTAATGAGCCAAGATGACCAGAGAGAGCTGATAGCTTATTTGTGCTAATGTAAGTATGCTCTACTAGTTAACTCCTAACTCATTTATTTGGCTTTGACTTTTGCCTAGAATTGACCCTTTGTCTCAGAGATGCAAGGTCCATGTTTTAGACAAAGGAGATTCGAACAATGAACAAGCGAGTCGGGAGGCAGACACTACACTGGGAAGAAAGAGCAAACTGTTGGAGAATAAGAGACTTTACATTCTGTGCCTCGACTGCCATGTTACGGATACAGTGTACACGTTCCCTGGGAGCATATTTTATTATGCACTTACTGCCTACTGAGCTACCACTCAGAACCCCTCCCCTTCGGAGTTCTAGGACTCATCAAGACTGCAAGTCACATATTCCTGTGCTTGTGTCTTTGCAGTCTGAATGTCCTACTTCTCCAGCCTCTATAACACAATTTCTGATATGTTGGCGTGTGCAGGAATGAGTTTTTGACTTAGTGTTTAATACATATTCTCTGAGTTTTTCCCCCAATGTTGCAGACCTGGGCCACCGAGGACGCCTACAAGGTGATAAACAGGGAGAGACTTTTTAAAAGAGATTTATGATGGGCTTAGTTTCCCTGTTGTCAAGCTTACCACTTTCAGCCCAACTCATTTTGGATTGGTAGGGATCTGACCATGGGGTTCTGATAAATGTGTGTTTATCATTGTGAATTTATGCTTGCTTCAGTGTCAAAAAGGAAAAAAAAAACTATTAAAAAGTGATACGACTTTGAGCAGTGGCTCGATCCCTGATTATGGCCCTTCCTGGCCATCCCATTTAATTTCTGGCTGGCCCAACTAGGGACATTAAGAGCTGCCCCTTCCGAGGCTGGGTGTTCTGTGCATTGCACTGTACTCAGAGCAGCTCAGCCCGGCTCCTTCCATAGGTCGGTGACACCCTCGAGCTTATATCACCTCGAGCTGTGTCACCACAAATCTTAAAAGATGCAATTTTCTCGGCAGTTTCATCCTTCTCAGATGAATCAGAGGGTGGGAGTGAAGGCCAGGGCTCTAATCTCCGTGTTAGGACCAGGAAGGGTGGACACCCCTGTCCTCCCTCACACAGGCCTTCAGGGAGACCACTGCCTGACAGCTCTGAGAGGAGGGTTGCTTCATTCAGTGGTCCTAGCACATGCTGGAACCTGTGTGTGTGTGTGTGTGTGTGTGTTTTGTTTGTTTGTTTTGTTTTGTTTTTAAACAATCTGCTTGTTCTTTTGTGAAAATATCTCATTGTGCTTCTGGGTTAGTACCAATGGCATCCTTTGTCCATGGTACAGCTTTACGTACTTACTCTCTTCAGAAGAAACAAACTTCAAAGAAAACTCTCCTCAAGGCAGTCAAAGAGTTATCTAATCTCTGGCTCTTACGAGTTGGGGAATCTTTTCTTGTGTTAGCCTGTTATGCCAGATGGTTTCCTCTTCTTAAAAAAAAAAAATCATAAATGAATTCTGCTTGGTCAGGTATTGTCATCTTTGTAGAGAATTTTCTTTGCCTGATGTCCTATCTGATGGGCCATTCTATGTATTATATGCTACATAATCTCCACAAATGGATACTGTGCTCCATAAAACTGCCACGCTGTTTTCAGAAACTAGTAATTCACAAAGTAAACCTGAGACAGTGCTGTTAATAAACACAAATTGCAAACAAGAAGGTAGTAAGTGGAAATAATGCACTCATTTAGGAGTAATAAAGCCTTTGATCTTACTTTGAAGGAAAGAGTCTATGTTTAAACTACCCATTCAGGGACAGCCAGATGCCCATAAAGAGCAGTGCTTTGCTTTGATAGAAAATCACTGAGGCCTGTCTAGCAGGTCTGGTTTGTAAACAGATTAGTTAAGGGCTCATCAGGACTGATTTGCATAGGATTCAGCAAGCCCCAGTCACTTTTTCAACCTTAATGAGCAATGCCATTTTTAGGTTGGAAATGACACCATTTTTTTTTTTTTCTAGCTAGAAATCTTAGGTAATTACTTTGTGGGAAAGGGAAAGAATATTCATATAAAGTGAATCCTTGCTGTCCTCAGCTAATGGGAAAATGATGACCTAAGACTTGTTTTGCTTGCTCTAAATGGTGAAGAATATAATGAAGGAAATAGGTTATGAGTTTAAAATTAGGTTACCAAAAGGTTTTCTTCCCTTCCTCTGTTATTTGAGAGATAAAGGAGGATTAATCCAAATTATAACAGAAGAGGCAACATGTGACTGCAGGCTCGACCACAAATATTTATTTATCTACAGATGTTTATGCAGAACTCCTTGGAGCCAGACTGTGCTCTTTGGGCTGTGCCTCCCTCAGTGCTCAAGGCAGAGGAAGGCCCTGCCCTCACACAGCCCACCTTCCAGAGCCACCGTGGAGAAATGGAAGCAGGAGAGGAAAGGAAATGGGTGCGGTATGAGCACATGGTCTGAGATTTTTACTAATTAGCAGCCATTTGCTTGAGAGATGGCAAGATCAGTATTCCCAGAGCGAGGAAAAATCTCCTCTGATCGATAGAATCCCAGTTTTATTTGTGGTTTTCAGAAGAATCAGTAATGGCTTTGATGTCAGTGATCAGAAATATCTCCTCTTTAAATTTTGGAGCGAAGGAAAGATCAAGGCCTTTGCTTACTCTGCTGACTTGATAGATTACAAGCCGCTCAGTAGAGATGAAGGATAACTTTGAAAAGAAGCACTTACTGGGACTTACTGGGATGCCTGGGTAGCTCAGCAGTTGAGCGTCTACCTTCAGCTCAGGGTGTGATCCTGGAGTCCTAGGATCGAGTCCCTCATTGGGCTCCCCTGAGGGAGCCTGCTTCTCCCTCTGCCTATGTCTCCACCTCTCTTTCTGTGTCTCTCATGAATAAATAAATAAAATCTTAAAAAAAAAAAAAGCACTTTCCAAATAAAATGAGATGATACAGGAATTTTCCAACTCAGATTCCCCCAGAAGTGCAGTGAGTTGACAGTGGGCAATGGTCCATTTCTTTGGCTTGCGGCCATGTTGTTCTGCTTGTAAGAGCTGTTTTTGAGCATTGTAAACATTGGTGACACCAAGTTGCTCAGTTGGGAACTTGGGTTTAAATAACAACCTTCAGCTTTTGGGTCCTGCCTCGTCAAGGCCAAGGACCTCAGCCTTGCACTGCTTCCCAGAAGTGAGAACCAATCAGCACACCCCTATAAATGTCACCTTGGATACATTCCACTCAGGAAAAAAAAAAAAAAGTCCAGCTCTGTCTGGTGAGTGTTAGAAGAGAGGCCGGGGACGATTGCATGCAGTCTTGGGCAGACCTCCAGGTCCCGTCCAGGTAATTCAGATGGATAGAGGGGCATAAAGGGAGGCCATGCCCTTTGTTTCTCCAGATGGATTTCATTAGGCTGAGGAAGAAGAGGAGGCCATGTTGGGTTGTCTGCTTGTGAAGACCTCTTGGGAGAGGATTCAGTAAAATATATTTGTGACCAAGTAAGGCACCCAGACTCCTTAGGAAAGCTGAGTCGTGTGAATCCTGTTATCTCCCAAGGGAATGTGGGTGAAGCCTTGGAGGGTCTTGCTGGTCCTCTCTTAGCATGCCGTTCCACTCTTTCCTAATGGGGTGATCTCCCTCGGGCTTGTCCTTTCCTACATGTCTTGTAGCTTCCAAATGGGAATATGCCTTTCATATGCCTCCAATCTGCCTTTCAGGGTCCTCTTGCCACATGGCAGCACCAGCCTCTTTGATGCACAACAGTGGGAATCCAGGCTGTTCTACGGACATCTCTCTTCAGTTCACTTCTTCCAGTGAATGCAGCAGATCAGAGAGACTAGGGCCTGCACAGATGTCCAAATGTGAGCTCTGTGCAGGCTAGGACCGTAGTTTTACCATTGATATATTCCAAGCACCCGGTACAGTGCCTGGCACATAGTATGGACTCACTAAATACCTTCATTCGTTGGGAAAATGAATGAATAAATGAACGAATGAATGAGATACCAGTTTTCTCTTCTAAGCATCTCCAATTTTTACTAGTAATGCTTGACACTCCCCCTCCTTTGGCTCACTAGGAGCAGAGTTAAAGCCAAAGTTCCCAGGGGCTCTGCTTCTAAGGGCTCCAGGCAGAAGAGATTGCAGGGAATGGGTCTGGTTATGGCGAGGCAGGCTTGCAGTTCTTAAGCAGCCTGAGGTGGTGCTTTATGGGTGGGGTCCAGCCCCAGTATTTGGAAGCTTTCTTTAGTTAGAAACAAAGAACACTTATTTCCAGTTATGGACCCTAAGACTAATTCCAGGGCATTGGGAAGAGTCCCTCTAAATGGCCATCTACACCTAGGAAGTGACTAGCCTGACCCATAGTAGATACTCAGTAAATGTCCCTGTCTCGGTGTGGCTGCGGCCTAAAACTGGCAGGTAAGATCTGACTGCAGTCACAAACTGCTGCGCTGAAATGCTGCTTATATTAACCAAGCTTAGGGATCCCTGGGTGGCCCAGCGGTTTAGCCCCTGTCTTCGGCCCAGGGCGTGATCCTGGAGACCTGGGATCGAGTCCCACGTCGGGCTCCCTGCATGGAGCCTGCTTCTCCCTCTGCCTATGTCTGTGCCTCCCTCTGTGTGTGTGTGTCTCTCATGAATAAATAAATAAGATAAAATAAAAAAATACTAACCAAGCTTAGAGAACATAGAAACCCCTTGCAATAGTAAGCCAGAAACTTTGCTTGATCTTGGTTTCCTGAGTTTTCATATATGAGTGAGATAGGTTGTAAACCCTCCTTTATTTTAAAGACTTGCAATCAAACTTTTGGAAATAATGATGAAAGCCATCCTTCTCCCCGCCCTACCCCTACTCACCTGCTGCATCTTTTAACACGGCAACATTGAAGCAGTAGAGTTAGGCTATGAAGGAATCCATCAGACCTGAGTGGGAATCCCAGACTTGCCATTGCCTAGCATGTGGCCTTGGGCAACTGACAGCCTCTCTCAGCCTGTTTTCTCATCTTAAGATGGGGATGATAAGAGTACTTACCTCACAGGGGATTTTTTTTTTATTTTTTTTTAAATTTATTTATTTATGATAGTCACAGAGAGAGAGAGAGAGAGACAAAGACACAGGCAGAGGGAGAAGCAGGCTCCATGCACTGGGAGCCCGATATGGGATTCGATCCCGGGTCTCCAGGATTGCGCCCTGGGCCAAAAGCAGGCGCCAAACCACTGTGCCACCCAGGGATCCCCCTCACAGGGGATTTGAGAGGCTTCAAAAGACAGTCTGTGTGCTGTGCATGATAGTGTTGGCCACATAGTAGACTCTCTGACTCAGCATTTCCTTCCTAGGAATGTATTGTAATCATGAAGTATCTATTTATAATTAAACACATAGAGCTATATTTACAAGTGCACACATTCATCTTTGTTTTAGAGTATTAGCAAGTAGTTTGTTTCCTTTTCTGGGCCTTGGTCTCCTTATCAGGCTCTTGCCAGCTCTTGGCCAGGCCCAGAATCAGCTGGTGAGAAGGTTTGACTTTCCAGGTGGAAGAAAGGTAGGAAGAGCTACCCAAACTCTTGGGACCCCTGACTGTCCCCTGTATCTGTTGTCAATGGAAGCATCGCGGGGCCAGTGAAAATTATCTGTCCATCCTTGCTTCTAGCCACCAGTAGCCCTCCTGGTTGTTAGGGAGGGAATACAAATGGTTGTTTACAGGCAGCCAAACCTGATGCTAGCATAACAGAGCCATAGGAGGTAAATAGAGCAGCCGTGCACGCCAGGAGAAGACAGGGGTCGGGAGTGTGGGAGGAGAGGTGATGGAGGACTGCCATTGCCTGGCTAGTATCTGGGGAGACAAGGGAAAGGGGATGGGCCTTGGAATACAAGAGACTTGTATTTGCATACCAGTCTTGCCAAGAGTTAGCAAATTATTTAGGAAGTTTAGTTTTCTTATCTTTAAAATGGAAAGGCATTGCAAGAATTAGATGAAAGAGTGTATTTGAAGCGTCGAACCCACGGCACATGAAAAAAAGGGAGTTCTGGGGTGCCTGGCTGGCTCTGTCAGTACGACATGTGACTTTGATCTTGGGGTTGGAAGTTTGAGCCCCACATTGGGTTTAGAGATTACTTAAAAATAAAATCTTAAAAAAAAATTAGTGAGTTCCAGTTTCAAGTGTTTTGTCCTGTTGTCTCCTTAAGAAACCTGCATGCTATACAATGTGTGTTGATTTTGGATTCAGAGGAAATGATCAATGTGAATCTTTAAAATTATTTTATGTCCCAGATTTGAATGGTCTGATTTATATAGTTGGCATCATTTTCATGACCTTAGTGGGGTTTTAAAGCATTTGCCCTTGTATTGACCTTGTCGATTAAAGATGCTGTTGTTGATTGATCCAGCAAGTTGGTTGAATAATGAAAAAGTAGATCAGTAGGGCCGGGAGAAACATTTTAAAAATGTGATTACATGAAATGAGGTGGTTAGCCCTCCAATAGCACTTGTGTTTATCATCGCAGTGAGTTGTGTTCACATCTATTGCATGACTGACAGAGAGCTTTGAAGTTTGCTCAAAATACACCTAAAGAGGCTGGTCAGGGAAGGGATGGGGGATGGTATAAAGCCCGCTTTTACCTAAGTGTCCCATGCAGATAAGCACCAGGGGAGACAAAGAATAAAGTACACGGTCCTCTTAGCCTTGGGTCTGTTCTTTCATTCACTTCCTTCTGTTCAGAGGAGTTGCTAAAGTAATTTACAGTTTGGAAAGCTGTGATCACCCTACCTGAAGCACTAAAAGCTCATGGTCATGCTTCCAGTTTATCACAGGCAGTAAATGCTCACAAGTTGTAATGGGCTAAACGAGCCATTGCCCAAGATTTTAACCCAGATGATAACACCACTGAGGCAAAGTCTTTTTTTTTTTTTTTTTAAAGATGAGTGAGTGTGAGCCCACTGGATAGTTTTAGAGCTCATCTTTCTACTTTATGCTTTCTCATCTCATTAAACCAGATCCAACATTGGCAGAAAGGTGCCTCTTGCCTTCCCTTTACTTCCCATCTCACTACCCCCTCTATTCCAGTGGGGCTTTTCTGGTGTTTGAAGAGGGTGTGTGGTTTGACTGATCTTGCAGTTAGAACAGAAAGGAAAATGATGTTAGCACTCAAATTCAATCAAGAGTTAGGCTTCTACTTTCAACACAGGTCAGCAGCAACACAAAGCAGCAATGTCGGAAATAGTGCAGAAGGAAACATAACCTGCTGAGTTTAGAACAGTAACCAAAGTCCAGCATATTGCCTTCCAGTGAAATCTAAGTTTTGTGTTAGGGTCATAGAAGTTATTCAAAACCAATCCACTTAACAAGATGAATGGATTTATCGATGCCAGAGAACACATTTATTTAAAAACTCAAGAGTTCTGCTCTAAAAAAATAAATAAATAAAATGAAAGAAGATTGCCTCAAGACATTAGAGTATCCTGAAACTTTAGAGACCCTTGGTCATGTCAGGATTTGTTTTTCTATTGGGGTTGTTTGGGGTTTTCTTTTTCTTTTTTTTTTTTTTGCCTTATATTTTTGTTTTGTTTTTATTTGTATTTTTATTTATTTATTTATTTATTTATTTATTTATTTATTTATTTATTTATTTATTTATAGTTTTTCAGTTTTAACCACCTACATCTACTCTCTAAATGCCATAGAAAGGAAAAGACCTAGAAAGTATCAACAATTTTGCCCCTTTACTGTCTGTCTTTTGGACAGGTTGGAAACCTAGTTTTTGCTGGCTTTTTTTGGTTTAAGTTTTCCTTTCTTTCCACATAAGTAATAGGAGTCACCTAACCTCTTGCTCTTGTGGGCTGGGGACCAACAGCAGTGGCATCACCTGGGAGCAGGACAGAGATGCAGAATCTCAGCCCCAGCCCAGACCTGCGGAAGCAGATCTCACAGTATTACAGGTTCCCCGGAGGATTCCTTTTCACGTTCAAATCCGACAAGAGCTGATACCTCAGTATGGCTCATGTTGTGTTAAGATCTCATTGGCAGGTTTTTAGTTTGAAGGGGTGTTCTTTGGGAACAAAAGAGGGAGACTCAGAGCACTTCAAGAAGCAGAGGGCTTACTGAAGGGTCTACATGGGCCTGAGCTGGAATCTGAAAGTAAGATCTGAGGCAGTGCTAGGGGCAAGCTACCCCCTGCTTCTGCTGCCTCAGAACCTTGGCTTTTTCTTGCCTCAATCCCCTAGCTCCCCCAGTCCTTTGCCCCATCATCATATCTAAGAGCTAGAATCTTAGCTCTTAGATCTTAGCCCAGCATGGTGTTTTTCTCCCAGGCACCCATAAGTCACTGGCCAGCCTATGATCTGGACTCTGGATCAGCTGGGGGCAGGGACAGGCAAGTAGTTTGCATAAAGGCTGCCCCTCAACTGGCAGCCAGGGAGAGAGCCCTGAGATGGGCTCCTGGCCACCCATAAATCTCATCACAGTTTATAAGAACCACAACATGAAATTCCGAGTGCACTTGGGGAAAGACACTTCCCCAAGCCAGTGTCAGTTTGAGCCAAGGAAATAGAAAATGTTTCTAAATTCATTTATTACCAGACCTATTCCAGGGTAGGAAAGAGGGAAAGACGAATGTGGAGAACTGAATATTCATTTTAAGACATTCTATGGGCCCATTATTTTAGAGACTTAACCATGTTAAGACACAGAACTATGTACTTGGGAGCCTGGGGAGAAAAGGTCTCACTGGCTGACGTTTGCTGGGTGGTCATTCAGAAGACAGGGCACCCCCTTACTTCTCTTCAAAGAGCCTAAGAGCATAGCTGAGTTTATGAAGCCTGAAAGAAATTGTTAGAGAAAAGCTTAGTGTTTAAACATTACTATGGAAGGATTTAAAATCTCTAAGAATTCTAAGAATCTGATTATTTCTAGAAAAATTATAAATCCCAGAACAGATAGCCCTCTGGGGACCAAAAAACTAACCCTTTGATGCTGCAACAAGGTAACCTGACATTATGGAAGCCCCATGGCCTCATTTTACAGCACTGCCCAGAGTCTGTTACAGCTCCAGAGCCGGAGATGATTCGGATTGTGTGACTTCTCTCTGCTGGTCAGGCCCCTCTTTTCCTGCCACCTTCTCCATCCTGGCTCAGCAGGGGGGCCGATCCCCACTTCCTCCACACTCTCCCCTGAGGCCTACCCCACACAGGCTGCCCCTTTGGCCTTCCGGGAGCACAGCTCCAAGCCAGGGCCCACCTGTTCACACTTTCAAGGGAGGCGGGCATTTACAATGCACCCCACTTCCAGGGCACTGACCAGCCAGGTCCCTAACTGACCGAACCCCAGTCAGTCTCAGGGGCTGCCTGCCCTAGGCCCTGCCTCTACCGCCCCTGCTCCAGATCTCCTCTGATGGTCACCCCTGCTCTGCCCCTGGAGGAACTCCCTCATTCTCTCATCTGCTAGGGGCTCATCCTCTCAGCAACTGCGACACTCACATGACAACTTCCTCTGTTGTTCTTGTGGTTTTCTTTTCTGTTCAACCCAAGGATGCCATTCCTTTCACATTGGGTCAGAAGTCCCTTGACAGTGGGGACTTGAAAACCGCACCCTGGGAGCTGGCAGGGTAGAAAATTGAGGCCACTTAGACTTTGCACCCAGACTTTTATCAGAATTCGCATTCCTGGGGACTTACTGCCCGTGGTTTTTGTGGTCTTGCACCAGTCACCCGTCTGTCCCAGCCACACTTCTACATTTGTGAAATAAGACAAGTGGCAAGACAGGCTTCTCAAGCCTTCAGCTGCTGCTCTGGTGGTTGTAGTAGGTGCTCAGTAAATGCCAAGCCTCAGGGCAGCCGAGGCTCCAGTGTTAGCCAACCACATGGACCTGCTTCTCTAAGAGCTGCTAACAGGCCGGTGAATTGCTGGGTTGGAGTTTCAGCTCCTGCCCCTCACCAGGTCACCTTCTGGAGGAGGTGCTAATGAGCAGCAAAATGACCAAAAGGTGGGCTGTAAGGGAGATGGAGGAGGAAGCAGCCCGGGAGCTGTGCTGGAGAATCAGCTCTTAACTAAGTGAGGCCCAGTACTCAGCCCGGAGCCCAGAGCTCAGCCCCACTCGGCGCCAGGAGAAGGATACCTGTGCAGGGCCCAGCGAGCCACCGCGCTGGTTCCGGAGGGGCTCTGGGAAGAAGCCCAAAGAGGCCTCCCTCTGGCCATAAGCTTCCAACCCCCAGCCCTGACCATGGGCATCCCTGTGTTTTAATAGCTGCTCTTCTTCTTCTCGGGCAGGTTCTATTTTTTTTTACCGATCACCTTCTTGGCAGAGGTGTGGAGCCACACAATGTTCCTGGCAAGTGCCAGCCTGACAGTGCCATCAGCAGCGGAGAACTCGAGCCTCGCCTTCCAGGGCAGGTGGCCAGGGCGAGCACACCCAGGACTGGCAGTCTCCCAGACACCTAGGAAGCCAGTGAGCTGGCTGTGAGCGTGGGGAAGAGCGGAAGCAGGCGCCGTCTCCTGCGAGCACCCCCTCCTCACCTCCATTGGCCGAGGGCCGCGGGCCGAGACAGGGGCCTAGAGGGACCAGGCTGGCGGCCCAGTGTGCACGGCGTCTGCCAACAGCCCTCATCCCAGGGGCGAGTGTTCAGCAGTTCTCCACTCTGCTGCACGTGAGAACCACACAGGGAGTTTGTAAAGAAATGCATATGCCCGGGTGCCACGACCAAGGGTTCTTCTCCAGCTGGTGTGGGCTGGGGCCTGGGCGGCCGTAGCCGGTGACAGCTTCCCTGGCCAAGGCCAGTGCGGCCTGACATGAGACCCACTAACAAATGAACGGCTAGGGCACTGCACGTGGAAAGCCATACCCAGGCCTCAGGGCCCAGGAGACGGGGTGGGAACCCTCCCCCTCCACGCACTGAGTAGCTGCTGGTCTCTCAGGCAGTGGGCCAACTTTCCAGATCCTCCATTTCTTGGAAGGAAAGGTGATGCTGCCGTCGGCCTCCCAAAGTTGTGTGTTAATTGAGGTAACGTGTATGTAGCACTTGGCACTCAGTAAGGTATCCCTTTTCTGTGTGTTTGTGGCCCCACATTTTACAAATAACTTTTTAAAAATTTTTTTTGATTTGACATCAAGATATTTATAATACAAACATTTTAAGACAAAATTTGAGATTTTTGTATTTATCAAAGGGGCTCCGGGTATCTCTCAGAATAATACATAGAAAAACTTGGCAGTGAGCCTTCAAATGGGAAAACCTGGAGGTTTCACACATGTTCAGGTTTGAATTTGTTGTCTCCTCACAGGAGCCCTTGACCTCAAGGTATGTACAGTTCTTTAGTTTTGTGCTTAGAATATGTCACTGGATGGGTGTCAGAGTTACCCAGAAGGTGTGAAATTCAACTGAAAGGCATAGTAGCTCATTGGAAACCCCAGGAACTTTGGGGTTCTGGTTGGTGAAAGTGGGCTCTGGCTGTAAGGCAGAACTGATTTCTGATCAAGTCAGATGCTCTAAGGCAGTGGTGCTCAAGTGTTAGCTGCATCGCTCTCACCTAGGAGGTTTGTTAAAACACATCGCTAGGTTCCACCCCTAAATTTCCAATGGAAAAGATCTGGGTTGAGGCCAAGAATTTGCTTTTCTAGCTCATTCTCTGGTGATACTCAAGCTTCAGGTCTGGTGACCACACTCTGGGGCCCACTATGGTCCCGTGAATTAGAGAGGAAATGCAGGAACCAGGCAGGCACGCCTATGAGCAGTTGCAGAGTCTGTGCCCCAGGGCAAGAGGCAGTCCCAACATGCAGTCAGCTGTTGGAGTTTGTGGGTAGTCCCCTATACCTGAGCTTCCCGGGAATTAGGTCACCTAATCCTTGATAATAATAATAAGAGAGCTCATTTCTATCAAGCTCTTATAATGCATCATGGATGGGCTCCTTTACCTAATGTGATCCTCACAGGAGCCCTATGAGACAGATGCTGTTAGTGACATCACCACATCTGTTCTACAGATGAGAAAACTGAGGCTCAGAGAAGTCATATAACTTGCCCAGTGTTATACAATCTGTAAGGGCTGAAGCCAGAATCTGAACCAAGATATCAAGAACTGTGAAGGAGCTGGGGTTTTGTCTACTTGCAATCTAACAAATGAGCCTACTACAATTTCATGGATGCTGGCCACAGACACAATACTCCTGGGTCAGAGACAAAGGATGGTTTGTTGCTTTATAGAAGAGCAGTAGCCAGAGCATCAACATTTTCTTGTACCAGTCTCCTGAACCTTAGTTCCCGAGCAGGGCAACATGAAAAGGGCCAGTTGATGCTTTTACATGTAGTGGGTTGAGTTACAGGAAAGGAACCCTAAGATTAGGGGATCTGAATCTTCTACTGGGCAGAGAGCATGCCCGAACTCTTTTATGGAAGAAGATACTCTATCTTCTGAGGCTATCTGCTATACAAAATCCTTTAAGAGATAGTACGGAACAGTGTCATTCAGCTCCTCCCTTTGTTAGATGTGCAGAAACACAAAGGACCCATGGAGAATTGTCTCCTAACAGGTTTGTGCTTACAATATTCTACACCAGGGTCAGTAAACTACAGCCCACTGGCTTACTGCTAGTGAGCTAAGAATGCTGTTTACATTTTATTTATTTATTTATTTATTTATTTACTTACTTACTTATTAAGATTTTATTTATTTATTCATGAGACACACACACACACACACAGAGTTAGAGACACAGGCAGAGGGAGAAGCAGGCTCCACGCAGGAAGCCCAATGTGGGACTCGAACTCGAGACTCCAGGATCACGCCCTGGGCCAAAGGCAGGCGCTAAACCGCTGAGCCATCAGGGATCCCCTGATGTTTACATTTTAAAGGGCTGTGAGTACACACACACAGAAGAAGCAACAGAAATTTCACGTGGCCTGCAAAGCCCTACTATCTGACCCTTCACTGTGCCTTTACCTAGGCCAACCCCTCTCCTATCACTACTGCTTCTACAACCCTGGCTAGACTAATGCCGAGAAGTAGATGAACCTACTTTATTCTAACATTTTTGTAAGCATTAGGCTTTCTTCAGCTAGTGTGTTGCAGGTTGGATTCCCAAGGAAGCAGACTCTGAGATGAGTTTAACATGTAGAATATTCATTAAGGGATGCCTTTGGTATTGATACCTGTGGAAGATGGAGAGAGGATTCTAGTGGACAGAGGGAAAAACCAATCTGTGATCCAGGCCCAGCAAGACTCAGTCAATTCTAGTGGGAGCTCTGGACCTAGAATATGCCCTCAGAATGTTCCCAAGTTGGGTTAAGATTTCCAGATCTTTCCAGACCTGCATCAATTGGTTATTGGATGTTGGCCACGTGGGAAGGAGCCAGACCTTGGATGAGGTGGCTCTAAGGAGTTGAGGCCATCCCTGAAGGGGCTGCCAACTGAAAGCTGTCTTCCTGACACTCCTGACAGCAGGGACAATAGACCTTTTGTTGAAGGGGCATCTGGAAGGTGCATTACTATATCCATGACAGTACAAACATTTTAGAGCCATGACAGTGGAATCTACTAGGTTATAAACTTCTTAGGTAGGAGTGATTTATAAAAACTCTCTATCTTGTTGGGGCACCTGGGTGGCTCAGTTAATTAAGCATCTGCCTTCAGCTCAGGTCATGATCCCAGGGTCCTGGGATCAAGCTCCACATTAGGCTCTTTGCTCAGCAGGGGGCCTGGTTCTCCCTCTCCTTCTGCTGCTCCCCCTGCAGTGCTCTCTTTCTGTCAAATGAATAAATAAAATATTAAAAAAAAAAGACTGCTGGTATTTCACAAAATGCCCTAGATATATCCTATAACCTCAGCCCCAAAAATTCATTAAAAGTGTTTTAAATTGAATTCAATTTCAAAAATTCATTCTCCCAGATCCTTTACTTTAGATCCCCTGGATTTGGAAGGTGCATTAGGGTGGCAAAAGAGCTAAGAACCTGTCTGAAGGGGCAAGGGTAGTAGTGTTGTTTAAATCCTGCCTGAGCCAGAATGGGGCGATGGTGCAATCATGAACACTTGGAGTCTGGCAGGTGTTCCTCTCATAGACAGATCAGAGAGGAGGGTGATGGGATAGAATGGAGCTCTCTCTGCCAGACTTACAAACCCCTACTTCTCTAAAAGTTCTGTAGCCAACCAGGTGTCCAAATGTCACTAGCTCATGCGGGCTTTATCGCATCTGATATTTCTCCAAGAAGCCAGAGCCCAAGAAGCTCTGTGCCCTGAGGAGCAAGACCCTGTGGTCCTTGACGCTGCTGCAGTCACCTCCTCCCAGCATCCACTTCTGTTCATCAGGAGCCCCGGAGAGGGAAGCAGCACTGCTCTAGAACGCCATCCCGTCCTCACTGCTTCCAAAGGTTGTTCTTCAAATCAGCTCAAACTGGAAAATAATAACTGTGATAGACTTGACCTTTGAAAAAGAAACGTTAGGTCCTCTTTCTGGTAGCTGGGAAATTCAGCACCAGCAACAGGACCATGTAAGTCACTGATGGAAAAGGGGCTGGTAGCTACAACTCCCACCAATACAAATGAGAGGCAGGCAGCAGCAAATTCAAGTACTATCTCGTGGATGCTTCAGCTTTATTTCCCAGAGATTTACTGTGTTTTCCTTCTTCTCCACAGTCCCAGTGCATTAGACTTGGAACAGTGGAGCTGGCTCACTGCAGGCTTTCACCCCTTCAGCCGAATTAGACCTCAGGGAGGAAGAGACAGTGTGGTCTGTGCTCAAGGAGACACCAGGACTGACTCAGTCTCATCTGGGGCCTTGGTTTGCCAGCCAATCTCACAGATGCCTTTCTGATGGGTAAAGAGGGGGAAAGCAGATGTATCACAAAAGGAAGAATCCTTGAACACTTATCTACCACTAAATCCATCCCAGGCAGAAGTAATTTTCTGCAGTTTTTGTCAGTAGTTGTTTTGAGAGTCAAAGAAACAAAGAACAACCAATTCAATAATATCGATAAGAAACAGTGACCAATAACGGGTAAAAAAATAGAGGATCCCTTTAAAAGCTGAATTTCATAATAGGCAATGGAATTCCGTTTTCAGAAATGTGGCAGATTAAGAAATGAGGATCAACACACTTGTTGAGGACAATCAGATTAAGAAATGAGGATCAACACACTTGTTGAGGATTTTCAGAAAATCAGAAAAATGATATTGTTGAGGACAATATCATTTTTAAACATCGGCCTGAAGGCATTAGAGAGCTAAAAGGCAAGAAAGAATTATCAGGTTAAGATTTGGGAGAAGATAGGCCTCAGAACAATTGAAACCAGTGGCATTAGGGTCACTTTTGCTAACTTCAGAAGAGGTGGTAGAGAGGTTGAGAAGCAAAGCAGGGCTCTGATAGCCCTGCAGGACATGGGGTGGCAAAAATTGGAATCAAAGGCTTCCCCAGGTGAGGGAGCCCAGGAAGCCTTCCATAATTTGGGTCGTACCCCTAAATATCTGTATCCTGGAAGTAAAGATGACCAGAAGTAAACTAAGTCTCAAAGGGTCTGAAACCCAGCTTCAAATCCACTCATCCCTGGATTTGAATTAAGAGGATCCCAGGTGGCTAATTTCCCCAGGTATCATTCAGAAGCAAAGATAAATCATTTCTGAAGGAATAATATCATCTTACACTGTAAGTTTTTCTACAATTTTTCTTATCCAGTTTCAGGTATTCAATCAAAAATAACCAGGCACTTGAGGGAAGAAAATACACAAATACAAATAAAAAGAAACAGCACACCTACATGGAATCCAGATCATGGAGATATTAACAAAGACTTTAAAATAATAATATTTGACATGTTCAAAGACATAAAAGTGAGATCTGAGGCAGATAAAAATCAAAAGAAAACTAGAAATGAAAATTTCAGTAACAGAAATGAAGAACTCATTGGGTGGGCTTAATAGAAGATTAGACACTGCTGGATAGAAATTAATGAACTCAGGGTGTCTGGGTGGCTCAGTTAAGTGTGTGCCTTCAGCTAAGGTCATGATCTCAGGGTCCTGGGATCAAACCCCAAGTTGGGGGGTCCCCAATCAGTGGGGAGTCTGCTTCTTCCACTCCCTCTACTTCTCATCCCTGTTCATTCTCTCCCTCTCTCTCAAATAAATAGATACAATCTTTAAAAAAAATTAGTGAACTCAATTGCACTACTAGGTACTTATCCAAAGGATACAAAAGTAGTGATTTGAAGTGGCACATGCACCCCAATGTTTATAGCAGCAGTGTCCACAATAGCCAAAATATGGAAAGAGCCCAGATGCCCATTTATATATATATTATACCACATCTTCTTTACCCATTCAACAGATGAATGGGTAAAGAAGATGTGGTATAATATATATATATATATTAGAATATACTATATGTATATACACACAATATTCTTCAGCCATCAAAAAGAATGAAACCTTGCCATTTGCAATGACATGGGTGGAACTAGAGGATATTATTCTAAGCAAAATAAGTCAATCAGAGAAAGACCAATACCATATGATTTCACTCATATGTGGAATTTAAGAAACAAAACAAATGAACATATGGGAAGGGAGGGGAAATATAATAAGATAAAAACAGAGGGAGGCAAACCATAAGATACTCTTTCTTAAAAAAGATTTTATTTATTATTAGAGAGAGAGAGCATGAGTGTGAGAGAGAGTATGAACAAGGGGGAGAAGCAGACTCTCCACTGAGCAGGGAGCCTGATACAGGGCTTGATCTCAGGACCCTGGGATCCTGACCTGAGCTGAAGGCAGGTGTGTAATGGAGTAAGCCACCCAGGTGCCCCAAAGACTCTTAACTACAGGGAACAAACTGAAGGTTCCTATAGAGGACGTGGGTGGGGGGACGGGGTAACTGAGTGATGAGCATTAAGGAGGACACTTGATGTAATGAGCACTGGGTGTTACATGCAACTGATGAATCATTAAATTCTACCCCTGAAACAAATAATACATTAAAACTAATAATAATGTTAACTAACTCGAATTTAAATAATTTTTTTAAATTAGTGAACTGATAGGTCACAAAAAATATTTGGAATGATATTTTGAATGATGAAATAAAAAACAAACAAACTGGAAGAAAGAATAAGAGACATGGACATTCTGTGAGAAGGTTTAACAAAATGCATAATTGGAATCCCAAAAGTCGGGGAGAGAAACTGGGCAGAAGCAGTATTAAGGGATAGTAGCTGGGAACTTGAAAAAAGTGATGAAAGATATGAAGCCACAGATTCAAGAATCACTACTCCAAGCAAGACTAATAAAAACAGGAGAAAACAAAACTCAGAACTAAGCGCATTAGAGTAAAATTATTCAAAATTATTTTCAAGGAATTGACAAAAAAAAGTTACTGCCAACTTAAAATCCTATTCTCAGTGAATATATCCTGTGGTAAAATGAAGGTGAAATAAAAACTTATCAGCCAAGAATTAATAGATGTGTCACCCTCAGGCACGTACTAAAGGAAATACTAAAGAGTGTTCTTTACAGAGAAGGAACATGATCACAGATGGAAATAAGAGATGAAGAAAGGAATAAAGACCAGTGGTAATAAGAAATAAGGGCAATAGAAGTGTAAATATGTAGGGAACATAAATACTGATTATGATACTTTGTGAAATTTGTAATATGTATAGAATTAAAGTGCATAACAACAATGTCCTGTAAGTTCAGGAAAACTGGGGGAGGAGGGATAAATTAATGTACTAACTTTTTGTATTTTCCAAAGAGGGTAAAAATACAAAGCAACATTAGCTTTGATAAATCAAAGATATGTATTGCAGTCTCTAGGGAAATGCCTATAGAAATAGTGTTCACCCCCATGTGTATACACACACACACACATAGAAAAAATATAGGAAGTGTTCACCAAAATGTTAATTGTGATTGCATGTAGGTAAAAGCAACCTGGTTAATTTTTACTTTCCTTTGGTTATCTGTATTTAAAATTTTTTTCATCTAACATTTAAAGAAGGGATCATCAAGGAATCTCTGCATTTTAATTTTATGACTTGTCTATTTCCTTTTCCAGCTCTTCTGGACTACAGCTACATGATTAAAAATAAATTTGCCATTAATTTGAAGCCCGTTTTTAAAAAACTTAACAATATAACCTGAATGGCTTTCTCTGTCATTAAATATTATAATATAATATTTGTAATGGCTGTAGAATAGTGCATGGTATAACTGCTCCATAATTTATTTTCCTATTGTTGGACATTTGGATGGTTTCCAATTTTTAGAAGTAATAAATACCTCTAATAAGCATTCCTTCATATATGATTTTTTCCTGATGATATATTCTTAGAGGTATAATTGGTGGGTCAAAAAGCTGACAAAATATTAAGTTTTTTGATTCATATCACCCAATTGCCTTCCATTAAGGCTGTATCTAGCTGCTTTTTAACTGAGCAGTATAAAAGTATTGGGGATATATAAAAATAGGCTTAAGAGTGTGTGCACTGTCTATGACAGCTTGAAGCTTGCTGTCCATGCTGCTGTGGTCACACTCGGAGAATTATACCCAACGGTGGAGGATTGTGTGGAATTCACAGAAAGGAAGTAATCTTAGGAATCTGTGTTAGTCAGGGAGAGCTTCATGGAGGAGGTGAGGCTTGCTCAAGGGAGGCCTCAAAAGCAGGTAACTGACTGGTCTAGAGGTCAAGGGAACAGCTGATGTGAAGCAGAGACCCACTGGCCCCAGCAGGTGTCTGAGGGTGGCTGGAGGGGAGAAGGCCAATGGAGCAGGAGCAAGCTGGTGACAGACTGGCTGCACGCCGGGCAGCCCACCTCTGCGGGACTGGGTAAAGCAGGTAGCAGCATCCAGGCTCTGGAACAAGGCGACGGTTTGATGAAGGAGACACATCTGTGTCCTCATTTGACCCCCCACACGTGGTGGTTCCTCAGAAACAGACAGAAATTGGGGTTTTTCTCCTTTTCGTTTTATTAAGAAAAGAACTCCAACCCTGCCAATTTGCTAGATGTTCTTGGAAGGATAATAAAGATGAAACTTTCTTCCTCTCTCAGCAGAATGGAATTAGACTCACCTTGTTACAGATTGTGCTGCTACCAATTAAAGAGAGAGAGGAAAGAAACTCCGCAGAAACATTCTCCACTTTCCAGCTGCTTTTATTTAATCCGCATAAATTCCCCGAGGACCGTCAACTAAATCGACCACCAAATATTGAAAAATAAAAACAAACTGTTAATTAAAGGGATTGCAAAGCCTGCCTTTCCTTTGGCTTAGGAAAAGGGGAGGGAGTGGAGACGGTGGATGGGAGCCCCTTCCAAGGTGAAGAAGAAAGAAAGAAGTCTAGGGCGCCTTTCTCTCCCTCCAGGGACTTCAAAGCAAAGATGTGTCAAGACTCCAGGAATACTCTTGCAGAAGCAGGCAGGGGCCTCCTTAGAGACTCGTGGAAGGCCGGTGGAGGAAGCAGAGGCAGGCGGCCTCCCTGCGGATTGTGTCCCTGATCTGCACCCCTCTGTGGGGTTTGGATTGGGGAGTGGGGAACGACTTGTCTCTGAATTCAAAAGCAAGGCTTTGGGGATCAAGAAATGGAATCTTGGATTTCTAACCTGTCGGTTTCTGTTTTTCTTTAATAAGAGGACCTGAGGTTTGTGAGCCACAGTCACACTGCCCAGGTGACTTTAGGTGATTTGCTTTTTCTCTTCAAACCTGTCTCCTCTGTCAAATAGGGCTAAGGCTTAGAGTACACCTCTGAGGATGTTGCATTAGGTGACACGGGGCCCTTCACCCACCTAGCAGGGACCTGGCACACAGAAAGTGCTGGAAAATTAGGTCTCATTCACACTCCTGAGGCTAGGGGAACTGTTGCCTGGGTGGACCTCCATGGTAATTAGGGGTCAAGTAAAAATTACAAGCTTCCTTTACATATATATAATATATAATATATAATATATGATATATATATTAACAAGCTTCTTATTAAAAGGAAAAAAATCTTCCTTTTAAAAACGTCTTTTAAAAGAATCTTTGAGGCAGATGTGTTCCCTC
The DNA here is from genome assembly GCF_011100685.1 of Canis lupus familiaris. Taxonomy (NCBI): domain Eukaryota; kingdom Metazoa; phylum Chordata; class Mammalia; order Carnivora; family Canidae; genus Canis; species Canis lupus. Next base: position 40,741,800 of record NC_049235.1, on the reverse strand, counting down.
TGGGCACATATGCCATATCTGATTCCAAGCATGAAGTGGGGTTCACAGGGAAGACAGGCACACAGGCATCGGTAGGCCTCCCAGACCATGTGAGCATCAAACCAGATGAAACCAGGCGCCAAAGAAATCTGAGGAGGTGGATTTTATCAACTATTTAGTGCCCTGCTGTTCAGGTCTTTTTCCCCTGATTTTCTCTGGCTCAAACACGTGTACTGTTGTGGTTATCTTGACCTATGTGGGAAGCCTGAAAATAATTATGTGGCACCGAGTTGGAATACATTTATTGATCCACAGGATTTCAGATTAGGGAACTCCTCCCTCCACCGAGCTCCACACACTAGGATTTAGAGGCTGGTGCTTGTAACTTCGCCTGAGTCAGGGTCTAATCCCTGTCCTTTAGGCGACCAGCCTTCCGTGGGGATACTGCCCCTGTGCTGTGGGGCTGCTGACTCAGCCTGTCAGAGTGCATGGAAGTGGAAGGGGGTCCAGGGCTGGGGCGTCATCACGGGGCACACCCAGAGCCCTGCTCACATGCTGATGGGCCATCAGTCAGGATGCAGTGTGGTGGAGGCCGTGGAGGCCCACGGGAAGGCTGGCCATCTCCGCTTGGCTCTGGGGGCCAGGCTCCCCTTAAACTAGGCAGCGTCCAGAGGATGGTGCTCACAGAGCCTCCTGCAGTACAGGGGTGGCTTCTTCCCCTTCAGGGGCAACAGGGAGGGTTGGGGTGGTGGTGGAGCGTGGTCTGTGCTTCTGGGGGACACTTGGAAACTTCTGCTCTCCAGACAAGGCCTTCGCTTTGCAAACATTTGCCAATCATCCCCCTACCACTTTCTGTCTCCTTTCTCTCTCTGCATCCTTAACCTAGTCCTATTTTGCTAAAAATATCGTAGTAACTGACATCCTGGAAAAGAAGGAGTGGGACAAGTCATAGTTTGATGCTCTGCCTCTTAAAATTCCCATCCAGTTTGCCAGGTGGCAGGAGCGAGGACGTTCTTTGATGTGGTGGTTGGCAAAGGCACCCAAAGAGAGGCCCTGGCTAAGCAAAGCCAACGTAATGTCCACCCTGTAAGTCCACCTTCCCTCCCAATTTCCTCCACGTGCCCAGGAATCTTAACTACATAATCATTAGAGATGTGATCTCTGTACAGTAAATTTTTAAGAAGGTGCTCACATGATCCCTTCAGCCCCCAAATGTATCACTGGATTGTATGTAGCATGTTTTCTCTGCTGTGTATTTACTGTATTTACCCAATTTACTGTATTGGGTTTTTAATTAACTATTTTTTTCTGAGTAATGCATGCTCGTAGCTAGAAACTAAAAATGTCCAGGTGATGGGACGCCTGGGTGGCTCAGCGGTTGAGCATCTGCCTTCAGCTCAGGGTGTGATCCCGGAGTCTTGGGATGGAGTCCCACGTCGGGTTCCCTGCATGGAGCCTGCTTCTCCATCTGCTTGTGTCTCTGCCTCTCTCTCTCTCTCTCTCTCTCTCTCTGTCTCTCTCATGAATAAGTAAATAAAATCTTAAAAAAAAAAGCAAATAAACCCATGGCAAAATAAGTAAATAAAGTTATAATAATAAAGTTACAAATAAAATGCCATAAATAAATAAATAAATAAATAAATAATAAATAAATAAATAAATAAATAAATAAATAAATAAATAAATAAATAAAAAACGTCCAGGTGAGTGTGCATGAAAAGCAGGCTCCCTTCCCCTGCCCCCACCACCTACCCCTATGGCCTTTGCTTCCCCTGTACAAGGGGCAACCACAGTCACCACAGTGACCAGGTTTTCTGCAGCCTATCAGAGTTAGTCTACATACATACCAGCATGTATGTCTGCGTGTGGGCACGTGGTGTGTCTGTGGGTATCCTTTTCAAACCTGAAGAGGTGCTACCAATAAACACTGTGCATATTGATATTTTTTTCACTCAATTACTTGGAGCTTGTCCCACATCAGAATCACCTACCTCATTTGCTGTATAGTAATTTAACCAATCCCCCACTGACGGGCAGCTGTGTTGTTCCTAATCTTCTGCAATATGAACAAACTGCAGAGAATATCCTTGTGCATATTTCTTTGGGTAAATTTCATGTATCTGCGATTGTCCCTCTGAGTTAACATTAGATTGCTGGGTCGAAAGGCATATGCTCTTTAAAAAAAAAAGTCATCTTCTTTTTTTCTTTCTCCCTCCCTCCCTTCCTTCCTTTATTTGTATTAAAGTATAGAGACAGACAATGTTATATTAGTTTCAGGTGTACATCACAGTGAGTCAGCAGTTCTATGCATTTTGCAGCGCTCGCCATGATATGTGTTACCATCTGTCATCATACAGTTATTATAATATTATTGACTATATTCCCAATGCTGTACTTTTCATCCCCATGGCTTGTTTATCATACAACTGGAAGTTTGTATCTTTTAATCCCCTTCACCTATTTCACCCATCCTCCCGCCCTTCCCTCTGGCAACCATCTATTTTTCTCTGTATTTATAAGTCTGATTCCGCCTTCTGCTGATTCATTAATCTTGTTTCTTAGATTCTGCACAGGAGTGAAATCATATGGTATTTTTCTTTCTCAGTCTGACTTATTTCACTTAGCATAATACTCTCTAGGTCCATCCACGTTGTCGCACAGGGCAAGATCTCATACTTCTTTATGGCTGAGTAATATTCCATTGTGTATGTACACACACACACACCCCCCACATCTTCCTTATCCATTCATCTTCTCATGGACACTTGGGTTGCTTCCATACCTTGGCTATTATAAATAATGCAGTGATAAACATAGGGGTACATGTATCTTTTTGAATTAATTTTTTTCTTTGGGTAAATACCCAGCAGTAGAATTACTGAATAGTATCTATTTCTACTTTTAGTTTTTTGAGGAACCTCCATACTGTTTTCCACAGTGACTACCCCAATTTATATTCTCACCAACAGTGCACGAGGGGTCCCCCCAAATCCTTGCCAACACATGTTGCCTGGCCTTCCCCTTGACAATGCAATAGGGACACCCCACCTTATGACATGGGGTAGGCAGGAAGACAGCCAGCTCAGTGGGATCCATATCATATGTGATCACTACCGGCTGAGCTTTCTTGTTTTCCAGCAGGGTAGTGACCATGTTAACCCCAGCTTGAAGGACAGGTGGCCTTTTAGTGGGGACATACCCTTTGCCCTCAGCTTTCTTCTCAGTCTGGACCAACAATCTCTGCTTCTTCTCTTGTTTTGTCTCTGGTCTGTACTTGTGGGCCAGCTTAAGCAGCTGAGTAGCTGTTTGGTGGTCCAAGGCCTGGGTGAACTGGTTAATCAAGGGAGGCACATTTAGACGTTTATAGAGATTAGCCTTTTGCTGTTGCAGCCGGATGCAATGGGGCCATCTGACAAAGCGGGTGAGGTCCTTTTGGGCTGGATGTCCTGTGTGATGCCAAAATCCTTAGGGATTTTCTTAAATGGGATTGACCACCCTTTTGGCCTTCTGCTTCTTCACAAGAGCAGGGGCTGGGGCCCCCGTTTAACCCATCACCTTCCTTCCTTTAGGCGTCTTAGGTGGCTGAAGGAGAGAGGCTATATTGTCTTTTGAAAAATGTCTATTCATGTCCTCTGTCCTATTTATTTATTTATTTATTTATTTATTTAGAAAATATTTTATTTATTTATTCATGGGAGACAGAGAGAGGCAGAGACACAGGCAGAAGGAGAAGCAGGCTCCATGCAGGGAGCCCGATGTGGAACTTGATCCCGGGACTCCAGGATCATGCCCTGGGCCAAAGACAGGCGCCAAACCACTGAGCCACCCAGGGATCCCCACCTCTGTCCATTTTTAAGTGGATTTTTCTTCTTTTTTTTGGTATTGAGTTGTAGGAGTTCTTTATGTATTTTGGATAGTAACCCCTCATTGGATGTATCACTTGCCAATATCTTCTTCCATTCAGCAGGTTGCCATGCCCTTTTGTTGATGATTTCCTTCTCTGTGCAAAACTTTTTAGTTTGATGCAGTCCCAGTAGTTTATTTCTGCTTTTGTTTCTAAGGTGTCTTAAATCTTGACATCTGCTTCTTGCTTCAGGTGTCTAAAACTCAGATACTGCTTTTACAAATGGCTCTAGGAATAGTCTTTCCAAACTTATATTTCTTTGGCCTTGTATTTCTTTGGAAACCTCGCTTTCCCTGTACTGTGATCTGTAAAATTCTGGCTTTGCCAACAGAAGGCCTCTGTCTCTGCAAACTGAGTGTGCATGTCTCCTTCTCCTTCCTGTCGGGAAGACCCCACATTTCTCTGCACACTATGGCAAGAGAAGGGTTGTTTTTGGAAAACTTTGGGTGAAGTACCTTCAGTTTTGTAACCAGGGTACGCTTGCCCTCCCCTTCACTTTGCACAGATACAAAAATGCTGTGCAAATCTATTACTTAGCTCCTTCATGAAATTTCTCTAGGTGTTAGTGTCTGATCTCTTTGTGGCAGATTACATTTTTCAAAGATGAATGCAGTCATGTCTCCTACTCCCCATGCTCTCTTGCAATGTGACCTTGACGCCCTCCCCATTAAGAAGGATTTTTGTCCCCCTCCTCCTTGGATGTTGGTGAGCCCACGATTGGGTCTTTCAATAGAGTATGGCAGCAGGGATACAATGTGGCTTCTGAAATAGGGTCAGGCCACATAGCTACAGCCTAATCTTCTCAGAATGTTCACTCTCCAAAGGCCCCCTCTTGGGACACTTCCTCTCAGAATCTAGCCACCAGGCTATGAGAAGCACAATCAATGAGGGGGATCCAGCTCGAAGTTCCAGCTGAGCCATCCTTCCATTTTTCCCCAGACAAGCACCAGACAAGCCAGGGAAGAACCCATTTGGGAAGCTGAACCTCCAATTCCAGCTATTCCAGCCCCTAGCAATCCAGTTCTCCCCAGCTGTGGCTCCAGACATGATAGAACAGAGAAGAACACCCCCACACCACCACCCCACGCACACACACTGTGCTTTTTCTAATGAGTGATTTCTGGAATCCACAAGCATAATAAATGGTTGTTGTTTTACACCATTAAGTTTGAGGTGGTTTGTTATGCAGTCAAATTAACTAGATAAGACACGTGCACACTTCATATCCAGTGCTGTGTGATCACATGGTGATGGGACTGGCTGCTTCATTCAGAAATGCAAAGCCCCCAAGAACCAACAGCCCCTCTCCCCTCTATTTTAGAAGAAAGGGAGACAATGGAAGTTCAGGTTTTTCTCTAAACATCGATTCAATGATTTGAGAAGCATGAGTTTTTTTTTTTTTTTAAGATTTTATTTATTCACAAGAGACACAAAGAGAGAGAGAGGCAGAGACATAGGCAGAGGGAGGAGAAGCAGGCTCCATGCAGGGAGCCTGATGCAGGACTCGATCCCGGGACTCCAGGATCAGGCCCTGAACCAAAGGCAGACAGACACTCAACCACTGAGCTACCCAGGCATCCTTAGAAGCATGAGTATTTAAAAGAAAAAAGATACCATAAACATTAAATATACTACTCAGATTCTAGTGCTACTTTTGTAATATAGAGTTGCAAGTTTTATTCCCTTTGCTGCAGATGCCTCGGATCTTGCAGCCATCCATTCCCGCTCTGAGCCCCTGCTCACACTCAGCTGTCTGGTTGAATGATATGGAATCACCATTTTTTAGGTTACAAACGGTTCAATCTCAGCAATTTCATGTGATTCAACCTAATGCTAACTTCCAACTCCTCAAATAAGTACCATTGGATTGTATTCTCTAAAAAAAAAAAAAAAAAAAAATATATATATATATATATATATATATATATATTTATTTATTTATTTATATGAAAGAGAGGGCAGAGGGAGAGGGAAAGGGACAAGCAGACTCCCCACTGAGTGCAGAGCCTCCATCCCAGGACCCTGAGATCATGACCTGAGCTGAAGTCAGATGCTTAACCAATTGAGCCACCCAGGCACCCCCTGAATTGTATTCTTAAGTCTTGACCTAAATGGGATTTAACTCTGAGCTTTCCTTTCCTGTCCTACTCCACCTAAATTGGATTATTCTGTATCATAGCATCTTGTCCTTTCCCCCATAGCACTTATCACAATTTGTAATTACATTTGTGTTTATTATTTAATGTCTGATACTCTAATTAGACTTCTATAAACTCTGTGACAGTGAGCACTGTACATCACCGTATCCCAGCCCCTGGCAGGACGCCTGGCACTCGTAGGCACTCAATAAATGTCCACTGAATTAATGTATATACAATGTGGTTCTTTTCATATGCAGACAATGTTTTTATTCTGTTGCCAGAGTGTCCTGTACACAGTGGTCCTTGTCATTGTATCTGGATCCAATGTAAGCTTCTAGAGCAATGAATGGTTCCTAATCCTGACCACTCATTAGAAACATCAGGGAAGATTTTAGAAAATACTGAGGGCTCCTTCCTCACATCAATCAAAGCAATATCTTCAAAGAATGGAGGCCAGGCAAGGCTGAGAAACACTGCTCCAGAGGGCAAAGACCCCATCTCCAGAGATCTCCAGACCTAGTGTTGTGAAATCTTAATGCTTTCTTGCCATTGCCTTAGGGGTAGAGTTTCAAACCACAATCAGGTAATTTTCTGCACAGCCCCAGGAACCTTCGTTGGATGCTTGAGTTATTGTCACCAATAGTAAGTTTTCAAGAATCAATCAAACTTACTTCGCAAGTAACTTTTGTTGTGGCCTTACCAAGGGGTGGCCTGTCCAATTCATAGACTCAAACACTGCCTCCAGATCCACCCCAAATAAACATGAAATGTAAATTAAAAGAATATGTTCTTCAAAGCAGACTCTCCAACCTCTCCTTCTGACTATCCTCCCATGCTCACGCCCTTCTGGTAGAGAAATTCTCAAGCCAGTATTTAATCTTTCCTTTCTTATCCTTCCAGCTCTTGGGATTTCCCATAGGTCACAATTTAAGGGGACTCCACACACCCATGCATTTAACCTTCTTTCTATATAGCCATCTATTTGTCCATTTGATCAGAATACCCACTACGTAGCCTTTCTATACACTCAGGACCATGTCTTACCTATTACAGGCCCACCAAACTGAGTAAGACATGGTTCTGCCCCCCAGTCAGTGCATGGAACCAGAAACTGAAACTAGGGATGTGCTATTTTGACAATTTTCAAGAATCACCACTGGGATGCAGTGAGGAAAGTGATTCATTATTGGTAGGAGAAATAAAGGAAGGCTTCACAGTGGTGGCACAACCTGGACACTGATCAGTAGGGGTCCCCTGGGTGGAGAAAACGGACAAGTGACAAATGCCTGGGCGCAAGCAGAACCTGGGAAGTAGAATAAATACAACAGTCTTGGATGTAATCAAAAGAAATCAAGGAGTAGATAGGTATTTGTTAACCCTTTACTTTGAGGATCAGAACACAGACGGCTCTCCCTTCGTCTCCTAGGTACAGAACATGTTGTGCATTTGTTACCCACATTCACACACAACTAATTCCATTTTCATAAACTTTATTGGTTCCACCGCATTCTTTATAGCTACTGATTTTATACACTCTTCTCATCAAACTGCAGGTTGATTATTTCGCTTTGTACATATTGTAGTAATTGAATTGCTTACTTTAATGGCACGATGGTTTTTGCACACTTGGCCAGTGACACTGCTGACATAGCACACTTCATCTCACTTTACTGCATTGTTCTTATTAATTCTTCCACAGCCAGCTAAGCTGTTTCTCTTGGGAATTGCCTGGGAGGCAGAAAGTCTTATTTCTGTCCACTTTGGTATTCCTGAGGATGAGCAGAATTTTGAATTGGTTTCACTTTCCAGTAAATACAGGCTGCCTTGTTCCAAATCAGGGAGTGTTTTGCTGATCCAATGCTGTATAACAAACCACACTGAGAAATTCAGTGGCTTCAAATAACAACGACTGTTCATTGCGTTTCATGATTTTATGGGTCGACTGGGCTCACCTGGAAGGTTCTTCTGCTCCACATGGTGTTTGATGGGGCTGCAGTCCAGCAGGGGCTTCGCTAAGATGGCACTGTTAAGTGGGCTCACCAACGTGGCTGGCAGCCAGCGTTGGCTCTGGACTGGAGGTTCCACAGGGCTGTCAGCCAGAGTACCTTAGTTCTCCTCCATTTGGTCTTTCCCCACGGCTTGAGCTTCTCATAGCATAGTCTAGATCGTAGCATTTCTAGCGCCCAAGAGCAGAAACTACAGATGTCTTAAGTCTCAGCCTTGGATGTCACAGTGTGGCTTTTCTTATCCTGTGGGAGGAAGAAAGTCACAGGGCCAGACTCAAGGTGAGAGGCTGTAGACTGCACCTGTTGAGGAGAGCTGTGGCAAAGCATTTGCAGCCCTGTGCAACTCACTTAAGTGGTGTCCCTGTGGACATCAATTTGCCTGCTGAGGACACGATGTACCACAAAATGTAGCTCTGACATTGCACACTTGTCTCACAAATGCATAAGTCTACTGCATTTCTTGGAAATCAGCTCAGAGGCCAGCACCATCCCCTCCTTTTTAAAGAAGTTATCTTACTGCTACGGAGAATAATTAGATTCAGGACCTATGCTTCTGTTTGCACTTCTAGCTCACCACTAGTGATGACCATTGGTAAATAAGAGCACGTTTGCATTTCACTTTTTCATTTATAGTTTGTCCCAATTGCATTTTTGGTTGACTAAAACTTCTATATCTTTTACAACCTCTAATCAAAAAAGAGCTCTAATCAAAGCAGGCTTAAATAGGTCTCCTTGAGAACAACGTTGTAAGCAGCAGCATAATTTGCCAATTGTTCTGGTCTGATGTTGGGATGAACTCTTAGCTATAACATTTGTCCAAGGCAATATTTTTCTAAATATTGCCAAATTGGTCTGGCATTTTGTACAAATTCATTTATTCATTAGTCCATCCATTCATACATCACCTTTTGGGCATTTCCACTTGGATAACCCACTCCAGTGCTATTGATACAAAGATAAATGAGACAGAGCCCCTGCCTGCCCTTCCCAGTCAGAGGAACTGAAATGTACACACCTGTGTATTTAACACGCTAAGCAGTGATGAGGGCAATGCTGGTGTAAAGCAAGGGATGAGGAAACACAGGCCAAAGGGCAATCATTTTGCCTAAGAGAGTCAGGGAAGGCTTTGTAGAGTATTTACAGGAGAAGGGCAGATGCCACGGGAAGGAGCAGCAGAGGAGCTGGGAGAGGTGGGTTGGGGCAGATTGGAAAAGGCATTGAATGCTGCATTTGGCTGCCCTCCTCTGAGCAGTGGTGAGAGGGCATAGGTTTCTAATAAGCAAGGGACACTGTCCTGAAGGATGACACTTTTGGCATTGTGGTATGGGAATTGGAGGAGAGTGTTTCAGAAAACATCTTATAGAAAAAGCACACAGGAAAAAAGAAAAAGAAAAAGCACACAGATGTAAGAAGGGGCGGCACATATGAAAAACTCACAAATGGGTCAGTATTGCTAGAGGAGTGGAGGTGGCTCAGTAAAACCAGTGGCATCCCACGATGTCATTCCAAGTGGTGCCAGGCACCCAACTGTTTGGTCCCCAGTCTTCTGTGGTCTGGGTGGGCAACTAAAGCCTCTAGTGTGTGTCTCTGTACCCAAATGTTTCTCCTGCCCATGGCATTGGGACACCTTGGCAGTGGACTGCCTTCCCAGGCTACCAGTCCTTCTTGGCTCTTCACACTCCCTCTACTGTGCAGCTCCCCAGCTTCGCCCTGCCAGAGAGGTTCCCCCTGCCACTCTGCTCCATGTCATGTCCACTTTGATCCTTGTCTTGTTGGAGTAGAGGGGTCACAGAGCCCCTGGCTGTTGTAACTCTTGGCTCCTGGGGGGGAAAAACAGAATTAAGATATCAAAGTCCTTTATGATCTGTAAAGTTGTGTACAAACAGTATTATTGCCATCACAGTGAGGTCTAGAATTCTGTAAATCATTGGTGGTAAGGAGCCTGTGTGTTTTTAATTTCCTTTAAGGCACTTGGCCCAGTCTTTGGTGTTATATATATCCTCCATAAGTAATAATGCGTAACTAATAGTAATAACATATAGTTTATTTAATATCTCTGTTTATCCCTTCCAAGTATTGGGGTAATTTTTCCTCCAAGTCTTGGGTTCTGTGGACTATTTTAAATATACACCAACGGGCACCTGGGTGGTTCAGTTGGTTGAGTGTTGACTCTTGATTTCAACTCAGGTCATGACCTCAGGGTTGTGGGATCAAGCCCCATGTCAGGCTCTGCGCTTAGTGTGGAGTCCACTTGTCTTTCTACTCCTGACCTCCACTCCCCTTATGCAAGCTCTCTTTCTCAAATAAATAAATAAATAAATAAATACATACATACATACATACATACATAAAATATTTTTAAAATGTGTACCAAAGTTCTAGAGTTCTTTATCAATCCTTTCCTTCCCATTTTGGAATTTTAATACAACAGACAACTGGCCATTAAAGCCTATATATCATGAGAGTGTAGGGACAAAATTAAAGATGAGAAATTAATGAGACAATGAGACACCACTTCACGCCCATTAGGGTGGCTATAATAAAAAAGGTAATAACAAGTGTTGGGGGGATGTGGAAAAATTGGAAACATCATACACTACTGATGGAAATGTAAAGTGATGATTTGAAAACAGTTTGGCAGGTCCTCAAAAATGTTTAACATAGGCTTATCACGGGACCTAGAAATTGCTCTCCGAGATGTATATCCAAGAGAATTGAAAAGTTATGTTCACATTAAAACTCGTACATAGGGATCCCTGGGTGGCGCAGCGGTTTGGCACCTGCCTTTGGCCCAGGGCGTGATCCTGGAGACCCGGGATCGAATCCCACGTCAGGCTCCTGGTGCATGGAGCCTGCTTCTCCCTCTGCCTGTGTCTCTGCCTCTCTCTCTCTCTCTCTCTCTCTCTCTCTGTGTGACTGTCATAAATAAATAAAAAAAAAATTAAAACTCGTACATAAATGTTCACTACAGTGTTAATGACCACAAAGTGAAAACAATCCACATATCCATGAATGGATAAGCCAAATGTGGTATATGCATGTAATGGAATATTATTCTGCCCCTAAAAGGAATGAAGTACTGATACATGCCACAATCTAAACAAACGTCGAAAGCATTATGCTGAATGAAAGAAGGCAAAAGACAGAAGACCATGTACTGTATGATTTTGTTTCTATGAAACATTCAGAAAAGACAAATTCATAGAGACGGAGGGTAGGCTGCTGTTTGCCTAGGGCTGTGTGTCAGGTGGGGAGGGCAAAGGGGGGTGGCCACGAAGGGTATGGATTTTACTGAGGGGTGGTGAAATGTTCTAAAATTGATTGATGATCGTGGAACTCTGTAAATATACTGAAAACCACTGAGCTTTAAGTTTTTTAAAAAAATTTTATTTATTTATTCATGAGAGACAGAGAGAGGGAGAGAGAGAGAGAGAGAGAGAGGCAGAGACACAGGCAGAGGGGGAAGCAGGCTCTATGCAGGGAGCCCGATATGGGGACTTGATCCCAGATCCCAGGATCAGGACCTGAGATGCTCAACCACTGAGCCACCCAGGTGCCCCGAACTTTAAGTTTTAAGTGGGTAAATTGTATGGCATGTGAATTATATCTCAATGAAGTTCTTTTAAAAAAGAAAGGACTGCAGAGAGATTTATAGCATTCCAACTTTTTTTTTTTTTTGGTGTCCATCTATCTTCTAGTTCTGATCAGCCCTTCATGATGAGCTCCTCAGCTCCAAGACTGAAGTTGTGACCCCCACTACAATTCTCCCCCGTCCCTGCAAGGTGCTGCACACGTAGTCGGCCTCTCAGCCACCCTTCCTTTCCCAGAATCCTTAGTGAACCATTCCCTACTTCTGCAGCATAAGCCTTGTCCCTGGCTCTATAAATCACCCTCTCCATTCTGCTCTCTCACTTTAAAGTGATCTGAGATACTTTGTATAAAGGATGGAGCAGCACATAAAAATAACTAGTATTGTACCGATTTGTCTCATCCGGTGGTTTGGAGGATACATATTTGTAAAGTTCTAGCAAATGTGAGAAGCCACAGAAAATTGCCTCTCATCCAAATGGAAGAGCTAGATTTTTTATTTTGTTTTATTGATCAGTGAGGTAGGTGCAATGATATTTTACTTCATAGTTTTTCTGCAGGAGTGACATCCCCCCAGTCTGCCGAAACTGCCAGGCCAACTAAATGAGCCAGCCAATGTGCAGCACACCGGAGGCAGCCATAAGGAAGGCCGCCCCTCTGGATTCATGGGCCCGCCAGCTGCATCCCCCTAGACTGCAAAAGCAACTTGAAATATATGACTTACTCAGGGAGCACTTTGTTACGGACAAGTTGAAAGAGTCTGTTTGACAGTTGAAGTCAGACCATTTTGATTTTTACATAAAGATAGTTAAACATTGTCTTGACAGGTTTATTCTAATTTGGTAAAGGCCATAATTTTATAGGATGGTAACTGTTTCCTTGCAGTCATGATTCCTGCTGTTACTCTTACATTTTCTTCTAATTGGCAGATTGATGGGCTCCCAAGAATTTGCTCAAAAACCATTTGCAGAAGAAGAAAGACATTTGATTTCAGAGGGGCTTACTTTCTCCTCTGAAATACTACTTCTAATAACATTGGTATGGGGGCTGTTTTTACACACAATTTACAAATGATTTCTGGCATATTAATGGATTTTTGCCTATTTAAATTTTATTTGTATGAAACATGCTTAGTTTAAAAGTCAACTACTACTACAAGAGCTCTAAAGAAAAACAGCAATTCTTTCCCAACCAACCCCCTCCCCCAATTCCTGCTTCCATGAGATTCCAGGAAATTCCTTTCATCTCTTTAGCTGTTTCTCCCATTATTTCCTTCACATTTCTAAATAAAAATATTATACTGCTATTTATTTTTCAGGTCTAGATATTGCTCATTAACTTCCTGCTATGGGAGATCAGAATTCAGCTCTCATATTTCTCCACCTTAATCATCACTGGAATTTTTTTCTTCTCTACCCTATGGGATCCTCTAATTTATTTTGTTTAAGATTTATTTATTTGAGATAGAGCAAGAGAGAGTGCACAGGCAGGGGGAAGGGCAGAGGGAGAGAGTCTTCAAGCAGACTCCCCACTGAGCACGGAGGCCAACTCGGGGCTCTATCCCATAACCCATGAGATCATGACCTGAGCGGAAACCAAGAGTTGAATGCTCAACCGATTACACCACACAGGCACCCTGGATCCTCTAATTTTTGTGTGTTTGTTGTTATGGTTGTTGTTAACTTCGTGTCTTGCTTGTTTTGGTGGAGCCAAAACCTCTACCTTGTTTTGGTGGAGCATCTTCTCGAGTAACTTTCTGAAAAGTAATACCTGGAAGACACATTCTGAGATCTTATCTTTCTTTTCCCTTCATTTTTGGTTGAAAGCTTAGCTAGGTATGAGACTCTCGTTTGGAAAGTATTTTCCCTTAGGACCTCAAGACATTATTCCATGGTCTTCTAACTTCTCGTATTGCTACTGAGTCTGATACCATTCTGGTTCTGCATGTGACTGTTCTCTCCACTCGTACCCTCGCACCCCCACCCCCACCCTGGCTTTCTCTGAGTTTTTATTCTTTATCCTTAAAACTAAAATATTATGACCTGCTTTGCTGTGGGTAATTTTCATTCATTGTGCTGGGCCTTTGTTGGATCCATTCACACTGAAAACTCACACCCTTCAGGAACATTTTCTTGTATAATTTTTTAGATAATTCCCTGGTCTGTTTTATCTGTCCTATCTTTCAGAAATTAGACTTGCTGAATTCATTCTCCACTTTCGCTTCTCTACATTTTTGCCTATTCTGTTTTCTGGAAGAGTTCACCAATTACCTGTCAATTCTATTACATTTAAAATCTCCATTATCATGTATTTAAGTTCCAAGGGCTTTTTAGTGCCCATTGGCTATTCCTCTTTTCCAGTATTCTTACTAGTTTTCTTCCTCTCTGAGGATGTATGTTCCCTGAAGTCTTGTCCTGCTCCCTGCACTGCCTGTGTGTCCTATACTGTACTTGCATCATGGAACAGATAACTCAATGCACAGCTCTAATATGACTGAGCCAAATTAACTGAAGGAAATCACTATTGAAATTTTTATCTTTTTGTTTCTAGAGACACTACACCATACAGAGTCTCTTCCTTATATGTTTGACTTCCCCCTCTTCTCCCCGTCTTTAATCGAGAAGCAGTAAGTTGATGGGTCTGTTTCTAAACTTCAAAAGAAAAAAAATACCTCTGAGACTCTCCTTATTCTCACAGTTTCAATTCTTCCCTCAGTGTGAATCCATGGTGCTTCAGTCTATATTTCCATACTGTCTCATGCATAAGACCTGGTTTTATATCAACTACTGCCTATCAGACATTTCCTCTTGAAGATTCTGACATACTTTGAAGGCAACTTGTTTGCCCTAAACTACTTTCAAACCAATTTCCCACAAAATTAACTGCCCCCAGCAGCATTTCCCTCAGTCTCTCAGACTTGAAACTCAGAAACCACCTATTGGCCATTCTCGCCTTTAATTCCCTTAATCCGTCAGCACTCAGCTGATGCTTACTCAGAATTTCTCATATTCACACATACCTCTCCATTCATTATCATCCTTCCATGGGAGGGAAGGTGTATCTGAGAATGTTCTATGTACTAGGGACTGTGGGGAGGCCCAGTGCCATGACACATGTAAGATGTGGTCTCTGTTCAAGAGGCTTATGACCTATGACCTGGAAAGGCATAAAACCCAAGTTAGAGCTATGTATACTCATCTTCTAGGTCCTTACTGTTGCAGGTTGGATTCTCCAGGAAGCAGACTCTGAGGAAGTGCAGGAAGTTTATTGGGGATGGAGAGGAGTGCTGCTGGAGTCGACACCCAAGGAAGGAAAAGGAAGTAGGTCTGGGCAAAGGGAGAAGATGACTTGTGATGTGGTCTTTGTGGCAGCCTCAGCAGACACTAAGCGGCGTTCTGAAGCTGGGACAACTCTAAAGAGTTGGGGCCTGGGAGCCAGAGCTTTATACTTCCATGGACCAGTCATTGGATACAGGGCACCAAGGGGGTGGCCCTTGGACAAAGCAGCTCCTTTTCAGAGGCAATCCCCAAGGGCTTCCTGCCAGCAGCACTCCCAGCACTCGGAAGGGTCAGGCTTATGTGGCTAGTGGAGACTTCTGGCATCCACCAGAACTATAGACTCAAGCATAGTCTTGGACAACTCAGCATAGATAACAAATAGGGGTTGGTTGACTGAGTAAAGAATTCAGGAAGAGTGAGGTAATCTTTCATTCATTCATTTTATTACATGCTAACCAGTCAGACTGTGTTAGGTACTAGATAAAAAATGATAGAATTCATAGGATCTGTCTTTAAAACGCTTGTAATCTTGTAGGGAATACCAAAAAGTAAGCAAACACTCTAATATTGTGAGAATCATGAAACAGAGGATTATAGACTAACAATGCATTTTCAAAGAAGTTTTAGGATGTTATAAAATGCCAAATGAAAAAAAGAGAGAGAGAGAATACAAACTGTTTAAACAGATTTGTTTAAGCATTCAATTTCTATCATGTATTTTTGTTAAGCTGATGCTAAAAAAAACCCCTTGCAATCTGATTTTTAAACTTTCTGAATGATTTATTAAAGTTACCAGTCACCTAGAAACACTGCGTTCACTAAACTATTGTCAGCCAATATTCTCTGTTGTTTTTTGCAGCATTTGATTTTTTTCCTTTCCTGAGTATGCAAAAGTATATGAATATATGTATAGAAAAAATGCTGGAAATAAATGCATTTAAATATTAACACGGCTTATAACCCCAAGTTGTTGGCTTATATGTGATTTTTTTCTCCTTTAAGTCTTTTTGTCTAAAATCTTTTAATTGTCCCAATTGCCTACAATAAATCTGAGTGTCTTTTATAACGAGGGGGGAAGTACTTTAAAATCCAGTGTGAACATGTTGTGGCAATGCCATGGGAACACAGAAGGAAAGGAAACTCAGAGCAGCGAGGGAGGGACAGCTCCTTGGATGAGGTCTAGCCTCTGCTGAACAGTAAGGGTGAGTTGATGTGGGATGAGGAAGGATGGGGTGTGCATGATGCTGGCATTGAATGCCATCTCAAGCAGAAGGAACAAAGCAGACTCCTGCCCCTGGGTGTGAAGAAGCATGTTGGGGGAACTTCAAGTTCAGAAAGGCTGAGAAGAAAGGGAACCATTGAGTGGTAAAAGATGAATCTGGAAGGGCAGGAAGGGAGCAGATCATGAAGAGCTGGAGGCATCAGGAATGTGGACTTCATCTGGAAGCCCGAGTCAGACACCCCCACACCAAGGTACCGAAGCCTGGAAGGACCTCTGGCTGAATGAGATGTTGATTAATGGACACGGTTGTGTGGAACTAAGTTAGAAGCAAAGGCTGATTTAGAATGAAAAGCTTCATGCCTGACGTGGAGTTTTCTGGCTGTAACAAGGCGACCTGATTCGGGCAGGGAAGGTGGTCTGCTGCACACAGAGGGAAAGTGATTCAGACGTGATCCTGGGCAACACACGTGCACGCATGTGCACACGCACACACATACACACACTCTAAGGACTCCAGCATCTGATTTTAAAAAGAACAGACAAGGGCGAGCCCGGGCTCACTCTGCATACTTTACAAGTGACAGCCAAGATTTGTAGGTAGCCCCATCCACAGACCGGAACTCCCCACAGGTCACTAACAGCGCCGTTAGCAGCCTGGGAATCCATTACAAACACATGTCCAATGCGGCAGGAATGCGTTTTGCTGAACATTTACCTTACCTTTGCAGAGCTCAGCATCTCTGTCTTGTGTGCCAGTTGGGCTGGGCTCACGAGGGAAGCCTGTGGATCTGCTTTTTTCCAGGGCACCTTGGAGAGCACCCATGCTACTTTTCTGTCTGTCTTGATTCCATCTGTGTGTCCCCACTGGTCACTACTTTTTCTCCTGCACCTGTCCCTCCCCCTCCTCCCTCCCCACTAGTACTGGCTCCTGGACTCTTACCCCTTGTCCCTCAGACGGCTGCATTATGCTTCTAACTGCAGCCCCGCTCACCTCCACCTCTTCTCCAACTTACCACCTGGACAATCTCGGGAGCAGAGATAGGAGGGAATCACTTCCCTGCTCAAAACTCTGACGATCTCTGGCAGAGTCCAAACTTCTCACCATTTTTCCATGCATGTCACATAATCTTGCCTCTGAGACCAGATCCCATCAACCTCCCAAGTGTTTCTCCTGCCTGCAGCTTTGTGGGAGCACTTGCCATCGCAGAGGCACAAACTTTGCAGGCTCACCCCTCACAGCCTGGTTTATGTTATGATTTTTTCCCCCCTTCTCTGCCAGGCTGTCATGGGAAGAACGGGTTTGGGGATTAGACCAGCGTGGGTTTTAATCCTGTAATGGCATTGCTGAGTATGTGATCTAGGGTAAGATATTCAATCTCCCTGCAGTTCCTTGTTTGTGAGGCAGGAATCTGTCTCCCTAAGAGGGCTGTTGAGAGGATTAAGTCAGAGAGTGTCTGTGCAACAGAATGTGGGAGAGGACTTATCCTGTCAAGTCAGCTCTCAATTGACTCTCCAAGGTGGAGACCGTAGGTGATAAGGAACCCCACAGTTGAGGGGTGGAATGAGACACATCCCCAAGGACTTACAAAGAGGGGCCTGTGAGATCCAGCAATCATGGCCCCAACAGACTGTGCAAGAGAAGGCCAGAGATTAACCGAGCTTCATGGGGCTGCATAAATTTGCCCAGTAACCCTGTCTCACTGGAGGTAAGAGGGCAAAAGCACATGATTGAGGGTGAAGTTTTCCCCCAAATATCCTCCTCAAAAAACCCTCTCTCTTGGTGCCTACTTGAAGCTTCAGCCCCAACATCGCTTTCCACAAAGATGTAAAAAAAAAAATCACGACCCCACCACACGTGAGCTCTCCAAGGGAGAAAGGTAGCAAAAGGCAGCCAATTACTGCCAGAGCACTTGGGTGGAGGCCAGTGTGGTTGCAGCAGCCAAAGTGTCTTGTTACTCAAAAGCTCTGCTGAGAATTTATTGCCCATCTTCTTCTAGTCAGGGAAGGTTGGCTGTAAGTTTGCCAGCTTGCTCAAATAAAGAGAGGAGGATATTGAACAATTACAGGGGCAGCTCATGAAGTCAGGCACAGCTGGTCTTCATGGGGATTGCAGATGGGAACTGGGAAGCCATTAGGGATCCAGGCAGGTTTAACCTTATCTGAGTTGGAAGTGTTGCTTTAGTCTAGACTGGACCTGAATTGGGCCTGTTTTCTTAATTAAAAGTGACCAGGGGAGATAGAGATCTGACATTGTCCAATGTCTGACAGACTGTCTTTGAAGGAGGCTAAGATGTTCCTAGATTAAAACCTACTTTACTGGGGCCATTCAGTAAAAAAGTATATCCTATATGTATAAACATTTAGCACATGTGTTTGGCATCTAATAAGTGCTCAATAACTATCAGCTATACCAATAATGGTTTTAATTGTTTTAGTATTATCACCTAGTGCGGGGCAACAGTATTATTATTAAAGTTATTATGTGCGGGCGCCTGGGTGCTCAGTTGGTTAAGTGTCTGCCTTCAGCTCAGGTCATGATCCCGGGGTCCTGGGATCAAGCTCCACATTGGGCTCCCTGCTCCACAGGGAGTCTGCTTCTCCCGCTCCCCCTGCTTGTGCTCTCTTACACGGTCTTTCTCTCTCTCCCACCCTCTTTCAAATAAGTAAATAAAATGTTTTTTTTAAAAAAAAAGTTATCATGGGCATATCTCTCCTTCGACTGGGCCAACACTCCATTTGTTGAATTAATTGTAGTGGGTGGGGGAAGAGCAAACTGCATGAACGTGGATTCCTTGAAGCCAACAATGAAGAGCCATGATGCACACAGGAACTAGCGGGGCCTGGGAGAGCCTGATGCCCAACACTAGAGTGTTCCATTCATTGGTTCCAACCGACTCTAGCCCAGGTATGTGGAGTTCTGGATTCTCTTCAGATATGATATGACTTCTGACAAGGAGCAGGGACAATAAGATTGAAGCGAAAGAAGGAGAAGGTA
Organism: Canis lupus familiaris; assembly: GCF_011100685.1. Taxonomy (NCBI): domain Eukaryota; kingdom Metazoa; phylum Chordata; class Mammalia; order Carnivora; family Canidae; genus Canis; species Canis lupus. Next base: position 40,722,687 of record NC_049235.1, on the reverse strand, counting down.
AGAAAAAAGACACTTCTAGGTGTCTTATTGTGTGCCATCGATAGTGCTGGGCCCTTTACATTTGTTATCCCATTTCATGAGATGAAATAAGGAGCAAATGCAAACCGTGGCTTGTATTACCCCAATAGGACATGGATAGAGTTTTTAAATGTGAAATGCTTATACAGAAAACTATGAGCCTTTTTTCTTCCATTATAATTTTTGTGTAAACATGAAATGACAAGAGTTTAAAGATGGAGCCTCCCTGGGCACAAGCATAAGAGCTCCTAATATAATCAAAATCCTCTTATTTATTTTCTTGCCTAAGTGGCTTCTCCCAGGAGGACAGCAGTTGCATTTCCTTCTTTCTGTGCAGCCGTGGTTGCAAATTAATGTTCTCTGCTATCAAAACAGCTATATGCACCTCTGCCAAATGTAGTTATCTCATCCAATAATAGGAACAGCCTAGAGACAGTGGAGTTTTAAACCCCAGATCTTAGAAATTCTGGGCAATTAGCCACTCACTTGCAGAAAAGAGCAAAGAAGGGCAAGGCTGCAGTAAAACAAAACCTTGTTGTGACAGCTGTTGTTCTAAATAATATCTCTTTTATAGTTCTAGACACTTCTCCCAGTCTATAGGCTAGCATGAGTGAATTGAGGTGATAAATGGGAGGAAAGAGAAGGTGAAGAATAATTAGCAAGTTCTCTGGTTAGAAGTGGTTCAAGGTGGCAGGAATTAATGGAGAATACCTTTACTTTCAAACTGGGATCAGAAGACATAAGGCTAAGAAAAAGTCATAGAAATGTAGTTTTAGAGAGAATTTTAGAATCAAGATATATCTGAAGCACATTAAGTGAATGATGTCTACCAGATTAAAGTCATATCTATATACAAGCCTGTAGAATTAAGTGGTAGCAATATAAAAATCTGTTGAATTAAATAAATCAGGTTTTTTTTTTTCTATATGTGTTCATTAGCAGGGTATAGTTTTCAATTTAGAAATAGCTAAGGTGAAAAACTACTGGTTCTAGACATCTATCTTAGGTTAGCTGTAGCTGGAAAGAATTTGCTTCCAAAGACCTGGCTTTAAAAAGTCTGCTGGAGGGCAGTCCGGGTGGCTCAGCAGGCTGGCGCCTCCTTCAGCCCAGGGCATGATCCTGGAGACCTGAGGGTTGAGTCCCACGTCGGGCTCCCTGCATGGAGCCTGCTTCTCCCTCTGCCTGTGTCTGCCTCTCTCTCTCTCTCTCTCTCTCTCTCTCTCTCTGTCTCTCATGAATAAATAAATGAAATCTTAAAAAAAAAAGCCTGTTGGAGATAGTCATAAATGCACCTACATGATTTGACTCAGTAAAAACTCGATGTGCCCTTAAAAGACTGTTGCTTTATCTTTCACTATTTATGTTGAGTAATTCTAACACATGACTGTCTTGTTGACCTGGCATTAGGTTTATATGGAAAAGTGGGCATAATTAGCTCACAGCTCATGGGAGGTAGGGCTAGAGGCCTCAGGTACTGTCCTAGACTGGCCCCAACTAGCTCTGGGGGTAATATCTTCCTGGCAGACACGGTTAGCTGCCTACCAGATATTCCCCCTCTTCTTGCCCCTCACTTCAGAAACATCATTTTGCCCAGAGCAACAATCTATCCAATTCAAAATATTGACTTCTCAAGATTCCATTGCAACCAGGGCTGATACTTCATCTTCTAATTTGTTGAATATATTCTCTTATTATTACTGCTGAGTAATCCCCTCAATTGTATGCATGGTTCTAGATTGTATTCATTGATTATACATTAAAAAGCAAATATTGGTTTTACCAAGACCCCAGGGAAATGAACAGGGCTAAAACCACCTCTTGCCTGGATTATCTTGTCCATGTATCTGGAAAGGAGTCATTTTAGAACTAACCTTTGATGTGTGGCATCAAGGAATCTTGATGCTAGGGCAAGATTTCTTTTCTTTCTTTCTGTCTTTCTTTTTTTTTTAGGATTTTATTTATTTATTTAGATTTATTTACTTAGAAGGAGAGAAAGAAAGAGAGTGTGTGAGCACAGGATTGGGGGAGAGAAAGAATCTTGAGCAGCTTTGTGCTGACTGTGGACCCCAACACCGGGCTCAATCTCACAACCGTGAGATCATGACCTGAGCCAAAATCAAGAGTCGGTTGCTTGACCGACTGAGCCACCCAGGTGCCCCAGGACAAAATTTCTGTTGGGAGAATGAATCAGGGTTTAAATTGGAAAACATTCAATTTAGAAAAAGTTTTATAAGATTTATTTATTTATTTATTCATGAGAGAGAGAGAGAGAGAGAGAGAGAGAGGCAGAGACACAGGCAGAGGGAGAAGCAGGCTCCATGCCAGGAGCCCAATGTGGGACTCAATCCTGGGACTCCAGGATCACGCCCTGGGCCAAAGGCAGGTGCCAAACCGCTGAGCCACCTAGGGATCCCCTAGAAAATGTTTTAAAGCTTTACAAAATTTCAAATGATGTTCATTGTTGACTGTCTTAAAAAATGAAGACCTCAGGATCGAAGAATCATAAGTACTTAAAAAAAATTAATACTTTTCTGTGTTTTTAAAATATTCTACAATGAAGATCTACTACTCTGTAACCAGAAAAAAAAAAAAGAGATTTTTAGAGCACAACAAAAGGATTTAGAGGAAGAAAGAAAGGTCTAATAACTCTAATTTCCCTAGAGAATAACATTACATAAAATAACATTAATAAAAATAAATATTAGTATTAACATTTTCATCAAATATGCTCTTGAATGTCATCTGCAGTTTGCTTCTACCGTGAGCATTCCAAGTAACTGAAATTTTTAATGTCCAAGGATTTAATAATGTGCTCTGTAAAATTCCCACTGATCTAATCATCTTTCTCCTTATGGACAGGCAAGAAAAGCCCATTATCTGCCATGCAAGATTCTGCTTCCAGAAATGGCCTAAATCATGGGTCTGGAAACAAGGATTGAGCAAATCCAAATAACTCCTGGCTAACACTAGTATGACATTTGGTTGGGGAAGATGTCCCGAGAGAAATGTAAACTATTTGAAAACATCCTGTTACTAAAACTTGGACATAAAAAAGAATGACAAACGGACCCAATAACTTCATTCTAAGCACGCATGAGTTTGGCTCCTGTGGATACATTCTAACCACATACTATTTGTCATGTCCTCTTATATGGATATCATCCCTACCACATGAGGAAAGATCCACTGACATTTATTACTCACCAAAGAACAGGTTGGAAGCAATCGGCACCCTCACTCCTGGCCTGGAGTTGAGCCGAGTGAGTCATAGAATCCCCAATCCTTGCTGAGTGTCTTGTTCAGCTTCCCTCCAAGGCTCACCCGTGGGGACTGATTAGAACCATCTGCTTAAGGGCTATTATGCTGATTAAAAAAATTAAAAACTACAAGTTGTCCAACAGGAGGAATACAAGAACCAACAGGGCAAAATGACCAGATCTTAAACCATGCTTGGACTGCATAATCCCTGCAAGGCTTCAGAGGCATCCAGCTGAGACCTCAGAAGGTGTGGGTCAAGTGTTCTGAGGCTTCCTTTCCACTGGGATTGGATCCATCGATGCAGGGATCCAGGAGCTCTGAGGCAGCGTGTGAATGTGACTGCTACATTTTCTCTGCTCTCAGTCCAGCTTCGTTTGGGAAAATTTGTGGAAAGGCTTTTTGGTCTGGGTAGTTTCTTTACTGGCAGATTTACTCTTTCAAGGTATTTTTAAGGCAAGGGAAGTGTAATAGGAAACTGAGGTGTATTAAGAGTTAGCTACTCTCTTGGAAAAAGTGGAATGATTAAGCGCACACTTTGAAGCATGCAATGTGTGATCAATATGTGGGGAGAGAGGATCGAGATGAGGAAATCTTAACTAGAAAGAGACAAGAGAAGGTTTCAGTGCTAACACCACTTAAAAGGCAAGCATTCCTCTGATAATGAACTGTAGCTACAAAACCACAAGGGGTGACTGCCGATTGCTTTATTAAAAAGTAAAAAGATGAGGATGTCTAGACAAGAAAATATTAGGGATCACGTCTTAAATGTTCTTGTACTGAAAAAAATATAAAACCATATACAGTTCTTTTTCATTTTCCTGCTTTTTCACAATCCAAACCCAAGAGATGAGGAAATTGTGGAAGAAATTACCTGGAACCCAGGGCCATTCCCACATAAAACATAAACAGATGCCTCAATGTGACTGAAACTTTTTTCTCATCTCCTTTGTAAGACAGTAGTTGCTTTGAGGATAAAGGTCTGTATCTGATTTTTTTTTTAACATTGTTCCTCCCACACACACACACCCCGTATTAGTCACAGAAAAGGCTCTCAATAAATGCTGGGTGAAAAAAAAATGCTAGGTGAGTTGAATTGAATTCAACTGAATTGTAATAGCTTGGAATTTTGTTGACCTTGTTCTGTAAGCCATATTTTCTGTTAGTTGCTGTTTAGATCTGCTGCTATTATCTCTACCATATGAAGAAAGATTAATTGCTATTATTACTCACCAAAGAACAGGTTGGAAGCAATCAACACCCTCACTCCTCGCCTGGGTTCAAGCCAAGTGAGTTCCAGAATCCTCAATCCTTGCTGAGTCCCCCGTCCAACTTCCCTCCAAGGCTTACCCGAGGGGACTGATTACAACCATCTGCTTAAGAGCTATTATTCTGACCAAAAAAAAAAAGCAAACTACAAATTGTCAAACAGAGGGAATACAAGAACAGGGCAAAATGACCAGATCTTAAACCATGCTTGGAATGCGTAATCCCCACATGGCTTCAAATACATCCAGCTGAGACTTCAGAAAGTGTGTGTACAGATTAAAGATGGAGAATGAAGACCAGGGAGTTTGGGATAAAGAGAGTGAAATGTGGTCTCGATTGCCCCCATCTGTTAAATGAGGAAGATGGACAAGGATGACTTCGAGTTTCTTCAACCTGAGCACGTTATGAGTTTTGCTGCGTCCTTCCATCTCGTTGATATTTTTGCTTCTCACATCTCCCAATTCAATCTCCCCCTGAAATATTGCATTTTCTATTCATTCCATCACTATTAATCTAAAATATCAGAATGCCCAGCAAAGAGGGCCTTTAAATACAGTATTTATTAGATAAAATATGAGCCATTTCTATAACAGCACTACTGGCAATGTGGTTAGTAACACGTTGATAATGTCACTAGATGGTAATTTATTAATATGGAGAGTTATTCACAAGGAAAACCATGATATCATGATAAAAGAAACACTGGGACATCTGGAAGGAGATTCACCAATATTTGATTATCTCCGATGATAGGATTCTGACTGACTAGTCTTCTAGCATTTTTACACTGAACATAGATGACTTATGTTATAAAAATAGGAAAGAAATAAAATACTGAACCTATTATCATCCTAAAAAAAACTGCTAATGCTATTCTTAAACTTTTCCTTGGGAAATGATTCCTTGCTCTCCATTTATCTGCTCAAGACTTCTTGACTTTAGAGGTGAACTGCAGCTTCCCACGTGACCTGGAATTCACCCTCCAGTTTGCATTAGCTCCACGGCTGCTCAGGCTCTTCCCATACATGGGGTCACCCGCAGTTCTCCTGGTCACGATCCAGTCAGCTCCTTCCAGGTGCCTTTTTGTGTCACAGAGTTGAGAGGATAAACACTATTCCTGGACGACTTTGAGGTTGCAGTCCTAGGTGCCACTTAGGCTCTGCAGTGAGATGCTCTTGCGTGAAGGAGGCAGAGGCTCTCTTCTGCCGTGGTGCTGCTTGACAAGCAGCCGCTGACTCACGTGGTTGCACCAGCTCCACCAGGTCATGCATGTGGTTGTGGCCATGCAGCAGCCAGAGTGGTGGCAGTTTGGTTCCTCCAGTTTCTGCACCTCCACATCACAGCTGCCGTGGTGTGGCCTTGAAGCCAAATGTCCGGCCTGAAGATCCCCTGACTTATTCCTCTGGCCCCACATATGATTTTGTAGGCACCTAATTCCTTGTGTTTCATCCCTTTCTGCTTGATGTGCCTGGAGTGGCTTGTCTTCCCTGCACTGACCCCGGCAGACACATCGCTCAGGCAAAGTACCAGATGTGCAAAGCTTGATTCAGATCCTAGCTTCTTCACAAAGGCTTCACTGAAGATTGTGTGGATCTAACTAGCAATGACCTCACATCCTGGATTCCACTAGATTAGACCAGTGCTAACAGACTGCTGAGGGGCCCTCTTTGGAGGGTTTTGATTTGTTTTCTATTTGGGGTTGCATGTAACAAAAACAACTTTGGGACCCACTAGATTACCCTTAAGACAAGAATCCTCTTGCATAGGTTACGCTATTTCTTGTAGGATATCTGTGATGTTGCAACCGAAAGGAGTAGAGACAAAGAATGGGGTTTGTGCTATGCTTTCCTTGAGGAATGGACTTGTATGTTTTTCACTGTGGCTCCTTTCGGGGACATGAAATCCCACCCTTCCCATATCAGTTAAGCCTGGCTCATCTTCAGTGAGACAGGAACAGCTGCTCACCATCCTCTGGTTAGCATTCTCTCCATTCTGTCTGGGCTGTGTCTCCTCCTCCTGATTTTCAAATTTGTGCCCATCCACAGTGAAATTTGAAACTTTCTGCAAAAGGATTGGTGGTTTATATTATTTTGTACAGAGGGCTGAAGCAAGAAAATTGGCTTCTAGTGAGAAACTTACTGTGCTTTATTGTATCATGGCAAGGTTCAAAAATGAGAGGTCAAAATAGAAATGCCACTTTTCACCCATAAAGTTGAGTAGTTCATCTGACCATCTGACTTACACACAAAAATAATAGTTGTAGATTTAGTACATTTGCTCACAAATACATTTTTCTGTAAATCTGGATTGAAATTACCAAAAAAAATGTTTTTGGACTGCAGCTCCTATAGAATTGAAAATCACTCTCAGTGCCCAAAGATGTTATAAAAGAAAGAACAATAAGGATGATAATGATTCATGTTAACACATCTTTCATCAAAAGCATTCTGATAACGTTTTAGGCTCCATGTAGGGATAACACAGGGTGTTTCTGGTCGTCACTGTCTTGGGGTGACTACTACAACTGTTTAATGATTTAATGCCTGGTGATTACAGCATAGGGAAGCACTAAAGGATCTAGTCTCCAAAAGCAATGCTGAGGAGCATAAAGTAATTCTGGGCAGTATTACATATATTCTAGGACCTAGGAATACTGTTTTCAGTATCATTGGACTCTTTAAAAAGCATCAAGTCAATGTCGTGCATGAGAGGGGTTTCCTTTGCCCCTCTTGCCCCCTAACATGCTAGAGTTTTGTTTGTTTTGAACTCAAAGGATGACAGTTTCCTTCCGAAGAGGCATCTCATGTGAGTTTGCATTTAGGCTTGGGACTTAAGTGGCAGACACACACCAAATATCCAACTCAATGGGTGCTGAGAGGATTAGAAGAATGTAGAAGAATGTAGCATTATTATTATTATTTTAATTAAGTGTAATTGCCTTATTAATCCTCATTTGCATAATACTTGGTAAAGCACTTAGCTAATACATAGCTATATTTGCAATTTATTCATCCAGAATATTCCTATTCAGCATTTAAATAGCACCTATTGGTTTATGATGCTAATATACTAGATTCATGTTTCTGTTAAGGCTTAAATGAAAGAAGTTGAAAGCCAAGTCCATTATATTACCTTCTTTATATAGAACCTTTCATCATGAAGGATTCCAAATTGCTTTACAAAGTACAGTGAAACCTTTTACAATGAATTCCTAAGGGGACAGCTATAGCAGTGTTAGCTGCGGCATTTCATTGTATGAGCATTGTATTCAGCATTATGGGATTGATGGGGAAGGGGTAGATTTTAAAATCTTACAGCCCTTGGGAACTCAGATTTTGTTATCTGCCAAGGTGTCTACAGTCCAGAGCAAAGGAAAAATTAAACTCTACTATTGATCTATTGTTAAATGAGATGTTAGTCTTAAAATATAAAGAAAGTATGCACAAGGAATATATTTAATGCAAAAAACCCTTCCTTAATACAATAAGTGAGGAATATGTCATATGCAAAGAACATGCTCATAAATACCAAGTATCTGATAATTAATACATTTCTCAAGAACACAATTTTCTTTCTTTTGAATAGTTTGTTGAAGTATAATATTCAGGAAAGTGCACAAGCTACAAAATGACAACTCAGTGAATTTTCAAAAAGTGAGCTCATCTGTGACCGTTGTCCTCTTGGAGAAATTGAATGTTGTCAGGACCCTACAGGTCCCCATATCCTCCCAGTTATTACCCAATATCCTAAAGGGAACTGCTCCCCTGACTTATAACACAGTAGATCAGTTTTGCCAATTTTTAAACTGTATGCAGATGAAGTTACATAGTATATATTCTTTTTTAATAGTATATACTCATTTATGTTGGCTTCTTTTGCTCATTATTATGTCTATGCATTTATCTACATACGTAGCAATAGTGCATTCACTTTGATCGCTGTGTGGTAGTCCATTTATGAATATTGTAGAGGAGGGAAAATTATGTTTTTCCTCCACCCCTTTAAGTTCTCTACTGGGACCTCTACAAAAGACAGATTAACCAGAAAAAAGTATACAAATTTGTTTAACGTAAGTTTTACGTGACACAGAAGCCTTCATTAAAAAATGAAGATCCAAAGTAAATCTGAGTATTTTTATGGTAGGGTTGATGTAGAGTGGAAAGTTGTGGAAAAATGTGATAGAACAAAGATAATGAAGTAAGTGTGGTAGGCTGTGGGAAACTTAGCAAGGCCTGTTCATTCAGATTTCTCTTTGTGTCTCTCTATTTTTGAAGATAAGGATGTTCCTTTCCTTGGAAAGTGAAGGGCACTTCTCCCATGAGGATTTTATGACCTGCTTCAGGGAAAGGACAGAAAGTCCTTCCTGCACATGCCATTTCTCAAATTTCTTAGTTTGAAATATTTAGTAGACCAAGGTGCTATATTTTGCAGTACTGTGTTCTGAACCCCATCAATACTATAATTTATGGGATCCCTGGGTGGCGCAGCGGTCTGGCGCCTGTCTTTGGCCCAGGGCGTGATCCTGGAGACCCGGGATCGAATCCCACATTGGGCTCCCGGTGCATGGAGCCTGCTTCTCCCTCTGCCTGTGTCTCTGCCTCTCTCTCTCTGTATCTGTCATAAATAAATAAAATATTTTTAAAAAATACTATAATTTATTTGACAAAGGACATATACCTAGAATATATAAAGAGCTGAGGTCAATAAGGAAAAAGCAGACAACCAACAGAAAGGGTGACAAAAATTTGTATAGTCAGTTGGACAGAAGTGAAAAGGTGAAAAGTCCCATTAATTATTATAGAAATGCAAACTAAAACCAGAAAACACCACCATTCTCCTTAGCAAAAGGGCTAAATGGAAAAAGACTGACAATATCAAATGTGTGGGTGGGGGGGATGGTTCATAAATTTCTGATTGGAGTGTAAAATGGTACAACTTCTTTGCAAAACTGTTCTAGTTTTTATATTAAAAAGCAAGACATCAGGCCCTAATCAGTCACTCATGCTAAGCTTTGTATGAACAAACTGAGACATAATATAGTTTTGGCTCGCCCAGAAATGGAATCTTAACCAGTCAATCAGGAATTGCCTGATCAGCACTGGTGAGATAAGCTGCCTGATAGATCCCTGCCACCCTCTGAAGGAAAGTAGCTTTGCAATAACCAACCCACATTTTGCCTAGTGTAACTTCCTTTTTCCTGCTCCCTTCACCTCTAAAAGTCATTCATTTTGTACAGTTCTTTGGAGCTCCTACCCATCTGCTAGACCAGATGCTGCCTGATTTGAATTAATTTTTGTTCAAATATATTCTTAACATATTTAATATGCCTCTATTTATCTTATAACTGATAAAGTCAAACATACATCTATCTCATTTCCATTCCATTCTTAGATATTTACCCGAGAGAAATGAAAATACATGTTCATATAAGTACATGTGAGAGATGTTCATACAACTTTATACATAATAGTTCAATCTGGAAACAATCCAAATGACCACCAAAAGTATATTGGATAAATAATTTTTTCTTCTTTTCAATAGGTCAAAAATAGCTTTGCTAGCAAACAGAAAGAAGGCAATAACAAGCATTAGAGCAAAAATCAATGAAATAGAGATAGAAAAACAATAGAGAAAAATCAATGAAGCCAAAGTTGATTCTTCAAAAGATCAACAAATTAGATAGCTTGCTGATATGGACAAATTTTGGGGAAGAAAAAACTTCCAAATTTATTCAAGAAGAAGTAGAAAGAGATTGAATTAGTATCAAAAAAACCTTCCACAGGAGCAACCAGATGGCTCAGTCAGTGAACCATCTACCTTTGGCTTAGGGAAAGATACCAGTATTCTTAAATGGAGACTCTCTTTGGGCTCCCTGCTCAGTGGGGAGCCTGCTTCTTCCTCCCTTCATCCTGCTGCTCTCCCTTCTTGTGTACTTGCTCTCTCTTTCTATCAAATAAATAAATAAAATCTTGAAAACAAACAAACAAAACCTCCCACAAAGAAAAGCCCAAGACCAGATGGCTTCACTGCCAAATTCTATTCAACATTTAAGGAAAAATTAATACTAATTCTTCACAAACTTTTCCATATAGGAGAGAAGGGAAGACTTTTCAAGCCAGTCTGTGAGGCCAGCATTACTCTGATATTAAAATCAGATAAAGACATCATAAGAAAACCAGAGAATAATATCTCTATGAATATAGACCCAAAAATCCTTCACAAAAACACTAACAATAAAAAAGATCATAGCTATGCTCAAGTGGGATTGACCCAGAAATGCAAGGTTGGTTTAACAACTGAAAACCAATTCATGTAATACAACACATCAATAGGAAAAGGATGAGAATATACATCAATAGAATAAGGATGAAACCCATTGAAATCCTTTCAATAAATTAAAAAAAAAAAAGCATTTTGGATGTCTGGGTAGCTCAGTGGTTGAACGTCTGCCTTTCGCTTAGGTTGTGATCCTGGGGTCCTGGGCTGGAGTCCCACATCAGGCTCCCCGCAGGGAGCCTGCTTCTCCCTCTGCCTGTGTCTCTGGCTCTCTCTCTCTGTGTCTCTCATGAATAAATAAATAAATTCTTTATAAAAAAAAGCATTTGACAAAATTCAACACTCTTTCCTGATAAAAATACATAACAAACTAGGAACAGAAAGGAATTCCCGCAATCAGATAAAAGACATCTATGAAGGAACACCCAGGTGGTTTAGTGGTTAGCGCCTGCCTTTGGCCTGGGGCATGATCCTGGAGTGCTGACTGTCCCTGCATCTCTCTCTCTCTGTCTCTCATGAATAAATAAAATCTTTTAAAAAGAGACATCTATGAAAAACTCAGAGTCAACATCATACTTAATGGTGTAAGACTGAATGTTTTCCCCCTAAGATCAAGAACAAGTCAAGGATGTCCACCCTCACCACTTTTATTCAACGTTGTATTGAAGGATGCAGACAGGGCAATTAGGCAAAACAATGATATAAAAGGTATCCAAATTGGATACAAAGAAGTATAATTATCTCTATTTGCAGATGACATAATCTTGTATATAGAAAATCCTAAAAACTCCTCTAAAGAAACTATTAGAACTAATAAATAACCTCAGCAAAGTTGCAGAATGCGAGATCAACACACAAAACTCAATTGTATTGCTGCATGGAAGCAATAAACCAACCAAAATGATATTGAGAAACAATTATATTTACAATAGCATCAAAAAGAATAAAATACTTAGGAATAAATTTAACAAAACTTATTGTTTAGCAAATTTAATGAAAATATGAGTGAAAAATCCATATTCTGGAAACTACAGGATATTGTAGTTAAAAGAAATTAAAGAAGACCTAAATAAATGAAATCATATGTCCATGGATCAAGAAACATAATATTTGGATGGCAGTATCCCCAAAATTGATTCACAGATTCAACACAATCCTTTTCAAAATCCCAGCTGACTTCTTGGCAGATGTTGACAAACTGATCCATATGAAACTGACTCATAAAAACATTCAAGGGGCCCACAACAGTCAAAACAATCTTGAAAATGAAGGACAAATTGTAGTACTCACAGATCCCAATTTCAAATTTTCCTACAAAGCTATAGTAATCAAGATAGTGTGGTATTAGTATAAGGAAAGAGATACAAATTAATGAATAAAACTGATAAACCAGAGATAAAGCTTTATGGAAACAAAATAACATAAATAAGAATTTATTTCAATTGATTTTTGATAAGGTTTGCCAAAACAATTAAATGAGAAAAAGAATAGTTTCTTCAGCAAATGGTACTCCACATGCAAAAGAATGAAATGGGATCCCTACTTCACATCATATACAAAAATTAACTCAAAATGGATCAGGACTAAGTGTAACAGCTATGACTATAAAACTCTTAGAATAAAACATAGGGGTAAATCTTTATGACCTTGTATTAGGCAGTGCTTTCTTATATATTACACTGAAGTGCAAGCAATAAAAGAAAAAATAGATCAACTGTGCATTACTAAAATTAAAAACTTTTGTGTCAAAAGACACCATCAAGGAAGTGAAAAGATAACCTACAGAATGGGAGAAAAATATGGCCCTTCATATATCTGATAAGGGACTTGTATCTAGAAAATGTAAAAATCTATTACAATTCCATTAAAAAAAAGACAATCCAATTGAAAAGGCAAGGAATTTGAATAGACATTCCTCCTAAGAAGATGTGCAAATGTCCACAAGCATACAAAGAAATGCTTAACATCATTAGCTACTCAGAAAATACAAATCAAAACCACAATGAGATACCCCTTTACATCAAGTAGGATGACTAGAATAAAAAAGAGACAATAATTTCTGTTGGTGAGGATGTAGAAAACTTAGAGCCCTTATACATTGCTGGTAAGAATGTTAAACAGTTCACCCAACTTTGGAAAGGAGTCATCATGTGGTTAGACAGAATTATCACATGATCTGGCAACTACACTCATAGATATATTACCAAGATAAATGAAAATATACGTTCATTCATAGATTTGTAAATGAAGGTTCACAGTAGCATTATTCATAGTAGCCAAAAAACAGAAACAATGCAAATGTGCCTCAATTGATGAATGGATAAATAAAATGTGATATATCCACACAATGGAATATTATTCAGCAATAAATAGAAGTACTAATGCATGCTATAACTTATATAAACCTTGAAAAACATTATGCTACATAAAAGAAACCAGCCATAATAAGCTCATATACTATATGATTCCATTTACATGAAAGGTCCAGGATAAGCAAAGTTATAGTGACAGAAAATAGAGGATGAATGAGGGGAGTGCTTTTGGAGAATGACAGGTAAGGAGTATGAAGTTTTTGGAGGGTAATAAAAATATTCTCAAGTTGATTGTGGTGATGGATGCACAATTCTGTGAATATACTAAAGCCTTTGAATTGTACACCTTAAATGGGTGAGTTGTATAGTATGTGAATTATATCTCAATAAAGCTGTTAAAAAATAGCTTTGTTTCCAAATTACAAAATCAATACACATTCTTTGTAGAAAACTTATAAAAGATTGAAAATACAAAAGGATAAAATAAAAGTCAACCATAATTCCACAGATAACAAGAGTTAACTTTCTCTGTGTATCAAGGACATTCTTGTGCTCTTCTAAAGAAAGGAACAAAGTCCTGAACGTACAAACTAACAAGAACCTTACTGGCTTTACCAGTTCCCCCAAATCATTGGCATGTGATCTTGTTCTCACAAAGCCCTGATATTGTAGAAATATGTTCATTCTCTGATGCAGCTTAAAAGTGAAGCCATTTTCACTTTAGCAAGTGAGTTTGAAAGTGAAATCTCTTGGGGCTTTGGTGGAGTGAAACACCCAAGGATAAGTTTTCATGGGAGGTAGAGGACTAGAAAAGCCCATAATACCTTCTGGGCACCTAGAAGGCATTATGGGCTTAGGAAAGAAGAAAACAAAAATAGAAAAGTGAAGTAGAAGGCTAGGGGACAAGGACACATCTTTGAACACAAGCCTTACCCATCTTGATGATTTTGCATAGGACTAGTCCAGGATCTGACAAGAGGCATGCCAATAACCATGTCTAGCGGAGCTTAGCATTTACGTGATTGCTAACAATAACCTCTACCCTTCAGATGATATGACAGATTATGTTTTCCAGAGATGGCCACATCTACACATTTATCCTATCCCACATGCTCTTTTTACAGTGTAGCTAACACGTCTCCACCAAGAAATGGAGATCTATAGTCTCTCACCTAGACTCTTGGAGTAATTGCCCTAACCTATGGTGAAAGTGATGCTATGCTATATGACCTCTGAGGCCAAGTCAGAGAATGAATACAACTTCCACCTGGCTTCTTCTCTCAAGACACTTGATTCTGGAACCTACCTGCCATGTTTTAAGGAAGCCCAGTCCACAATAAAAAGCCACACGTGGGTCTTCTAACCCTGAGTCCCAGCTATACCAATAGATATGAGTGAAGAGCCTTTAGATGATTCTATCTTTTAGATTTCCAGCCTTCCAGCTGAAGCCACCAACACTGAGGAAGAGAAAAAGACATCCCTGCAATATCTGTCTTGATTCTTCAAAAGGGCCCATAAAGTTAAAAGGTGAGGCAAGTGTCAAGGACATTAGACAGATTATTCTTTCTCCTTCCTAAATTTAATGCCATTTTTATTCCAGTTTCCAACACTCGCTAACTGTAATGGTGAATCAGAACCATATAACCATCCAAACTACAAAACCACCCAAAGAATCCCACCATCCTTCTTCTGGAATGTTTTGCTTGCTGTCATATTATGCTACCCATGTTAGGTGTCCTATGTTGAGTAATGGTCTTGGTTATGAAATGATAAGGTGACCAAATGCTAAGGTGCATGCTTTGATTTGAGATCCAGCTGAGAACCATGACTTTTATACTAGTCAGTAGCTTGTATATATGTTCTGTAATGTACTTGTTAAATCCCCTTCCAGATCCTTGACAAACGGTCTTTGATCAGAAATATGGCTCAATAGAACCTTCTAGAAAGACATGCAAGAAGCATATTTTCCTTTGGGGAGTTAGTTAGTCTGGAGGGAAAAGAAACATTTTTACTTTTTATCCATTTTTATCGTTTGCATTTTTTGTAAGCATGTATTGCTTTTGTTAACAACGATGAAAACAAAACAAACCAAAAAAGAAGTTAATTTTTTAAAAAGATTTTATTTATTTATTCATGAGAAACAGAGAGAGAGGCAGAGACACAGGCAGAGGGAGAAGCAAGCTCCCTGCTCCAGAAGTTAATTTTTAAAAAAGGACATTGCTTCTGTAAGATGTTCACCTTCATCTGGATAGAATTTTCTTTTTTCCCCTTTTTTAGAGAAAGAGAGTAGGTACGTACAGGGGCAGAGGGAGAGAATTTTTTTCTTTTCTTTTTTTTTTTTTAAGATTTATTTATTTGAGAGAAAGCACATGTGAGCAGGAAGTAGGGGCAGAGGGAGAGAGAGGGAGAGAAAATCCTGAAGCAGACTCCTTGCTGAGCACAGAGCTCATGTGGGGCTCTATCTCACAACCCTGACTTTGTGACCTGAGCCAAAATCAAGTGTCAGACAGATTTTCAACTGATTGGGGCACCCAGGCACCCCTGGAGAGAATTTCTTAATTTCTTTTGAATTTACATCTGTGCTACAAGTGTAACAAAGGGGGACATCTGGGTGGCTCAATGTTTGAGTATCTGCCTTTGGCTCAGCACCTGATCTTGAAGTCCTGGTATCAAGTCCTGCATCAGGCTCCCCACAAGGAGCCTGCTTCTCCCTCTGATTATGTCTCTGCCTCTCTCTGTGTGTCTCTCATGAATAAATAAATAAAATCTTAAAAAAAAAAAAAAAAAAAAACAAGGGTAACAAAAGGAAGTTCACAATCCTTGGCATTTGCCATTGTTAAAGGAAGTTCTCTTTCTAAATCCCCACCTAGATTCTCCAGGAAATTGTGATGCCATAAGTACTTGGGGAAAACCTATTAGTTTGCAAAGACTACCACACTTTGATCCAAGGCCTTAAAATCCCTTGTGTAGTTCACTCAATTTTAATAATTATTGAGTCAAAGGGCCAGCATATCTCTGTTTCAACTTAAACCTTGGTCTTGTTCTTCTCTTTAGATGTTTTTGTTTTGTTTTAAAACCTTTTAAAAAAAATTTATACTGCTGATCCTTATAAGCTTCCTTAAATCCTTGCTAAAAGCAGTCCAAGTATATGTAAATGAACAAATTAAATAATGTAACAACTGAAGGTAAACAGCTTTATCTGGAGCTAAATGGAATTTAAGAGTTGATCTAATCCAACTCCCTTATTTTACCAATGAGTACAGGGAGACTCAGCATTGTTTAAAAAAATTTTTTTTAATTTTTAAATTTTATTTAAATTCAAATTAATTAACATATAGTGTAGTGCTGATTTCAGGAAAAGACTCAGTATTGTTAAGGAAGGCAAAAAACCATCCTTATTTGCCTGGCACTGAGAAATTTCTAGGGACATGGGACTTCCAGGGCTAAAATCAGGACTAGTTAGTCATCCTGCTGGGTTAAGTGATTTTCCTTAAGTTACACGGCAGTTAAATGGCAGGAATGGCACCAGAGCCCAAGCATTTGGCCCTGTAATACAACACTCTTCCCTTATTAAATGGCCTTTTAAAATACAATTTTAGGAAAGCAAGAGATAAAAATGTGCATCTAGGAATAATTTGAGGTCCATTCCTTAATTTTTATGTTTAATTTTTTTTCTTTCTCTTCTAGGTTTCAAAACTAAACCTTTTGGGTTTTCATAGGGAGTTGTACTTGACCTTTTCTCCTGTGCACAGTTGTGTCCATAGCTAGAAAGTTCTAAACTCTCCCTGAAGATAAACCCCTCATCCTCACAGCTTCCTTCAGACAGGTGCAGCTGAGGATGAGCTTCTTCAGAATGAGAAAAGAAATTTCCCTTCGTCTCACTACTCCAAGCCTCCCTGTTTCCCAGAGCAGAAGCTGACAGAGAACTTAGACTCACAATGGAGCTATACAAAGTCATGTGATCTCCTATGTCTTTTTTCCAATATAATACTGCTCATTTTGAAGAAATAAAACTAAAAATATCTCCTTCCACTTGTTTTACTTCCTCAGCCCGATTAAGAGACTGAAAATTACCTTCAGTGATACTCTGAGCTAAACAACAGCTTTTACAACTTACTGTGGAAGCAGATTCTGAAAAATTTTACATTCTCAGCTTATACCTTATTGGTCCAACATCCAATAATTTAAACCAGTGTTAAGCAAAACTTTGCACATTTAAAAATGGAAATCTAATTCGTTTTCCTGCCAGTTTGGAGAAGGAAATGAAAAGAAAAGTGCAAGATAACTAGGGGAACAGAGACTATTCTAACTCCTCCTCGGTTACAGGGCTCCTCTGGGTACAGAGCACAGTGATCCTGTGTCCAAGCTGATGACCAGAAATACACAGGAATCCTTAGCAATGGCACCTCTGGCCTCTGTAAGGAGGCCGGGCAGTGTCCTGCTCCTACCATGGCTGGCTGGGTGCCTTGGCTACTTTCCAAATTTTATAGCTTTAATAGAAGGTACAAACAATATTGTGTATTCTCAAAAACATTCTTTTGATTTCTAATTTTAACATTATCTTATGAGGACCTGTGCAGAAGGAGAAAATAACTTAGTATGGTATATTCTGATCAGATGGGGGTTAGTGTCATGGGAGGTGAAAGAATTCAAAGGCAGGGATCCCTGGGTGGTGCAGCGGTTTGGCGCCTGCCTTTGGCCCAGGGCGCGATCCTGGAGACCCGGGATCGAATCCCACGTCGGGCTCCTGGTGCATGGAGCCTGCTTCTCCCTCTGCCTATGTCTCTGCCTCTCTCTCTCTCTCTCTCTCTGTGACTACCATAAATAAATAAAAAATATTAAAAAAAAAAAGTTTAAAAAAAAAAGAATTCAAAGGCAGAACAAAGATAGAAGTTTATTGAATATATTGCAAGGGAGCTGTGGGCAGGACAGCAGAGAAGAGAATGTCTACCACGTAGTGGTGGTGAGGGGCTATAGTTATAGGGTAGAGTGAGGAGATATGGGAACTATGGAATTTCCCCCTTTTTGGTAATCTTAGGAACTGTGCCTGGTTGTAAACAGCCCATTGGTCAGTTAGGGCCTATGGCTGTTTCTAAATGGGTTCCTTAACAAGCTTGTTTGCGTCAGCTTGGTGGTTGCTGGAGGCCCTTGTGCCTTTCTCAAGTTTCTATGGCTCAAGCCTATTGCCTCTAGACTTAGTACTCAGCCTTGTTGCCTGGTAGCCAAAGCATTCACCCTGCCCCAAAATTTCTTCCCCTCCCCCTCCTCCCTTTCCTTCTTCTTTCCTTTTTCTTGCTCTCACCCTCTCTTCCTTCTTTTCTGAGAAGTGTGTTATCCATGTGGTGACAAGCCATATTTAGATTTTATTGGTCCTCAATCCCTGATTCTATTACTGCATCCATCCTGAAGTTGTCTTATCAGGGACATGGCCTATTAAACACCCTACCAGGTACCGTCTAAGGACCAGCACGCATCAACACTATCTGGCAGCTTGCTAGAACTTCAGAATCTCAGATTCCACCCTAGACTCCCTAGACTTACTGAGTCAGAGTCTGCATTTTTATAAAGATCCCCAGGTAATTAATATGTACTTTAAAGTTTAAGAAATACCACCTAATATAGTTGAATCCCATTGACTTTGAGTTTTCTGCTCTTCTCAATTGAACAAATTCTATCACAGGCTCCCTCACCTGGTGACTCTGAGCTTCTCTGGTTCTGTGGTCTTGATTAGCCACTATTTGTTTCACCACAACTAACACCCAACCCCTCTTTCTTCCTACCATTGTCCATTTAGACAACCATCTGGAGATGTCTCATTTTCCCTGCTGACCTCTTAATCTATTTCTTAAACATCCAACAGATATGTAAGCTGGACCAATTCCAAATGGTTTTTAGAGCAGCGAGAGGGAGTTTTGTACTGACTAGCAAAAGACAACTTTACTATTTGTTTATTGCAAGGGTCAGAAGGGTAGCTCTTAGCACACCAACCCAACTCTTTGCAAGTGGTTTCTTGCTCAGGCCACCAGAGGTGTAGAGTTTCTGAAATACTTGGGACAGGAAGATTCATTAGTTAGCTCCATTGTTGTGTCTGAGCTTCAGAGGCAACTTTTTAGGCAGAAGGATATGAAAGGATCCCACTCTCCTCATTTATTTGGGGGGAGGGATGGGAATCCTGTCAGAAAACTTATTGATCAAGACAGCACCTGACATATGGCATATGCTTAATGAATGGCATATCATTGGTGTTCTCTTTAATATAGCCATGGCAATAATGTCCTTTTCAAGAGGGTATGGCCTATTTGACCATCAGTTAATACTGTTTCTCAGAAACAGGCAGCTAAAGCTGTGCAACCCACCATGTGTCCAATTTAAGGAGTAAATTGTGATTTTCACATTGGACTCCAGACATCACTTAAGGGTTTCCTGAAGATGCTCTTGGCCTGGGATGCCCTCTGCCTGAGATTCAGAGATTCAATTCTCCCCTGGCTCTGCAACTGATCCAGTGGCCTGGGGACAGTCACTCTGCCTCTTTGCCCTTCAGTCTCTCCCACTATCAAAAAGAGAACTGAACAGCATGACTGCTCAAGTACCCTCCAACATTCTAGGAACCCACACCTCTGCTCTGCTTGGTTTTTATAGCGTTTTGCTCAACAGTCCTCCTTAGAAGTTATTGCATCTTAGAACACTCCGAGTGAAAAGTGGAGCCCAGGAAAGTGAGGGGACCTACCCTGAGGTCTGAACATAAGAGAGACAAACAGACCTCTGGAAAAGTTCTGGTGTTGGCCATGGGATTGCATTTATCTCTGGTGATTCTCTGGGACCAGAAACAAGCCCATAGACAAGTTCAAATATCGGCCATATGTTTATCCTATTTAATGAAATCTAATTTTTAAATACAAAGTCTAGATTAGGATGTGGTTTTCTTGGCCTAAAAGGAGTTTTTTACTTTAACTATAGTTTATATCATTCACCTAAATATTTGAAATAGGACATTCAGCTACCTCCCTAGATCTTAAGATGCTGCCTCAATTGAATGGTGTTTTTTTTTTTTCACTGTATTTGCGTAATAAAACCAGTTAGTAGAACAGCCAGTGAGTTTGCTCTGGGGGGCTATTCATCAAGGTTATAATGGAAGGAAGAGCACCTGGTAACATTGCAAAAGCAGACTTCATTTCCCTTTGTAATTACAACTGTAAAATAACTTCCAAAAACCCAAATTGCTATTGAGAACCAGATAAGGCAATTCTCACGTCTCTACCTCAGTGAGTGACAGCCTCATTTCTGCCTAATTGAGCAGCAGTCAATTGCTTTTTGTAGCGAGGTGGTAGCAAGGGCTTGTTTGTCACTTGGGTGAACTAGTTATGATGGTGGGAGCGGCAGTAGCCTCCCTCAACCTGCTGGGGCTCATCTGGTAATTCCACCCTAGGCTCTACAGACGGACTCGGTAAATAGTGCTCCTAGTGAGCGCTACTGTAACTTGCCATTTCTTAAGGAAAGCAGAAAATAATCACAGAGAGCAACTGCATTACAGTGTTCTAACAGCAGTCGATTACAAACAGCAAGAATTCCATAAATGTTCCCTCTTAGGCTGATATGAACAGATTGATTTTTTTTTCATTTGCTGAAAAATCTCAGCATTAAATTTAATCGATATTAGCATATGACATGGGTAGATTAGACAATTGTTGGCCTTCACACAGACTATAAAATGCTGTCAATTACCCTCCTACATTCTCTTTCTCATTAAAAAAAAAAAAAAAAGCTATTACTACAGAATAAGTGGTTCTAGGCCAAAGGATGGCAGCTGTTTTAATTTTTGTCTTAATCTTAAAATTCTGGTCAGACTGTCATTCAAAAATCAAACTCAGAGTTAACCATATGTAGAGAACTATTTAAGTTAGAACACAACATGCATGTATGTGCTTCTTAAATAAAAAACAATGCCTAAATGTTTATTATTAATCTCCTTGAATCCCAGCTGTGCTGTGTTCCAGCTCTAGGTCCTTGGCAAGCTCCTTGGCCTGGCCACAACTAAGTCTCTTCGTTTGTAAAGGGGCAGGAATAGCTCCTGTCTCAGACAGCCTGGGAATTAGATAATATTTTTATGTCCAGAAAGTTCACAGTACACTGCCTGATGTTACTGTAGTTCTCACTCTATCTAGTTTGCTGTTATTGTTACCACGCATTTCCACTCACTAAAAACTCTTAATTGCAATCATTGAGTCAGGTGATGCCTAGGAAGATAAATGTATTCTTTGGTCTCCCTAATTTGGTTTAGCGCGGGATGGAGCCTGCAGACTGTAGACCGTTCCTCTGAGGAGCTTGCCTGGAGGAGCAGGAATGAACAGGAGTGAGGTCACTAAGATGGTGCAGGGATCGGCCACCTTCTCCAGTGGGGGCCTTAGTCTAGGGCAGGGACACGTAAGCCCAGAAGCAGGGAGAAGAGGATTGGAGGAAGCGAATATGTGAGGGAGGGGAGGTCTGCTGAAGGAGCTTGAGGGGGGTTCTCAACCTGGGTAGGTGCCAATCAGAATCTCCAAGGGTCCTTTCCAACCTGTTCCACCCAGATTGCTGGGGCTGGGACCCAGGCACCCATATTTTGCAGGCTCCCCAGAGGACTCCAGTGTGTGGCCAGGGTTGAGAACCACTGCACACTGAAGGACGAAGGTGAGGAAGAGGCCATGTGTTGAGTCCAAGTGGAGGAATTCCAAACCGCTGCTGCTGCTGTGGGGAGTTCCCCAGGGAGTGACTAAGGTGGTGAATAAGTAAGTGCTCAGCCCTAATGATGGACCATCTGAGATTAAATAGCGTGACTTTGGAGAAGACTTCATGGTCAATGTTTCTTGGCTGCCTCATTTGAGATTCCTTTGGTTTGTGAAAGGTAGAAACACACCCTGGCCAACGTATGAGAGAGCAGGAGTTTATTGGAAGACGTGGGGGTGAATCAACAGGGGGCAAGAGAAGTGAGGAAGCCCGGGCAATGCTAGTGAGAGTCAGGGGCCCTCTCCCCAAAGTTCTGCCACTCTAGGCTCAACACACAAGAGCTCCCTTTGAAGGTCAACTTCCTGGGAGAGAGAAGAATGGGCCGACAGGGGCCAGTAGACTGTTCCTAGACCAATCAGCTGCAGCCAGGGCACAGGGGCCCACAGTGGCTGGCAGCTCACCCCATGTATTAGGCGCAGTTCCAAAGAATGGGGAGCATAGTGAGCCTGACAGACACACCAAGAGGGGTCCTGACTCCATCTTCTCTAACACTTGACGTCCTAGCAGTGGGAGTAGAGAAGACTAACTCCAAGGGTGTCCAGGACTGTACCTCGTGAAGGCAGGCAGAGCAGACTGACTGCCGTCGATCTGGAGCAAGGGAAGCCGTACAGCTGGAGAGGAGCTGTGAGAACAAGGAGCAGTGCTTGCAATGGGAGCAAACACCCATGTAGTGATTATGAGCCCCTACTACTCTACACATTTTACACACCTTTCTAAGCTCACTTCATCTTCACAACAACCCTCCGAAATGGTACCATGATTATCCCCATTTTTCAGATGAGGAAACTGAGGTACATTGTAATTAGATGACTTACCCAAGGTCACACAAACCCAGAAAGTCAGGATCCAGTGTTCTTATATGTTGTGAATCACCACACTTGTCTGAAGAGTGAGGAAGTCCTGGTGATGCTTATTGAGCGTGCAGCACAGAAAAACAGAGTGGTAATGATATGATGGGGAACTGAAACTGAATTTAGAACCTTGGAGGGAAGACAGATCTGAGAGATGGAGAACCCATTGTTAAGAAAGTAGACATGAAAATATTTATTTAAAATGACTCCGTCGGGATGCCTGGGTGGCTCAGTGGTTGAGGGTCTGCCTTTGGCTCAGGGCGTGATCCTGGGCTCCTGGGATCAAGACCCGCATAAGGCTCCCCGCAGGGGGCCTGCTTCTCCCTCTGCCTATGTCTCTACCTCTGTCTCTGCATCTCTCAAGAATAAATAAAATCTTTTTAAAAAATAAATAAAATGACTCCATCAAGTGACCCTTATTATAGCCATCCTGTAATTATCCTATCATCGTCTAGATAGTGATCTCACCATTCCATGGCTGAACTCTTTTTTGTTGTTGACATTTTGTCCTTCATAAGACCGGGGGCTCCTTGAGGGCAGGGATCACTTTGGTTGGTGCTCCAGAAATGTTCTTTGGTGGATCTGAATTGAGAGTTTATTTCCTTCTATTTCCTTTTGCTGGTCTGGAATAGTTAGCCCAGTGTGAGAGATACTTACTAACCAAGAAATCCTTCCCTCCATGCTTCATCTTCTATTTGCGCTGTCCAACTGTTCCTGCAATGATTCACTGCCATTGACACTGTGATTTAATTATGCAAAATGTGACAGATCATTTGAAAGTTGTTAGTTGCTGAAGAAGCACATTTGTGATGTGGAAAAACAAAAAGCCTTTGCATTTTGCTAAGTTTCATATCTTCTACGAACATGTTTTAGTGAGAAAGAACTTAAATTCTAAATGATTACCCTGCAGATTTATGAAATATCTCCACTAGATGTGAGAATGAGAATGTGCTCAGCGGTCTCCAGCAGTGAGAAAGAAAATTATATCCTTGGAGACCTTGCCTCTATTACCGGTGCAAGGTAAGTAAATACCTTGCCTCCCATCAGCCCCCAGACCGCATCCATCCTTTTGTCTTTTCCACACCTCAGTGGAACTGTAAGGTAATCCTGCCTGCCCTCAGGTTACCTGTGCTGGGAGGTGTGCACTCTGGGACTCAAGCACCTCCGGGGATAACACGGCCAGAGCTAAGTTGATACACGCTAAGGGAACTGGTCCAAGTCTCGGTCTGTTGACAGAGCCATCTTCTGATATGCAATGACACAATCGGCTGTGCCAGGATGCTCTGTTCCTCAAAATGCTATGACCAATGGTATCAGCATCACCTGAGACACGCAGGATCTCAGGCCCTGCTCCAGACCTCTGGAAGCAAAATCTGCATTTTAACAAGATCCCAGGGATTCATATGCACATTAAAGTCTGAGAAGCACTGAGAGAAAGCACTGATCCATCAAAAGTTCTTTAAAGGAAGATTCTGGGCCCAGTGCAGTGAGTGAGAACTCAGTTATCTATTGTATTGGAGTGAGGGGCTTATACATGCCAAGGCACACACTTATGAAACTACTGGGGCTTCTCAAGAATGAAGAATAGCTGTCATGTAGTGGAAAAACAAAGGAAGTCTCTTTTGTTCCCTTCTTCAGTGGCTGTTTACTGAGTACCTGCCATGTGCCAAGTATTGTTCTACACACTTGGGGTATAGTGACGAGCAAGACACACTGGTGCCTGCCCTCACAGAGCTTACCTTCCCAGGGACACAATAAATGAGCAGTTATCAAATCAAAGGTGAATAGGGTCTCTTTGGTTATTGGATACTAGAAACTTAACCCATTCTTAGCTAAAAATTAAGATAGCCACATGATTTTTCATTTGTTCTTCCTCATTTTTTTCTCTCTCCCTATCTGAGAATGGAAATAGGCATGATTTTTAGTCATTATCATTCTTGAGAGCAAGGCTACTTTCCAGGTGTGTTAGAAATCTAAATCAGGAATTTATAACAGTTCTTTCCTACCTTTAATGTTTCCCAGCTTTTTAAAAAAAGATTTTATTTATTTATTCATGAGAGACACAGAAGCAAAGACATAGGCAGAGGGAGAAGCAGGCTCCCTGTGGGGAGCTGATGTGGGACTTGATCCCAGGACCCCGGGATCACAACCCGAGTTCAGCCACTGAGCCACCCAGGCGCCACCTGTTTCTCAGCTTTATGGCTTTATTTAAGGTCCATTACTTGCCCTAGTTTAGTATCCTGCAGAATATAAACAGGTGACCACTGTCACTTGTACCATCTCAGAATTTCCTTCTGTAATAGTTGGATGTCTGACAATCACAAGCAAGGAGACATTTACTTTAAAACATCCTTTCCTTTTTTTTTTTTTTATTACCTTCCAGATATGAGGACTCTGAAATATGATGCCTGAATTGAACCAACACATTTTTAGTGCTAAAAGTATGTCACCTTTTTCTTGGGTGAGAAGGCATGGAAGCCACCTTTTTACGAAGGTGGTAAAGGAATCATCTAGCTTTGGGGGAGCTCCTAATACCCTTACATGGACTCTTTTTCTGTGTAAACTGGCTGGTGAATGGGGTTTCTCTTGTCTGCAACTGAGAACTCTGACACAGCTATCTCTTCAGTTGGGTTTTAAAAAATCTTATATTAATAACTCTCAATCTTTTTGGTTTTGAGATCCCTTTGCTTAAAAATTGAGTCTTCCAAAGGATTTTTCTTTATGTACATTATATTTATCAATATTTACTGTATTAAATCTTAAGATTTTAAAAATATATCTATTAATTCCTTTAAAAATAACAACCCATTTCATATCAACATTAATAACACATTTATATAAAAATTACCACAATTTCTAAAATGAAGTATTAGTGGGAAGAATAACACTAGTCTTTTTATTTCAGTAAGCCTTTTTGATGTCTGGATAAACAGAAGTCAGCTCCATTTCATATCTTCTACATTAATCTGCTGCAATACATGGTTTGGTTGAAGTACATTAAAAACCTAGATTTACATAGATATTAATAGCCTTTCAGATAATTGTGGACATTCTTTTTTGCTACTACACCAAAACTTGACAAGCAGCACTTTCTTAAATATTTGCAATATGGAATCTAAAAACCATATCAAAGAACTTTTCATATGCCATTACATTAAAGTTCATTACTGTCTCTGTTTGATGAGATCTTTCACCCATGCATGATTTTTAAACATCACATATTGGTCATTTGGAAAATATACACTCAACATTTCATTATATAATAGTTAAAAACCATATCCATTATTATTATTTCTTATCTTATCAGAAAACTCTTTTTAAATATTTTAAAGTCATCAACCTCCAGGAGAAAACACAGGTTTTTCTAAAATTCTAATTTTCACCTGAGAGACCACATGTTATTCTTGGCAACAAATACTGTCACTTGTTTTCCTTGAAGTAAGTTTCAGTTTGTTCACTTTCAAGAAGTCTGTAAAAGTCCCAAGTCGGACTAATCATAGCTTCTTTGTTTGTTGTTCTTTCAAGTTAAAAATGGTATTCCATGAAAAAAGTAGTTACTTCATCTTACAACTAATTGTGCAAGTGCTTTTCCTCAAGACAACCATCCTACCCATTATGCAGAAGTGCTCTATGTGAACTTTCCATTTCATCACACAGAATAGTCAAAGGATATGGACTCAAGAGTTGAGATTTACTAAAGTCAATAATTTTCACTGTGTCATCAATGACATCCTTAAGAAAAACCAGCTTTTTTTCTGTAGTGCATGATGGTGGTGGTCAAAAATATAATGACTATTCATGTAATGTGGTGCCACTCCCTGGATACCTATTATTACTTTTGTATCATCAGTGCAAATGTCAACATAGTACAAAAGGCAAATAAGAGCTTAATATTACTAGGGAAATAATTCTGACTTTGCATATCCCTTGAATAAAAGGGCTTGGGGATCCCTAGGAGTTACAAACTACATTTTGAAAACTGCTGATCTATATAAAATGCTTAACACAACATAAGTGAGGTAGTAAGGGCTTAATAAATAACTATTATTAGCTTGTAAATGAAGGATGAACACAAAAAAAGCCAAGAACACTTGAGAATATTCTTCTCCTTTCCCCTGCATATAAGTGATTAATGATATAGATTGAATTGTATCCCCCAAAAATTCATATGTTGAAGCCCTAGTCCTCAATGTGACTATATTTGGAGAGGGGACCTTTAAAGAAGTAATTAAGATGAGGTCATAAGGATGAGGCTCTAATCCAATAGGACTGATGTCCTCATAAGAGGAGTTAGGGACCCCCGGGTGCACATGCGCTGAAGAAAGGCCATCTGAGGACATGATGAGAAAGTGGTTGTCTGTAAGCCAGGAAGAAAGTTCCTATGAGACACTGGCCCTGCCAGTGCCTTGATCTTGGATTTCAGGTATCCAGAATTTGAGAAAATTAATTTCTATTGTTTAGCCACTCAGTTTGTGGTATTGCATTATGGCAGCCTGAGCTAAGACAGTTAAGCGCAAGATATTTGGTAGTCATCATGGAACAAGCTTCCAGGGGATCCCTGGGTGGCGCAGCGGTTTGGCGCCTGCCTTTGGCCCAGGGCGCGATCCTGGAGACCCGGGATCGAATCCCACATCGGGCTCCCGGTGCTTGGAGCCTGCTTCTCCCTCTGCCTGTGTCTCTGCCTCTCTCTCTTTCTCTCTGTGACTATCATAAATAATAAATAAAAGAAGAAAAAAATAAAAATAAAAAAAATAAAAAAAATGGAACAAACTTCCAGCCCGAACCAGTCTATCTGTATAGTCCCGCACTCAATTGCTTTAATACATAGTAGAGCTTCTCTTTGCCAACCTGCTAAGTTAACTGACATTATATCACTTAGAATTCTTTTAGTCATAAGTAACAGGAAAGTGTCTCAAGCCAAAGGAAATCCAACCAAAAATATCTGAAACTGAAATAACAAGAAGTCTGAAGGTGGGATGTCTCCTGGATTGATACCTCAGAGGCTTGGACTCAAGGATTTTTCCATCTTTCTACCATTCAGCCCCATATGGTGGCAAAGTGGGTGTAGAAGTCTCATGCTTCAGAAACAGACTCTAAATCTCCAGCAAATAAAGATGTTTTGGAATTCTCTTACAATATTAATGGAAATGCAAACTGGTGCAGCCACTCTGGAAAACAGTAAGAAGCTTCCTCAAAAAGTTATAAATAGAACTACCCTACAACCCAGCAATTATACTACTAGGTATTTATCCAAAGGATACAAACATAGTGATTTGAAGAGGCACCTGCACTCCAATATTTATAGCAGCATTGTCCTCAATAGCCAAAATATGGAAGAAGCCCAGATGTCCATCAACAGATGAATGGATAAAGAAGATGTGGTATATATAATGGAATATTACTCAACTGTCAAAAAGTATGAAATCTTGACATTTCTAATGATGTGGATGGAACTAGAGGGTATTATGCTAGTGAAATAAGTCACTCAGAAAGATAAATACCATATGATTCTACTCATATGTGGCATTTAGGCAACAAAACAGATGAACATAGAGGAAAGGAAGGAAAAATAAAATAAGACAAAAACAGAGAGGGAAGCAAACCATAAGAGACTCTTTACTCTAGAGAACAAACTGAGGGTTGCTGGTGGGGAGGAGGGTGGAGGGATGGGGTAATAGGGTGATAGGCATTAAGGAGGGCACTTGATGTAATGAGCATTGGATGTTGTATGCAACTGATGAATCACTAAATTCTACCCCTAAAACGAATATACCATATGTTATCTAAATTGAATTTAAATAAATTTTTTTTTTAAAAAAGATGTTCTTATCCAGGCGTCTCTTTTATAAGCAAGAAAATCCTTTTCCCTTACCCTGCCCATGCACAATCCCAACTTCTACTCAGGTTTCATAGGCCAGGGCTGGGAAACATGGCTGTGTTGATGCCAATTATGGGCAAGAGGACTGAAACCATGACTATCAAACATGACTCCCTTCCCAGGATCTAGTATGGGTCCAATATCATCTGATAGATAATCCAAAGGGAAAAATAAAGGGCTGTTTTGTTGGCTTCCTCTGGTTTCTGGTGTATATTTATGATTAAGCTATAATAAGCTTGTAATTATGTTTTAATGTCTGCACTTTGGACCCTTTCAGATGCTTGAGCAATGACTACAGTGTGACTCAAGGCACATTGCCAACAGTGAGTTCAGATGACCTTGCCTTTTTATAGCTGCTACAGGAAGGAGGCACTCTCCTGGTCAGGGCCCATTCTTCTGTCCCTGAAGCCTCTTCGTCTTCCAACTTGCACCCTTGAGCAAGAAAGTACAGATGTTATGATTCAAACTGTAGCAGCTGTTGTCTCTCTGTCCCATTCACATCCTTCTGACCTCACCATGTTCACGTGCTCCAAGAACAAGGACAATGTCCTACTGCCAGTACCCCTGTCTCCAAGCCCCCGAGCTCTTTCTGGAATGACAAAGCTCTCTGCCCCTAATTAACAACCCCTCTTCCAGTTGCCTCCAACCAATCACTGGCTAGAGTTAGTATCTCAATACCCTGGTTCAGCAGCTGTCTGCCATCTGGTGGGTTAGTTCTGGGATGTGTGTCCTGGATTCAGCTCTAGTCATTCCCTTTGACAGTTGGTTTAATTACTCACCCTTTATTGGC
The DNA here is from genome assembly GCF_011100685.1 of Canis lupus familiaris. Classification (NCBI taxonomy): domain Eukaryota; kingdom Metazoa; phylum Chordata; class Mammalia; order Carnivora; family Canidae; genus Canis; species Canis lupus. The sequence goes on along the minus strand of NC_049235.1, from coordinate 40,693,275 downwards.
CACCTTCCCTGTACTGCCTCCCTTCTCCCCTACTAAGTGTTCCCTATCCCTCCCCAAGAAAGTACTTGCATCTGAATCCTTGCCTCTGTGTCTGCTTCTGGGAAGACTCAAACTAAGACACAGACTGTCCTATATTATATAAACCAAGCTGGGCTCGGAGTCTAGTGAATGCCTAACCTAAGTTTCAACTCCATCCTGAACCATGAAAGGTAAGAGGAATTTGAACCAAACTGGGCATATGGGCATAAACATCTCTTGGGTGCTGGAGTCAGAATTAGTTTTGAATGTGTTGTTCTAATTTTATAAGATCTCTTTTAAGAAAGTTGTCTTACCAAAGTGTCTTCATGAAACAAGCCTGCCAGGAAGTCAGGGACCTATATTTTACTTTGGAGTAAGACAAATAAAATCACTTCATGTTTACAAGGACAAATAAATATAGTACAAGCTTAGTATGTATGAAAACTGAACACAGAGAAGAAATCAAAGATGGGAGTGGTTTAACAGCTCTGTCTTTAGGAACATGGACTCTGGCTCATGTCTGACCTACAGAAAGATTTTTAGAGAGTGTTCCTCTGGCTTTTGACTAATTAAGTGCAAGAAAAAGGCTGAAGTCAATAATAGAATGTTGTAAATGCAGAAGGAAGAAAATCTTTAAAACCTCTTTCTATGATTTTTGTCCAATTTTCCATTTCTACCCATTGTTTTCTGTGTCTCACTAAGCTAAGCATACTCATTGTTAGGCATTTTTTACCGCAGTACTTCACTCTCTGAAGTGTGTTGCCATCTTTTTTTTTTTTTTATCAGTTTTTCTTCACAGCAGTAGTAGGGTAGGTCAATATAATTTTTCCTGTTTGAGGAACGGAAAAAGCAAGGCAAGCAAGAGGGGAAATGCCATTGGCTCAGGTCGAACAGGAAGCTACCACCAAGAGATATTCACTGACCAGTCAGCCTGTAGCTGAGGAACCTCTGGGCCCTACCTCTGCAAACAAGTTCAAACAAGGCCAGTTACCTGGCAGAAAAACTACTAAATTGGAAAATAGAAAGCTTTTCTAAAAAAACACAAAAAACTATCGCTATATTAGTGACATGGATATTACTTAGACACATGGGATGCCAAATTAATTTTCTCTTTGATGATCCCTAGCTTCATCTCTCTGCCTATCCAGTTTGTCCCCAGAACAAACCCCACCTCTTTGAGGAGGTTCTCTGAGGCTATGTCAGCTTTCAAGAATTGGTCTCTCCTGTCTGCCTCTGACAATACTTTGTAATCATCATATCACAAGTGTTTTTTTCTGGGCAGTACTGTTCACCTAGTCCCTTGCATGACCTCTGGTACACAATAAAAGCTCAATATGTTTTTTTTTTCAATATGTATTATTAAATGAATAAATGGGACATGGTGGGGAGGGTCCAACCCCAATCCTAGGCTCAACTAACCAGCAAAGGCAGACAAAGTTTCAAGGGCAGTTAAGATATTCCTTGAAGAAAAACTAGAGTGCCATAATCACAAAGGGTCTTCCGGGGACCACAAAACCGTGTCACTTCCTGTACATTCCTGACAAGATTAGTTCTATCTTTGAGATTCTGATTGTTCCTCACTGTTATAGAACTTGAATATATTACAGCTGAAGGCTCTCAAAGAAGCCAGTTCACTCTTTTGACCATCCAACAGAGAGCTCTATTACACTTTGGGGCTGTGGGAGGAAAAAGCAAGCAAAGGCTGCATTGCAGAAGCCAACCGTTCTATGCACGCGAGCATGTCCATGTTTTCATAGCTCACTTACATCCAACAGACTCAAACTCCTTTCTTTCCTTGACTCTTGGGTTCACATTTGGCCACTCTTAGTTTGTTCATTCACAAGTATTTCTTGAATAGCTATCATGGGCCAGGCACAAAACCAGGACCTGGATATATACAGCATATTTTCTTCCACATCAACAATGTTTCAGGTATTCTTCAAAGTTTCTGGTCTAAAAAAATAAAAACAAAAACAAAAACACAAAGTTTCTGGTCTACTGAGCATGACTTATATCATTACAGGGCTGTTATATATTCTTTATGGTTATTATGTAGTTTTATTATAGGTGTTAATGACTAAGTATAAATGGTGCTCCATTTGAACTTGACCTAATCCTCCTGCATTATTAGCGGACACTCCCTGTTGCCCTAGCAGAGGAGAGGCAGCAGCAAAAGCAGGTCCCCATGTTGGTTCTTGATTCCTGTGGCTGTGACGGGACAGTGTACTGAGCGATCAGGAAAGCCACCACTTTCAGCAGCAGCCTGCTAAATTCAGTCCAGATTCAACAGTTTCTTAGCTGGTCTTTCCTCCCCTCTCCATCACCTGCATTTCCCTGGGGTGGGGGCGGGGGGGGTTCCCTCTCATTCACTCAGCACACTCACATGGAATAAGATAAAGAAAACACCAAGCTTGGTGCTTCTCCTCACTGAATGCTTCGTTACAACCCAACAGGAAAGAAGTTTCAACTAAACAAATGCTCGCTTTCCTTTTCTTCCCCCACCCATCAGTCTCTGTCAGCTTGATCGAGAAAATATGGCTGTTAATAGCCTACCGTGGAACAAACATTTGCATAACTGTTACCTCAGAGCCCATAACTCTGAGCTAATTGGCTGATGGTGATTAAAATGATTAAGTGATTGTAATTTATATGATTAACCAATTAAACCATTCTCCAGTGATTGGCTCAGGGTAGGCCTCGAGATGTGCGCACATCTCTCAGCGTGAAGGCAGAGCTGAGCAGTGTTAAATGTTCTTTCAAATGCTGACTTGTTCCTCTGACCAGCGGGGGGAAAGTGTTTTACACTGGATAGTTGAATTTTATCATGTTAAATGAGTGGCTACCAAAAAACTCAGTGCCTGGCATAAAAGAAGTGGGAGGCAAGTGATGATTCTTTGAAGGGACAAAGTGGATCATGACTATTACTTGAAAGTAGCCCACATTCTACTAAAATGAAAGAAAGGCATGGTTAGAACTTAGAACTTGGGAGCCAGGTGGGCTGGTTCTAGCCCTGGCTCTGCCACTCACCGGCCGTGTTGTGTGATCAAGGTAGCTGACCTTTTTAAGCCTGTCGATTCCTCTCCTATAAATAATATTCTTACGAGTCTTTTAAGGTTATTATGAGGATCAGATTAGATTATGCATATTATACTTCCAATAAATATTAGCTGCTAGTGTTATTATTACTTTTGTTATGATTTATTATTCCTCCACTGGAATATAAACTCCAAAGACATTCTCATTTTTCTATCTCTGGTGTTCAGCATGGTGCCTGGCACATCACAGGTACCAAAAATATGTTTGATGATTGAAATGATAATACTGAACACAGAGCACTAAACTCACACTGGGTATTTTTCTAAATGCTTTACATTCATTAACATGGGTAATCCCTGCAACAACTTCATGAAATAGGTTCTGTTATCATCTTCTGTATTTTGGAGGTGAGGGAACTAGAGGTACGTAAACTTGCTCAAGATCCCACTGCTGGTAGAGGTGGGTTTGAAAGTGAGGCTGAGGGACGCCTGGGAGGCTCAGTGGTTGAGCATCTGGCTTCAGCTCAGGGCGTGATCCTGGGGTCCTGGGATTGAGTCCTGCATCGGGCTCCCCGCAGGGAGCCTGCTTCTCCCTCTGATTATGTCTCTGCCTCTTTCTGTGTGTCTCTCATGAATAAATAAATAAAATCTTAAAAAAAAAAATGAGGATGATGTTAAGGCACCTCTATAACTAACAAGTAGGAGGATATTTAGACATTTCCCCCAAACAAGGTAAAATGTCAATGCCAAACGGGAATAAGAAAATAATATGGTTCCTTCCAAGGGGCACCTGGGTGGCTCAGTCAGTTAAGCATCTGACTTGGTTTCAGCTCAGGTCATGATCTCAGAGTGGTGGGATCAAGCATGGAATTGGGCTTGGGCTGGGTGTGGAGCTTGCTTAAGATTCTCTCTCCCTCCCTCTGCCCCTCCTCTTGCTTGCTGTCTCTCTAAAAAAACTAATAATAATAATAATAAATCTTTAAAACAAAAGTAAAGAAAAGAATATGGTTCCTTCTATCTAGTGAAAAGAAACAAGCTGGGTTCATTTACCTGATGACACATTTTGGGGACCTGACAAATTTGGCAAATGGAATAAGCAAGAAATAACTTGAGTTCTCAGTACCAACCAGACAGATAGGTTACAAAGCACAAATTGAACATACTCTGTTAATCTGTTAGGTAAACTCAAGTTCACTGTGATTCAGCATATGTCCCACCCCAAAACCCCACCCCAGGTGCCTTCTACCAACAACCATTTTACTCTCCCTGTGCCCTGGGCCAAACACATCCTCTTTCTCCCAAGACAGCCCTTTCTGGAATATCAGAAAGACCCTACTGGTGGCTAGACAGTTGGCTATTGGTGTTCAGGCTATGAGTTGCTAGAAAGTGGAAAGAGAGGCAGGGAGTTGGTGTCCCTATTCTGTGAGCTGTGGCCAAAGGTAGCTACATGTGTTTTTCTTTCAGGCTTCTTCTGGTTATTTACATCAGTGTAATAAAGTCAGTGAGTATTTTACTTCTATTTAAAAAATAACATTTAGGCACCTGGGTGGCTCAATGGTTGAGAGTCTACCTTTGGCTCTGGTCGTGATCCCGGATCCTGGGATTGAGTCCCATATCAGGCTTCCCACAGGGAGCCTGTTTCTCCCCCCTGCCTATGTTTCTGCCTCTCTCTGTGTGTCTCTCATGAATAAATAAATAAAACCTTAAAAAAAAAAAAAAGAATAACATTCAGTTACGTCCTAGCTCTTACCAAGGATGAGGGGTATGGTACTGCCACTGCTACTTACTGCCATACACGAGGGTGTGCAGAGAGCTGGGATGTCCCCAGAACCCCACTTTATCAATTCCACAGCCATGTGACTCAATTCACTTTCTTCATCTGACTCTTCATCTCCTCTTCTTTTTATCCTTTTTATCCTTCATCTCCTCTTCTTTTTATCCTTTTTATCCTTCTTTTTATCCTTCCCACTATCATTCTTCCAAGTCCCTCCCTTCACCCTTTCCTCACTCCTTTCTCCCAATTCTGAAATGTGGATACTTCACACACCTATTTTCATGGGACAAACTATAGTTCATTGTGATGAATATGGCCATGCAGTAGTGATTGGTGCATGTGTGCCATCTTTAAGAACTCCCATGGTGTGGCAGCTGCAAAGTTCACTGTTGAACTGGTGTCAGAATTAATTCTACTTCCTTTTACCATCGATTCTTGGTGTTATGTTGGTGTGACTTTACCTAAGTTGTTATTTAAAACAATTTTTTTCTTTTTTTTAAGGATTTTATTTATTTATTCATGAAAAACAATTTTTTCTTATAACATCAATGCATTTTCATATTAGAAATCGTATAGAATACTGAAAAGACAAGACAATAAAAATCACTGGCATGTTTCCTCATATTTTTCTTTCCTTGAAATCTTCCCCTACTACAAAAAAGTGGAAAAATATTTTTAAACTTAAAAGATGATGCTCCATGTGTATGCAAGTGCACAAGAGGAGGTGTGGGTTTTGGAGAAAGCCCTTTGTGATTCACTGGGCTTGAAGATATTTGACAAGTTCAAATTATGGCTGGATCCCCATAGCACTAACCTCTGGATCCCTGATCTTTCACAGTGTCTAGCAAAGCCCATCTGTGGCTTTTGCATGAGAGAGAAACTCAAGCTCTGGACTTGGCAGGTCAAAGCTATTCAATTCATCTCTAAATCTTTACAAATCCAAGAATTTCCCTGAAGTCATCATTCACTCTGAACTTTTCCATTGCTTTTTGTAAAGGAGAGGAAAGAAATTCACTTTGGTTAAACATCAGCTCCTATGAAACCAGGCATTGAAAGGGGGCAGAGTCCATAATTGATTTTCTGACAGGTTATAAAATATTAAAAGATGGGAAAGTTTTAAAACTAATTTTTAGGTATCCATCTGAAGCCATGTCCAGTTGGCCTGCAGGATCAATGAAACAACATTACATAGAAATGCTGAACTCATACTCTCCTGGCTAATCTATATTTCAAAGATGAGACTGAGCTCTTAAATGACCTACTCACAGAGTGAGCTGATCCCCAGCTTAAGCCTCCCATTTGGAACATTGGTTGCAAAGATTAACTATTTCAAGGAAGTGAAAGACCACATATCCCTGAAGCCCTGGCAGGATGAGGAGGTGGGAGAGAATTCACCCAAACCATGTAAAACAAGGCAAGCAAACCCACAAGATCTTTTTGTTGATTTAATGTCAACTTTTTATTTTATATATTATGGATTTCCTTTTACTTTGCGGGGAGGCCTGGGAGACAGCGTTTATCATCCTGGATATTCCCTCGAGGTGGCATGAAAATATGTCTGACCTTATGTGCACACGAGGCCTCTCCTAGGAAGAACTAAGGTGTCTGTTAGTTTGCCAGCAGGAAGTCCCACCTGAGGAGCACAGGGTACCAGGAGCAAAATGTGAACTAGGCATGTGGCCTTAGGGGCTTCCAGTCCTGTCTGTAAGCAACCTTGAAGCAAAGGGAAAAATGGTAAATTTGGATGTGGATTCCATCTCACCATTCCGAACCACTGTCTCTTTTCCTTCTTTCAGAGGCTCAGCTTCCCTGAAATGCATTCCACTCTGTAAATGTCTTAACTTAAAGCCGTCAAAAGGTTCTCCAAGACTTCTAGGCATCTCACTGACCTCTCTGTGACCTTGAGGACCCCTTACACTTGGGCATAGCAAGTGTGTTTATTTCCTCCTTTCTTCCAACCTCCAGCTGTTCCTTCCCTACCTCTTACCTGACCACTCTCCCATCCTGGCCCCATGACCATGAGCCCCTTGAAAGCAGAGATTGGGCTTAGTTCATTCTTATTCCTAGAACCTACTGTAGCACCTGGTACCATGACCATCTGACACATATTTCATTTTTTATTTTATTTTGGGGCTCCCCATCTAGAACACAAGTTCAGTGAATGCAAAGCTTTTTGCCAGATTTGTTTACATCTCAATCCCCAGTATCTAGAAAAATGCCCGGCACATAGTAGGTGCTCAACAAACATTTGTTGGATGGATGGATGGATGGATGGATGGATGGACAGACAGCCAGATGAGCTGAGACAATGCAGTAGCAGAAGTGTGATCAAGGTGCTATGGGAATGTATGTCTTGAAACAATGTTTTGAAAGGGTTAAGAAGAATATTGGGAAAAACTTAGTTGAAGAGAAGCAATTAGAGCTAGACTTGAAAAGATAAGTAAATCTTTGCTACCCAGAAATGAGGAGATGTGTAGAGAGTAGAGTGAGGTAGAGAGTAGAGTGTGGTCGGGGCAAGAAGGCACAATTTTGCTTGGGACACACAGACCAAATGGGGAGGCTGAGGCCTGAGGTTGAAGCAGTGCACTGTGGAGACTAGCTAGAAAGGTTGAGGCCAGGATGTGAGGGGTCTGGAATATTGTGATGGGCATTAGCATTTTATTCTGTAAGACTATTGAAGGCTTTTAAAGAGAAGTATAATAGCATTGGGTCTCATTATAGAAACCGTGTGGAAGAGGCATAGGGTGTGGCAGGGAGCGGATTGGTGGCAGGCAGGCCAGAGAGGGACTTGCTATGTATGGGCAGGTTGGCAAGAGATGGGTGGGGGGCAACCTAGAGTCCCACCATTTACACCTGGATCACAGGAGGGGCTCGCCAGAGAGTGGCTGAAGGTGTGCCGCTGAACGGTGCTCAGGTTTATCTTAAATACATGTATTTTCAAACTTAATTCAGTTCACATTAGGGCACTGGTTCTTAACTGGGGTGACTTTGCCCTGGGGTGACATCTTTGATTCTTGCAGCTTGGGGGATTGGATACCACTGGCATCTGCTAAGGAGAGGCCAGGGATGCTGCTAAACATCCTACAATGCACCACTGCCCCCAAAACAAAGACTTATCCTGCCCAAAATGCGACGAGGATAATACAACTGATATTTAAATTAATAGATTAGAGGTAGTGGGTCCAGGATATGTGTGTTTTTGCTCTGCTGCAGGCAAGACCTTAATCCAAGAATGAGTCCTTTGAGTCATTTAGATGCCCAGAGGACTTCAGAGTTGGACTGACAGAGGCATTGGCTCCTGTAATTTGACCTCGAATGCCTTACTTGCAATTCCATGGCTGCCAACAGAGGCTCTATTCAAGAGATAACATAGGAAAGGGGCCCACCAACATGGTGCCTGTCACACAGTGGCATTCCGTAAGTGCCAGTCCTGGTAACGTGTCCTGATATTTCTTCCTGATTCCAATTCTAGTTGTTCCAAGAAGCACTTCTCCCATGTGTCTACTCAAGTGTCGCCTTCTCTGTGTGATCTTTCCTGGCTGTCCTATCTCAAACTAAAGCCCACCCCATACATACTTCCTATCTTCCTTCTCTACAATATGTTTCCCCATCTGACCTGCTCATATTTTGCATATGTGTTTATGGTGTGTTTCTCTCTACTAGAATGTGAGCTCTAACAGGGCAAGGGGCTCTGTCTGTCTGGTTATTGCCATGTCTCGGCACCCAGAACAGAGCCTGGCAGAAAGCAAATGCTCGATCAATATTTGTTGGATAAATGAAACAAATCCCAGTTTCCAATAGCCAGAGAGAGTTGCTCTGACATGCTACGTGAGGGTTTGCATTTTTCGATGACTAATATACAATGAATGTTTTGTGAGCAGAAGGAAAAAAATTCCACAAACTGCTGGGGCTAATTTTTCTCTTGAAATGAGGCAAATTGTTGTGGCCTGTAGGGCTCCAAAATCTTCTGTATGTGAAGGAAAGACGTTCAAGGCCAATCTTGCTCACTCTCCCTGCTCTGTCAGCAGACCCCTCTGCAGGAAGGTGGGCCGTCAGGCCCTATCAGCGCTGCTGGGCTCATAATCAGATTTTAATGACTGTCTACTTCCCTTCCTACATGTTTATAGTCCTCGGCACTCTGATTAGGTTTTTGGTCTCACAAGATAGTTAAAAGCCCACAATTTGCGCTGGGTGTTTTATTTTTTCTGAGTTAAGTGAGTAGGTAAATGTCCCTTTGATCTTCCTGCAGTGGATGAGAGCTGTTTGGGTTTTTAAGGCCCTCGCCAATTATATGAAATGGATGCAGAACTGGGTTTGAGGCTGGCCTTCTGGGTGGCTCCAAGGTCCCTCAACGGTTTTTATTCTTTCTCCTCCCATCTCTTCCACATCCCCAGTGCTGAAAGAACTGAGGAAAAGGAAGCAACAGGCAGTGCTGAAAGAAAAATGAGCTTTCTGAGCCCATGGTCCAGGAGGTCAGCAGTGTATCTCTCACCTTTGAGCGGGTAGGTTGCCAGTGGTGGGGAAAGCGCACAGCTTAACCTGCCAACCCGATGGAGTTTGGTAAGCAGCTCCTCCAACCAGGAGTCGACAGTCCTAACCATCTGCTGGGCAGGACTTACAGCTGAAATGATCTCTTGTCATTGCACGTATTCCAGCAATTATGCGTGCTGGAGGGATGAGGAACTCTGGGCCTAAGTAAGAAGAGAGGGGATCACAGGAGCCACACACAATTCTTCCAAGCTCCCCGTGTGTCAGGATTGAAATATGAACGCTGTGCTGGCTGGTGACTTCTTTGTGGCACGCACACATTATCTCCCCTGTGTCACAACTAAGTCACATGCAGTAACACTTCATTATTTTCATTAAGCTTATTGCAAGAGTAATCATCATTGCCATCGGTATCAATCATCAGCAATTTTCCCGATTATGGCCGTAAGCGATGACAGTCCATGTTGACAATAAATGATCACGCCTCTGGCTTCAATTGACACTTCATTGGACTTTGCAAGGTTGCTCCGAACACTCCTGGGCTTGCTATGTAAAGAACTATTTATCTATGACAAAACCTGGGTCTATCCGATATTTGTTTTTGCTTCCCAAATGGGTAAGTTCATAATATTTGCAAAATTCATCCTTTAGTAGATGACAGCCACGGAGTCCAAAACATATTTGGAAAGAAGTTATATGCTCTTAGCTCAGGGCTGTGGCATCACGGCCATTCCCCAACCTATCCTAAATGTGTATGCGTTGAGTTATGGCTCTTTCTTCCAAATGGACATGGGAAATGAAGTTGTTTCGATTGCAAAATGGCTCTTGGCTGTTTCCTATTTCTAAGTGGGAGCAGGAGGAAAGGAATTGGAGGGCAAACAGCTCCACTTCCCTTTATCACTGAGTCTTTCTGGCATCCAACATGATTGAAATTCTTCAACATTTAAATAAGACTTCTGAACAACAATAGCCTAGTTGCTTATTATTCTTGTTACTGCACTTCTATGGTTTAAAGCACTCCCTGGTCTCAAGCATTTGTGCTACAAATAATTTTAATTGAGCCGAGAAACCCTTGACATTTTAGAAATTACCTTCTATTTATAAGACTTTAAGAGGAACCTTCCTGGCTGTCCTGACCTCTGTACGATTTGGCCTTTTTTCCTCTACTTTGAGTTTAGTTTTTTATTTTCATTGAACCAAATTACTTTCATTCCTAATTTAATTTTGCAGTAGCAAATAAAAAGCCAACTTGATGTATCTGTAAAATCCCACACAGGCTATGAAATATGCAGGTTCCTTAGACTCGCACATATGAGGGAGCATCTGAAGTCCATTCCATTAAGGTTGACAAAATGAGTTCTGGGAATATTACTAATGACGAGGTTCTAAAAAATGGAGGCTGTATCAGATCTTAAAATATCCTTTGGGGTTTGTGAAAGTTTTCTGAACAGTGAAAATTTTAGTTTTTGTTATGTATTTTCTCCAACTATCAAAAATCCTATTGATGTAGACCTTGTTGAGATGAATTTCATTTTGATACAAATAATAAAATATTGTATATTTGTACAGTACTGTCACATTTATCGTCTCATTTCATCTTCAAAGAAACTCATTCATTCATTCATTATTTATATGTTCCAGGCTCTATTCTAGACACTCTGGGTGCAGCAGTGAACAAAACAGCTCATGGAACTTCCTTTTGAGGAGGGAGACAAGTAAAAAACAAATAAATGAACAAACATGTGTCTTTTGATGTTCAATGTTGAATGGTGCTAATTGTAATTGTAATAAAAACTAAAAACTAAGCAGGGAAGGGGAATAGGGACTACTAGGGTAAGAAGGCCTCACTGTAAGATGACGTTTGACAGAGATGTGGAGTTGCTAAGGGCAGGAACAGTCTTGCAGGCAGAGAGAACAGCACGTACAATGGCCCAAGTCAAGAACAGAAGGGAGCATTGAGTGTAGAGCAGAGTGAGCCAGGGGATTGGTGGTCAGAGTAGAAGCAAGAATTCCATCATGGGTCACCTGGGAGGCTCAGTGGTTAAGCATCTGCCTTTGGCTCAGCACATGATCCTGGAGTTCTAGGATCAAGTCCCGCGTCGGACTCCCTGCAGAGCCTGCTTCTCCCTCTGCCTATGTCTCTACCTCTCTCTCTGTCTCTCATGAATAAATAAATAAAATTTTTAAAAAAAACAAAAGGAATCCCATCATGGAGGACCTTGAAGGCCAATATGAAGACTTGGCTTTTCCCCTGATGACATGAGGGATCCAAAGGATTTTGAGCAGAGCAGTGACTTAGTCTGACTTATGTTTGGAAGGACCAGTCTTATGGTAGCATGACAATAGGTGGCAGAGGGGCAAAAGCAGGAGGGAGACTTGTTGGGAGACCATGGCATTCACTGAGAAAATATAAGTGGGTCAAACCAAGGTGGCAGCAAGGGAGGTGTCAAGAAGCAATCAGTTTCTGGATATGAAAATGAAGAAAGGAGGATATTATTTATTCTCATTTTAGAGGGAGAAAACTCAGTCTCAGAGTAACTGACTTTCTCAAGAATATGGAGCAAGTGTGTGACAAAGTGGGGTTTGAAACCAGACCTGTTGGTGTGAGTCCCTCCATGGCACCCTGTGCAGACCACCTGCCACCGAATACAGCCCAAATATCCATCCATCTTGGAGTTTCTGCCTCAGAGCTGTGGTCATGTTCTCATTAACATAATAAATAAGGAATCAGGAAGAGCAAGGGTACTCCAGTTCCCTGGATACCTGAACAACTAATGCTACCTGACATTAGTAGAAGGTAGAGCCTAATAAATGGCTGGGAGGAGGAGGAGGAGAGCATTTGCTTCAAGGGGAGGAGAGGCACTCATTAGCAACCTAGTTGCTTACATGGTTCACGTTCTTGTTTCAAGCAGGCACCTGCACTGTCAGGGGCCTTTCCGGAAACGAACACTACTACTATTGCTATTGGGGCCCTATGGCTTTTTTTTTTTTTTAACTGAAGTGAGATTCATATAACAAAATCAACCATCTTAACATTAAAGTGAACCATTCAGTTCACTTTAATATATTCAAAATGCTGTATAGCTATCATGTCTATCTAGCTCCAAAGCATTCCCATCATCTCAGAATGAATCCACATTATGCAGTTACTCTCCCTACTTCTCTTCCCCCAGCCCCTGGCAAACACCAATCTAGTTTCTGTTTCTATAAATTTACCCATTCTAGATATTTCCTATAAATGGAATCATAGGGCAGCCTAGGTGGCTCAGTGGTTTAGCACCACATTCGGCCCAGGGTGTGATCCTAGAGACCCAGGATCAAGTCCCATGTCAGGCTCCCTGCATGGAGCCTGCTTCTCGCTCTGCCTGTGTCTCTGCCTCTCTCTCTCTCTCTATGTCTCTCATGAATAAATGAATAAAATCTTTATAAATAAATAAATAAATAAATAAAATCGTATAATGTGAGGCCTTTTTGTGTCTGCTTTCATTTAGTGTAATGCTTGTGAGGTTCATCCATGTTAGAGCATGTACCAGCATTTCATCCCTTCTTATGGCTAAATAATATTTTGTTGAATGTGTATGCCACCAAGTGTTTATCCACTCGTCCACTGATGGACATTTGCATTGTTTCTGCCATTTAGCTATTGTGAATAATACTGCTACAAACACGCATGTATACATACTAGTTTGAGTACCTGTTTTCAGTTCTGTGAGGAACATGCCTGGGAGCAGGAGCTGGGTGTTCTGTTCAACCTTTTCAGGAACCATAACTGTTTGCTACAGTAGCTGAATCCCTTCCATTCCCACCATCAGTGTACAAAGACACCAATTTCTCCACTTCCTAGCCAACACTTGCTATTTTCCCTTTGTAAAAAATTATAGCCATTCTGGTGGCTGTGAAGTGGCATCTCACTGTGATTTTGATTTACACTTCCCTAATGACTAATGACGGTGGACTTGGTGACCATGGATTGGTATATCTTCTTTAGACAAATGTTTATTCAAGTTCTCTATTCACCTGTTAATTGGGTTGTTCATCTTTTTGTTGTTGGGTTGTAAGAATTCCTTATATATACTGGATCCTAGACTCTTACCAGACATATGATTTACAAACATTTTCTCCTTTTCTGTTGGTTGTCTTTTCACTTTCATGATAATGTCCTATGATGTATGAAAGGCCTAAATTTTGATGAGGTCCAGCTTATCTATTTGCTGTTGCTATTGTTGCTTGTGCTTCTATCCCCTGGCTTATTTAAAACAATGTTGGGGCAGCCCGAGTGGCTCAGTGGTTTAGCACCACCTTCAGCCCAGGGCCTGATCCTGGAGACCTGGGATCGAGTCCCACATCAGGCTCCCTGCATGGAGCCTGCTTCTTTCTCTGCCTGTGTCTCTGCCTCTCTCTCTCTCTCTCTCTCTTTCTCTCTCTCTCTGTCTCTCATGAATAAATAAATAAAATCTTAAAAAAAAGCAACGTTAATGGTGGTAACCATAACAATAGTAGTGATAATAGTGAACACTGACACAGAGGGAGGGAACCATAGGAGAGCACCTGTGCTTTCCTATTTTAGGCCGAGATGTAGAGCAGACATGGAACTTCCTAAGCTCAACTGTAGACCTCAAAGTATTCCTCTTATAATCTCTGTTATGATATTGTTAAGCTGCCATCACAAGAGACCCGCAAATATAATGGCTTGAAGCAGAGAGAAATGCATTTCCCCGTCTCATGCCACAGGTAGGGTGGCTTAGCAGGGTCAGAGCCTTGGGCTGCTTCCAACGTCTTATTTACCATCCTTAACACATGGCTTCCATTTTGTGGTCTGAGATGATTGTTCCAACCACCACTGCCACATCAGCATTCCACTCAGCAGGAAGGGGAAAAGAAAAGGGGAGTTTGTGTCCTTTCCCTTTGAGCCTATGTCCCAGAATTTGCACACATCACTTCTGCTTACTCCCATTAGCCAGAAATTAGTCACATGGCCACACTTAAAGGAGGCTGGGAAGTGTGGTTTTTAATTCAGCACCCATGTGCTCAGCTGAAAGCTCTGTAATTACAGAAGAAAAGAAAATACATATTGGGGAACAAATATCCAGTCTCTGACATAGAACCTCAACTTTAGTAATTATCAGATTAGTATTGTGAGCAATGTTGCTAAAATTAGAATGGAAACCAGACTTCATTTTCACCTGTAGTTATTTTCCCATCCATTAAACGGGTCTCTGTTAAGGTTTCTTCAGACTACTTGGGAAGGAGGACCAAAGCTTCGTGCTAGGATAAGTCGTCAGGGAAAGGACTCAGTAAGTATAGGGAAAAGGAGAAGTAAGGAATTCACCAGTGAGCTGCCTAAAGAAGCACATAGATGATGAGATAATGGAGAGGAGTCATGTGTTTGTATCAGTGTCTCTGTGCTGTGGAAGATTTTTATGAGCAGAGATTTCTATCTGGAAGACAAACCACCACCACCAACAAAAACTCAAACAGATGTTATTTTGGTCCTTTAGAATTTTTAAGTGTTTTCACCAACTTTTTTTCATTGGGTCATTGTAACCTTAAATACCAGGAATGGGACACAGTACTACTTCCATTTCATCTCCATGATAAAAAGGAATCTCAAAGGTTAGGATGTTTTTTAGCTGTTTGGTAGCAGAGGCAGGATTCAAACAGCTCTCCATCACCCCATCTTGCACTTATTCAAGGATTTCCCATATGCTTTCCTCCCAGCCATACGCATGCATGAATGTAGCTAACAAGTCGCACCACTTACAGGCTAACGCCTGACATGCCTTCCAGGACAGCCTAAGGATCTTACCTGTAGGCCTACCCTCTATCCACACCTGCATTAAATTAGAAAAAGTCTTGGCAAGCTCCTGGAGTGTCACTTCCCTCACCTGCCTTTCTGGCTGGCTACCAGGGTGGTCTGGACAATGAGACAGTGGACCAGGGGAAGGGTGACACTGGCATGAGTGGTTTTGGCCAACATGCCATGGGAAACCTCTGTGCCTTCTTGAGGCCTTGCACTCATGCAGAACACTG
This sequence comes from Canis lupus familiaris, assembly GCF_011100685.1. NCBI lineage: Eukaryota > Metazoa > Chordata > Mammalia > Carnivora > Canidae > Canis > Canis lupus. The sequence continues at coordinate 40,677,930 of NC_049235.1, read as the reverse complement.
TATCCAGGGCCCCAGTCAGGGCTCGGCATCAGGGCAGTGGAGAGTCAGAGGTAGGCCCATGCTGGTTCTTCTCCCTTAAGCAAGTCCATCCCCATTTCAGAAGACATCTTTGAGGCACTGGACACTTCACATTGACTGCATGGAAAATTACAGTGAAATAATACACCTTGTCTCATTTTTTCCTAACAAGTTCTTGAGGGTTTTAATGACCATGTCAGGAGGTTATGGCCTGGGACTCTTATCTAGACTCAAAGTGCTTCGAGGAAAAGACAAGAGATTTGAAGGTGGAAGTCCAGCTGCTAAGCTGCTAACTGGCCACATAACCTTGGGCAAGTCACACATAAGCTCACTGAGCCTCAGCTTCCTCATCTGAGAAATGAGAGTGAATAGGCACCATGAACAATAGCAAATATCTCTTAGGAAGTGGAAGCATCAAATAAGAAAATAGGTAGGAAATCACTTTGTAAAAGTGATGTGCAAATGCTAATTATTATTACAGTATAAGCCTATTCTTTAAATGTCAGGACAAAACAGGGTTAGGAGGAGATATAAGTGACAGAGAAGTTCAAGGACAGCCCTGAGAGCACTGACTATGTACTTGAGTCCTGATTTGCTGACTTTTCTTTTTTCTGGGCTTGTGTCAATGTCAATCATGAGTGAGAAACGTTAGGCTGCTTGGTTAGTGATTCATAGTCTCATCTCTCTTAGAGAAAAACTCATTTTTTTCAAAATGCTTTATACAACTTTTCACAAAGATTTCATTCCTATAAATGTCAGGAAATGTTCTTTCTTTTAAATATAGTAGTAGAATCTCCTTTGTTAATTCTCAGGCAAATAGGCTTAGGACTCCAATTTCAAGATATGAAAAACTTTAAAGAGGCAAAAACATAGAGCCTGGGAAAACCAGCTATTGTACAAATCACAGCAATTTAAAAACGATTTTGCCCATCTAGGGATTTCTGTTACATGGCTGTCTCTCATATTATTTTTAGTATATGTTTTTAAATTGTTTTTCTCAGCAGTTTTGTATCATATCAAGGACTAGGGCTACACTCACTTTAAGCAGTTCTGAAAATGAGTCATCTACTCAGATATGTGAAGAGAGGGGATTATAGACCAAACTCTTTTTTAAAAAAATATTTTATTTATTCATGAAAGACACACAGAGAGAGGCAGAGACACAAAAGGAGAAGCAGGCTTCCCATGGGGAACCCGATGTGGGATTTGATTCCAGGGCCAGAATCACACCCTGAGCCAAAGGCAAACACCCAACGGCTGAGCCACCCAGGCATCCCATAGACCAAACTCTTAACAGTCGTTACCTCTGAGTGGGGTTGGAGCAGAACTGAGGAAGCGAGGAATCTATTGTAACTCTGTTACATGAGCATGTAATGTGGTAAAATTATAAATAATGTGCAATAATAATAGAAATTAATTGTTTCAGAAAATATTCTATTTCTCTAGATGAGTCCCCATATTACCTGGCAAAAAAAAATACTAACTTAGAGCTCCATTTTATTTGCCCACCTCCATTCTCTGCCTTCACCTCTCTTCCTCCACAATGCATTGGTCTGACAAATCATTTGCCAATTACTGGAAATTTTGAGGAGGAAAGCAAATTCAATTTTGGCATGAGTGGCTATATTGACAAATCTGAATCCACAGACTGCAGATTCCTCAAGAATCAGGGGCATTTATGTTTCATTCTTTAAACATTCATTCATGTAAGTCATTCATTCATCCATTTAATAAATGCTTATCGAGTGCCAAGGACACCGTTTTCTCTGCATAAAAATACAGCAGCTAACAGATGCATATTTCTGCCTACAATGAACTTTCTTTTCCTAGGCTTGATGCATAGCCTTAAAACTTGTTAAATGAGAGAATTTGTTAATAAAAAATTATTATTATTTTTTAAAGGTTTTATTTATTTATTCACGAGAAACACAGAGAGGCAGAGACACAGGCAGAGGGAGGAGCAGGCTCCATGCAGGGAGCCTGACGTGGGACTCGATCCTGGTTCTCCAGGATCAGGCCCTGGGCTGAAGGCAGTGCTAAACCGCCAAGCCACCCGGGCTGCCCTGTTAATAAAAAATTATTAAGCACTAACTAGAACCCTGGCATTATTTTAAGGATTGAAGCTATAGCAGTGAGCCTGACAAATCTTATATTCTAGTGAGGGAAAGACAGACATAAACCAGATGAGTCAATACATCACTGTCAGACAATAAGGTGTATACAGCTTGGCCATTGGTGCCAATATACTTCCTGTGCATACAACTACAGCTTCCCAAATGGGAAAATTTACAGACATTGCCTGCTGGTTTAGGTCTTTGAATTTATCATGACAAATGGAACTAAAATTCCATTGACATCATGTGTGGCATTGGGTCAAATCTCCCATTCTTTTGTTCCGTCCTCCCACAAAGCTAGCTTGCCTAGGAGGCTCTCGGGCAATATATTAGTTTTCCATTGCTGCCATAACAAATTACTACAAAGGTAGTGGCTTAAACAATACAAATGTATTATCTTACAGTTCTGGATGTTAGAAGTATGAAATGGGTTTCACTGGGCTAAAATCAAGATATTGGTAGGACTGCATTCTTTCTAGAAGCTCCAGAGAAGAATACATTTCTTTGCCTTTTTTAGATTCTAGATGAGGGTTCATATTCCTTGCCTCATGACCTTTCTTCCACCTGCAATGCCAGCAACATTAGGATGAGACCTCCTCACTCTGCCATCTCTTTATTTCTCCCTTTTCCATGTTTAAGGACTTGGTAACTACACTAGCCCTACCTGGATAACCCAGGGTAATCTCTGCATCACAAGACAGCTGACTAGCAACCACATTTCCATCAGCAATGTTAGTTCCCCTTTGCCTTGTAACCTAACATACACACAGGTTCCAAGTATTAGGACACGGACATCTTTGGGAGACCATTATTCTGCCTACCACAGATAGGCTAGAAAGGAAGGAGCTACTTTTACATCTTCAGCCCCATCCCCAATTTCTAGCACAACACTGAATGTCTAGAGAACATTGACTGGTTTATATATGATGCTGGTAAACAGAACAGAAAATACCACGTGCTCCAGACAGCAGGAACCTGTATTTATTTACGGAGCCTGGCTAGCAGCTGTATGAGACAGAAAGCTCAGTAACTCCCACAGGCAAACTCAAAAACTTCTTGCAGAAAGGTCTTTAATCATCTGCTCTGTGTTTTCTCAGAACTGCTAAAGTAGAAGGAAAATTCCTTTTAGCGACAATCTCATATTTCTTATCTTCATATTCTTCCCTTTTGCATAGTACTTTACAGTTTATAGAGCACTTTCACATACTCTCACTTGACCCTCATGAAAATTCTGTTGGGGGAAGGGTGGGGAGTCCAATTATTCCCATTTTGGCACTTAGGAAACTGAACTTCAGAGGGAAGGCATGGCCTGTTCAAGATTGTGAAGCCACGACTTGACCAGGTTTTCTGATGCCAAAGCTTACACTCTCTCCATTACAATGTGTTATTCCCCATTGGTCATTTCTTCTGGTTCAAGACTTTAGAGTCCCTGGACCAAGTTCCATCCTTGCTACACAATCATCACTGCCATTGCCACCATCATCCTCATTATCTTTACTGTCATCATTGTCATCCTCCTCATCTCATCATCATCATCATCATCATCATCATCATCACTGCTATGAATGTCTTCAAAGTTATTCATCAGAAGAAATTTCCTTCAAGTTTTAGGAATTACCTTTGGCTCTGTCTATGATGGGGGAACCATGGCCTCCCTTTCTGATTTGAGCTATCAATACAACATGTCAGGAAACCAGTCATTCTGATTTCTGTCCCTGTGAGTAATCCCTTTAGGTCCCCACATGGTTGAAAAAACTTGGAGTGATCCTTAACCAAGATCACCAATACTGGCGGCATCAATGTGCATCCCCGACATGACTATTCTAATTATCTATGGCTGCAAAACAAAGCACCCTGAAACTCCATGGCTTAAAACAATGCCCATATTTGCTCATGATTCTGCAGTTCCATTAGTGCTCAGCAGGGTGATTCTTCCCTCAGTCCTGTTAGTAGTCACTCATTTGAGAATGAGAATTTAAAAAGACAAATAGTACCTTGGTATTATTATGAAAATAGTTTTGACCTTACATACCACCTGGAGGGGTGCAAGGGTCTTTGGAATGCACTTTCAAAACCACTATCCTACCTGTTTGGGGTTCTCCATTTTCAGACTAGACCACAACTTGTCTGGGAGGAGACATACCAGTGAACTCCAGAGAAACTCTCCCAAGTCCTCAGGGTGCTGGAAAATTTTTCTAATTGTTGAACTATGTGCAAGAGTAATCAGTGCCCAGCCTGTTTGACATCACTAAATTCACTTTCCAATCTCCAGAGCTTCTTAGCCTCCCACAATGCTCTTACATGTAGACTCCAGCTAGCACACTATTCCAAGGCAGTATTTCTATCATTTTGTTACAAAGTATGTGGGATTTATCTTTGGTCAATTTTTTTCACATCAGAATTAAGAATTTTCACCATCCGGCCTGAGCTTCGCTCATGCTATATCTTCCATGACATTTTCCATATTTTCAAAATATCTCAGCAGCATCACCATTATGTTTATTAAATGGAGGAGGGGTCAAACATGCAGCTCTTATTAAAACCCACAGCAGTCACACTGCTTTGAAAATTTAGTGGTTAGCTAATATAAAAGTCATAAAAGGTTTGGGGTTCTGGGGACTTCCATAAACTTAAAATTTTAGGTGCCCTGAGATGCAATTTCTGAGCAATTTCTTTGATCTCTGGCTGCCCTGGTAAATCATTTATTAGGGCAGCCTTTTTAAACAGAATCCTCTCAACCTCTCCCACAAGATATATAAAATAACATACTCTGCAAACAGTCATCAACCCCCTGCACTTACTGTATTCACTGATTACAAACCGATGGAGAAGTTAGGAGTTTTTTTGCAGTCAAATCTTTTTATTCTCAGAAATTTGCAGAAGAGACAGTGATGAAGTGCTACATGATGACAGATTGTACCTGCCCGAAATTTCCAGAATGGGACATGCCATCCCAAAATACTTCAGTAAGGTTTGTTTTTAAAAGCTCTAATAGAGTTCTAAGCCTTACTGGGTCAACATTCAAGCCAGGTTGCTCATGCCAGTTCCTTGTAGCCTCCTTGTGGTTTCCTCCCTTCTCTCCCTAACCTGCTCAATCATTCTATCTGGCATGATTTTTAGGGACTTCAAGTGGAGTGGGGAGCAGTCATCAGATCTCCACAACTACCCTGCTTTCACTCCTGTCTGTCTATTGGTCTCTCTTTCTCTCTCTCTCTCTCTCTCTCTCTCTCTCTCTCTCTCTCTCTCACACACACACACACACACACACAAAGGTACACTTGCTTCCCTGCTTTCTCTGAAGACTTGAGAGAAGTCAAAAGTAACTGCCATCAGGAAAAGATCTGGCAACTTCTGTAAGTGTTGGGATACTTTCTAAGTGCCTAACACAACATGAGAAGAAGGGTTTGTGGGTAGAAGTCCTCACGAAGGTTTGCAAATGACAAATTTTCAAGTCTCTACCACCATTATATGCAAGGCCCAAAGTTTCCAGTGGTTGTGAATTAAAAAAAAACATTGCTTAAGTCATACCAAAAAGATGACTCTCATGACCTATTTAAGTAACAATTCATGCTTCAAGATTAGGGAGAAAGATCTATCCCTGAATTTGTAAACCTTGAAGAAGGAAAAACTTTTCTAAGTGAGACAAGAAGCCATAAAGAAAAAGACTGATAAATCTGACTATAACAAAATCTAGAATTTCTGCACAATAAGCCATATAAACTAAATCAGAAGACAAATGACTAATTCTAAAAAATATCTGCAATATAGATGAAAAAGGACTAATTTTTCTAAAATTCAAAAGCTCTTATTAATCAATAGGGTAGGAAAATGAATAAGGAAGCTAATCAAGCAGTTAATGAAAATATATATATAAATGGCAAATAAACATATTAAAAATTCACAAATAAAAACAAACAAAACCACAATGAGATATTGTTATGGATAGAATGTTTGTATCTTCCCAAAATTCATATATCAAAGGCTTAATCCCTTGTGTGATGGTATTTGGAGACAGGGTTTTGAGAGATGATTAAATTTAGATGAAATTGTAACAGTGGGGTCTTCCCTTCATGATGGGATGAGTGCCAATACAAGAAGAGACACCAAAAAGCTTTCTTTTTCTCTGTCACATTAGAACATAGGGAGGGGTAGTTGTTTGGCTGTCTCCAAGCCAGAAAGAGATCCCTCACCAGAACCCAACCACAAAGGCATCATGATCTGGGTCTTCCATCCTCCAGAACTATGAGCAATAAATGTCTCTTGCTTGAAGTACCTGGTTTGTAATATTTTGTTACAGCAATTCAGACTAAAAGATACACCATTTTCATCTGTAAAATTATAAGCTATTTTAAATGCTTAATGAGGGCAGCCTGGGTGGCTTAGCGGTTGGGCAGCCTGGGTGGCTCAGCAGTTTGGCACCGCCTGCAGCCCAGAATGTGATCCTGGAGACCTGGGATCGAGTCCCATGTTGGGCTCCCTGCATGGAGCCTGCTTCTCCCTCTGCCTGTGTCTCTGCCTCTCTCTCTCTCTCTTTCTCTCTCTCATGAATAAATAAAATCTTTAAAAAAAATGTCTAATGATACCTCGGGTTGGCAGATGTGAAGTGAAATAAACATTCTTACCCTCTTTTCTGCAACCAGTTTGATGAGACACATGGCAATATATATCAGCTTCTAGAATCCATATATCTTTTGATTCAGCAGTCCCCAGCTCCAAGAATTTATACTGTAGATCTACTTGTATATATACACAACGATATATATACAAAGATGATTATTGATGTGCTGTGTAACACCAAAAACTGGAAGAAGCATAAATATAAATCATTAAGGAATAAATGAAATAGTCTGTCCTAAGATGAGTTACTCTACATTCTTTTAAAAAGAATGTGGTAGTTGTAGAATTGAAAAGGTGGATACACAAATGTTTATCATATGATTCTTCAAAAAAAAACTTTTTTAGGGGCGCCTGGGTCGCTCAGTCAGTTATGCATCTGCCTTCTTAAGTCATGATCACAGGGTCCTGGGATTGAGCCCCAAGTCAGGCTCCCTGCTCAGCAGGGAGTCTGCTTGTCCCTCTCCCTCTGCCTCTCCCCTGCTCTTTCTTTCTCTCTCTCAAACAAATAAATAAATCTTTGATATTTTTTTAAAGAGAGAGAAAGAGAGCATGCATGCATAAGCCTATGGAGAAGGGGGCAGAGGGAGAGAGAGAAAAACTCTAGCAGACTCTGTCCTTGGCGCAGAATCCCACACAGGGCTGATCTCCCTGGGCTCGATCTCCTGACCCTAAGATCACAATCTGAATTGAATCCAAGAATCGGACGCTCAATTGCCTGAGTCACCCAAGCACCCCTAAAAAATTTTAAGTAAATGTAGGGCTTGAACTCATGACCCTAAAACCTTGACTGACTGAGTCAGCCAGGTGCCCCCATCATATGATTCTTTACACTTTGTTGTTTCTTAGAAAATCTTCATGATAGGGATGCCCAGGTGGCTCAGCAGTTGAGTGCCTGCCTTCGGCCCAGGGTGTGATCCTGGGGTTCCGGGATTGAGTCCCACATTGAGCTCCCTGCATGAAGCCTGCTTCTCCCTCTGCCTGTGTCTCTGCCTCTCTCTCTCTCTCTCTCTCTCTGTCTCTCGTGAATAAATATGTAAAATCTTTAAAAAAAAAAAAAGAAAGTCTTCATGATAAAAAGTTGGGCAGTAAGGTAAAAATATAGTAGACTTGTAGGTGCTGTCATGAAAACCAAGATAGACTAAGTGTAAAAAATAAATTGTAGAACAATGTATATTGTATTATTCAGATTTTTCCAACTTTTGACATATCATTTATGGATGTATCCAAAATTAATTCCCTAATTTCTTGTTTTCATTATTACAAATAATTCCATAATGAACATATTTGTTTTTTTAAACATATTTGTTTATCATCTTTTTATACATCTCTCTTATTTTAGAGCAAAATCATAAAAGCTTACAACTGGGTGGGGCTTATGGACATTATTAAGGCTATAGATTTATATTCTTTTAAATATTTCTGGAAATGTTGTTCTAATTTGTTTTTTACCAGGAATTCCACAATTTAATAAACATATATTGCATCTATATTATTGAAAATACTGGAGAGAACACTTTCCCCAAATTCCCAAGGAGTTCCGAACACTTTTCTCAAGTCACCGGTATAATACTACTTACCGAGTGCTACGTGCTACGGTAAGCCAGGCTCTGTGCTGGGTGTTTTACAGGCCATGTCCACTGCCAAATCCTGACTCACTACTAGAGGCTGTGTTGGAGTTATTCTGGAGAACTGATTCTTAAAGGGGAAGCTAATCTCTCTGTCCCTTCCAATTTGCCATTCCAACTATCATTTCAAAAAGAAAAGAAAAAGATGAGTTCATTCCTTCCCATACATCCAGCCCCCCTCTTTGAAATGAGGGCTTCTTTCCCCATGATTAACATTTCAGCACTTCTGAGGCTTTCTGCTGGAGAAGCAGCCATTCTTCCACCTAATTGGAATGAAGGAGGAAAGTCAGCGAGGGCCTAACTCCAGATGGATTGGTAAACTGAGAATGAGTGAAATTGCAGAATGTCCCTAATAGGCAGGAAAAAGGATGTGGCTCCTCTCAGGATAATGCAAGTGCATGAGGCATGTATTTAGAATTAGCTCTACAATAATTTTTATCTAAGGAACTGGTACGCTTTCTTTCTGAATAAAAGAAATGGGAAACCCAGAGCCAAAGCTGGTGTTAATCTCCGCAGCTCTATTAACGTCCATAATTTGTAACTGTCTTTCTTCTTCTTTTTCTTCCTTTTGATAATCTATTTTAATTTCTAGTTTGCTACATGTTGTATAGATGCCCTTTCATATTGTTTGCTTCAGATCATTTTTAGAAGGGAGCCTAAGATATAATGGAGGTGTTCCTGGCCACTATGTGCTGGCTTTGGTGGCCATGCATTTGCATGCTTCTTCATCCATTCATTCATTCAGCAGAGATTTATAAGCACAAGGGGAGCAGGGTAGAGTAGTAGGAAAAGACAAAGGTCCCAGAATCAAACAGTCTCCACCACTTCTAACCTGTGACCTCTAGCAGGTCACCTATTTTCTCTGTGTCTCAGTTTCCACATCTGGAAAATGGTGACATTCTTAATTATTAATCTTAATAGTGAAGATTCAGATAATACAGGAAAAGCACTTGCAACAATGTCCAGCACACAATATCTCAATAATATTTGCCTTCATGATCATCACTATTAGTATTTATTAGATGCTGTTATGGACTGAATTGTGTTCCTCCCCAAAACTTTTATGCTGAAGTTCTTACCCCCAATAACTCAGAATGTCATTGTATTTGGGGACAGGATGTTTAAAGAGGTCATTAATTTAAAATTAAGCCTTCGGGGTGGCCCCAAATCTGATACAGTCAGTGTCCTTATAAGAGAAGGAAGTCTGGGCATAAACATAATGGAGGGAAGACCATGTGAAAACACAAGGAGAGATGGCCACCTACAAGCCAAGGAAGGGAGCTTAGATGGAAACAAACCTGTCAACACCTTGATCTCAAGACCCCCAGAACCTTCAGACAATACGTTTTTGTTGTTTAAGTCACCAGATCTGTGGCACTTTGTTACGGCAATCCTAGGACACTTACACAGATGCCTACTATGTGCCTAGTAGTGTGGGTTCCTAGACCTGGGACGTACAGCAGTAAAGATGACAAAGTCTCTGCCTCTAGGGAGGCTACATCCTAGTGAAAGTAATAAACATGTAAGCAAATCTATGAACAACATAATTTTAAGAAATGGTGAATGCTATGAAGAAGATAGTAAGGATGATGTGAAGGTATGACCTGGGGTGCTGGTACATTTATTTAGACCAGATGGTTGAACAACCAGGGAGAGCCTGTCATGGACTGACAAGAGGAAACTGGCATGGGAACACCAGCTTCAGAATATTCTGGGAAGAAGTGCTTGATCTGTTTGAGGGTCAAAGAGGTGGACACAGTGCTATGGCCAGAAGACAATGAAGAAGGGGATGCAAACTGGAGAGGAGGTCAGGGAGAAACTGGGCCAGGTCACGTAGGGCCTGCAGGCCAACGAAGGACATTTGGGTTTATATTTTAAAGCTTGCTCTGATGAGAGGATAATGGAGAGGAGGCTGGAGTGGAAGCTGGGAAAGCAGTCAGAAAGATGGTACACTTGGACTAAGAGAGAGAGGTGGAGACAGAAAAAAAGAAGATGGGTGGATGGATGCCAGACATATTTTGAAGGAAAAGTTTATAGGACTTGCTCATGGACTGGATACAAGGTAGAGGGCAGGTGAACATTAGAAGAGGGATTAAGAAGACACTAGGTTTTTAACTCAACAACTGCATGGAAAGTGGTACCATTTGCTGATTTGGGGAAGCCAGCGGGGGTTGGGGTGGATTCTAGAGCTATCCCATGGCCAGACCATGATTGACCTATTAGATGTGGCCTATTACACATTCAAGTGCAAATCAAGGAGGCTGTTAATATCATATCAGACTTAGATTGAGGAGACAATCTAAGGGAGATTGAGGAGCAGAGACACACATTTGCGAGTCAGCCCTGGGAATGGCTGGGATCACCTACGAAGGCTCCAGAGCAGAAAGCCTGGGACTAGAACAGAGACTTTACGCACTACAACTTTAAAAGCATAAGAAGGAGACTAAAAAAGAGCCATCAGTGAGGTAGGAAGAAGAGCAGAGAAGGGCATAGCACATGGGTGGAGAGGGAAGGACAGGCGACAGCTGCACACAGTGACACCACGCTCACACGTAAAAGGTACTAAGCACGTCAGAGAAGGCATGTGTGCTCCCAAAGGACTCACACACACATGTGCACACGTTGTGGGGGCTGTCTGCCAGTGTATATAGTTATAGAATCTGATGCTTCCAGGGTTTGAGGCTCCTTTTAAAATTACATTTTACACATCAGTAAACTTGTAATGCAGGAACTGCTTTCTTAGAGTTATTTATATCCTTGGGTTGCAGAAGGATTTGTCAGGAAATAATATGAATGTTATTTATCTGACTGTTCAGCTTTATTGACTGCTACATTTCACATCCTTCAGTTCTTTTTGGCAGAGGAGTAAATAACACTGCTATTAACCTCTAACACCAGTATAAAAATAGGCAGTTATTAAGGGGTAAATATTACTTTGACGATTATTGCCCCGGTCTGCTTTCTCTGGGAGATGTAATAAATAAGGCCTCTCGTGGGATCCACAAAGTTCCCAATTTTGTTGAGGAAGCTGGCAGCTCTTGTGGCCACAGGCTGTGATTTGGAGCCATGTGGAGCAGATAGAAAAACCCCATGAAGTATTGCTCATTCCTGAAGGAAATCAAGGCAACCTTAATGTTCCACTGTAGCTGTGTATCCAGGAGCTGAAGGTGAAGGATCCAAAGGTTTCTACCAGAAGAGATTTAGAGAAGACTGAGCTCCTTGCTAAGAGCATTGGGAGCTGGGCTTGGGAGCAGGTAAGCCTATGGAAGCTGGGGCTTTGTTATCTCAACCTGTTGAACTCAAGCTATGGCTGTAGGAGCTTAGGCTCCATGGTCGCTCTTTATTAATGAACAGGTTAACTACATGGAGTACCCCCATTTGGGAGGTAAAGAAATGAAAAGTTAGTTATGGTAATAGGTAAAGAAAGACCCTTGGACCAGAAGCCAAGAGCACTAAACTATAGTTTCAACCCCAGCCTTCATTTGCGTAATGATCCTGAGAAAGTTATTTGTTTCTTCATCTTATAAGTAATAGGACAGAACTACATGGCTTCCTAAGACCCTTCTGGTCCTGAAATGTTTTGACAATCCCCTGGTTAGGCCTGGTTGGATGAGTCCACCAGGTCTGGGAAAATCCTAGTTAACAGTGAGCCATTGCCTAATGATGCCTGCCCACACGGTGGACATGATTGTGTGCCCCAGCCAGCAAAGCCACTAGTCATCCTACAGGAAGCCCCAGCATGCTCCAGCAGGCCCCTGTCCGTAGCTTAGATGCTACATGCTTATCTTTGCCGTTCTGGCAAGGGCTGCTGGAACACTGGCAAACATTGCATGTTTTCCTTTGCTCTCCAAGACTAAATATTCTTAGCTTCGTAGATGAGTTTTGATCTTGTTCTATCCTCTGATTACAAATGTAAAAACACGGAGATCCTTTCCTCCTTGAAAAGCATTGAAATTCAGACTGCATGATTAAAATTAGTTGGAATGCTTCATGCAGAATGAGAGGTATATGTGGACCTCTCATACTTCATATCATGCAGGAGGCTAACTTCTGAAAAGGTGGCTTGATGTGAATGTATTCTAGGAACTCACTGCTTAAGGAAAATTTTGTAAAATGAAAGGTTCAGCATTAATTTAATTTGTATTTCAGGTTTGGGTTTTCACACATCAGTGGTGATTTGCAGTAAGGTACATTTCTGCTTTCTTGCATCTAAACTATGCTAAAATAGTTGAACACTGTGCCAAGTACTCAAGCTACTTGCCTCCATAAGACAAAACTTTGGAGGATGTAACCATCTTGGCATCTCCAGTCCACTTAGAAAATGGATGATGCTTATTCAAGTGAGCTTTACTTATGAAACAATAGAAATATGCACAAAAAAGAGTGAAGAATATATTGTTATAGACCCATTTGGAATAAATGTCAGCAGAATGGTTTGGATATCCACACCTCATTTAATTTTCCAAGAATTCACTATTTCATACTGCAATGTTAATAGATACTGCACCAATATTTCCTGAAGGCTATACATTGTGGCAAGAGGACATTGAAAATCATTATGAGGGCCACTTCAAGTAGCTAGTAGCCCCTCAAATAACCCTCCAAAAAACACATTTTTGCAAAAGAAAGGATAATTTTGTGTTAAACAGTAACATAGGGCATAGACACATATCATATCCTATACATATACAATGAGATAGGAGCAATTGGAGAGAAAAAAAATAGAACTTGTAAAAAATGGTGAGAAGAGATCACAGAGGTCGGTATAGCCATGGGAGGGAGAGGTCCTTCCCTGAGCATGGAACTCTTCACTGATGAGGAAGCTGCTCACCCATGCCCAGTCACATAAGGTCTACTTTAGGATGAGACAGCCAGTCTGGGGAAAGTCAAAAGTTCCTGCACTAACACACTGCCAAGGAGTCCAGCCCTCCCCTCACAGCAGAGTCCACTGGTCTGGGATCACCCGAAGAGTCCTGTGGCTGTGCAGATTGGGGTTGTAGTGCTCCTTAGCACTAACTCTTTCCAAGAACCCTTTGCTCCTGGCCACCCTCCTTTTTCTATTGGACCTGTTCTATCTTTCTTAACAACAAAATGAAGCTTGGTATGGCCATGGTTCTTACTTGGAAATGAGCAGGGATTCAGACAGGGCACCCTGATGGGTGGTCCCCTGGATGCTTTTCGGTAGTAGGTAATGGGAGCCTTGTGAGAGTTGTTCTAAAGGAAGTTAAACCATGATACCTGGAGCTATACAGAATAGTTTGGGACAAGTGATTCTAAAGACAATGTGGTGTCTTTTACCTAGAAATGTCAGCTAGCAGGATTCCCCATTGGAATCACTGTGTGTCTTGTGGTTGAGGGCAGGGGGTGGGGTTTCAGTAACAGAGCTAATTAAAGGTGGAAATGTTTGTGACCCTGCTGGAGCCCCTCCCTAAGACTCCACCCCCATAAGAACTATCACAGGGCCATTGGACATATTTAAGAGGTGCTGTACTCTTGTGAGAACTCATTCAAACAAGAGCTAGTAGAGCTTGAGTTATTGTTGTTATGTAATTCCATTTGTACTCCAGTATGAGACTTGGGGAAATCAAGTCCCCCAGATGCAAGTCACATGCCCGCCTAGATGCACCAGTGCACATGATTTAAATCCAATGTCATTGCCTCCATGTGGCCTTTGGCCTGGCAGCATCAACACCATCTGGGAGGTTGTTAGAAGTGCAGAAGCTCAGGCTCTGCTCTAGACCTACTGAATCAGGACCTGAACTTCACAAAACTCCACGTACATTAACATTAGAGAAGCACTTCCCCAGAGCAGTGGTTCTTAGTTTTGGCCAAATACCAGAATTATCAAGGGGGCTTTAAAAAACTACTGGTGCCTGGGTCCTATTCCTAGAGATTCTGATGGTGTGGCCTGGCCTCTGGGATTTTTTGAAAAGCACCCTATATGATTTTAATGTGCAGCCAGGAAAGAGAACTAAAGGAAGACCTCTTTCAGAATCTATGCCAATGGCTTTTTGCCAAGTAACCTATAATGGAAGCCCCTTGGCCAATGGATGCGTGCTTGACTACCTACTGTCCTATGTATTTTCAGTTTGTTGGGTGTATTCATATTAACATGTTTGCTTTTACTAAATTTTGGTTGTGATCTGTGATCACAATTACAAGTACAGTTTGGTTTACACAACAGAAATAGTATGAAAAGTCATGTGCAATAACATGTTTGTAGCTTGAACCATATGTTCACACAGATATATTAACATTTCAAAAGTCTTTTATCTAAACCTATGCCCTCCATTAATTAGTATTATAACAAAAGATATACTTGTTATCTAAAGAATCCTTTTTGTAAAGCAAAGCACCTATTTCTACTGTAACCATCTCACCTATTTTTTCCAAGATTACATTCTCATACATCAGGCTTCTTTGATGTTAGGGGTTAACAGACATATCACATACATTATAGTCTCATATTTCATGACCTTGTCTTGTGGCTAAGCATTTAGTTCCCATATCTGAACCTCAAACTCAACCAGAATTAATTATTCCTTTCTCTCTGTATCCCTGCCAATGTCCCTCTGTTAGAATAACTTCTTCATTTACTCTGCTACTGATTACTTCTGTGGTCTCTTTCCCTCCCAGTAGACTTTATGCTCCTGGAGGAATGAAAAGATGTGTGATCAATGACACGTCCACTTGAGGTGCTCAATAAATGTTTGCTGAGCATGCAGGTGAATGGATGTGCAAATGAACTAAGCCAGAGGGAGATGCATAATGTCCTTAATACTTCCTTTGGCTGGTCAGGGAGGCAACATTGCCTTAGTCAAGCACTAGGTAGGGTTGGGTAAGCACATATCCCCAAGCTTCCCCCTGCCTCCCATCTTCTTTCCCTGATGAATTTCTACTGTCATTTGCCTGTGGGCTCACGCTCCACTGTCTAATGCTTGTTGGGCCTCAGGTGCCTAGGTTTTCCCTGAGTTCTGTTGTCTACAGCTGTGTTGTCACCTTCTTTTTACAGGAAAGAATGGCCTCTCCCACTCCAAGTAAACATTCAATCTTTTCTCATATCCCTCCAAAAAAGGCACACAAATAGGGGAGGCTCATGTGAACCAAAATAAACATGCTAGACAAGATTTGCAGTGCAAAATTGACATGGCCAGGACATCATCTGACTTGACCAAGCAGTATTGGGCCATCAATAAGGAGGGAGCCACTTAAAGACAATGCTGGCATTATTGTCAAGATGTTATCTCACCCAAATTTGACCCTGAAGTGAAGTTAATGCTTTGAATTGTCTTAAACAATACTTACTGATGGGAGGAGGGAAAGAGAGAAGAAGGAAGGAAGGAAGGAAGGAAGGAAGGAAGGAAGGAAGGAAGGAAGGAAGGAAGGAAGGAAGGAAGAAAGGAAGGAAGGAAGGAAAGGATAAAGAGAGGGAGGGATTTACTCTTATATTCAGAAAGTATTTTTTTCCATGAACCAAATGCTGAATTACAAGGAAAATACTAGGAAATATTCTGATGCTGGGTTAGTATACAAAAAATATAAAGAACTGATACAACTCTTATAGCAGCATTATCAGCAATAGCCAAACTATGGAAAGAGCCCAAATATCCATTGACTGATGAATGGATAAAGAAGATATGGGATATATATACAATGGAATATTACTTAGCCATCAGAAAGAATGAAATCTTGCCATTTGCAATGACGTGGATGGAGCTAGAGTGCATTATGCTAAATGAAAAAAGTCAAAGCAAGACAAATGCCACATTATTTCACTCATATGTGGCATTCAAGAAACAATACAGATGAAGATATAGGAAGGGGAAAAAAACAGAGAGAGGGAAGCAAACCATAAGAGACTTAACGATAGAGAATAAACAGAGTTGCTGGGGGGAGATGGGTGGAGGATGGGCTAAATGGGTGATGCGTATTAAGGACAGAACTTGTTATGATGAGCACTGGGTGTTATATGTAAGTGATGAATCACTAAATTCTACTCCTGAAACCAAGATTACGCTTGGTTTCCCAGTTACCCAGTCATCCCAAAATAAAATTTTTATAAAAAAAGAGAACTGATACAACTCAACACCAAAAAACAAATCATTCAATTGAAAATAGAAGACATGAACAGAGATTCTTTAAAGATATATAGACGGCCAACAGACAAAGATGCTTAACATCAAGCATCAGCAAGAAAATGCAAATCAAAACCACAATGAGATATCACTCACATCTGTCAGAATAGCTAAAATCAAAAACTCAAGAAACAACAGGTGTAGGTAAGGATATGGAGGAAAAGGAACCCTTGTTGGGTTGGTGGGAATGTAAACTGGTGCAGCCACTGTAGGAAACAGTATGGAGGTTCCTCAAAAAGTTAAAAATAGAACTACCATATAATCCATACTACAGGGTATTTACCCAAAAAATACATAAACACTAATTCAAAGAGACACATGCACCCCTATGCTTATTGCAGCATTATTTACAATAGTCAAATTATGAAAGCAGCCCAAGTGTCCATCAGTAGATGAATGAGTAAAAAAGTGGTGTATATATGGAATGGAATATTATTCAGCCATAAAAAGGAATGAGATCTTGCCATTTGCAACAACATGGATGGAGCTAGTGAGCATAATGCTAAGTGAAATGAGGCAGAGAAAGACAAATACCATATGATTTCACTCATGTGTGGAATTTAAGACACAAAACAAATGAGTGAAGGAAAAAAAGAAAGAGACAAACCAAAAAACAGATTCTTAACTCTAGAGAGCAGACTGATGGTTACCAGAGGGGAGATCCATAGGGGCATGGGTGATATAGGTAAAGGGGATAAAGAGTACACTTATCGTGATGAGCACCAGTAATCTATAGAATTGTTGAGCCACAATATTGTACACCTGAAACTAATACCACATTGTATGTTAACTATACAAGAATTAAAATAAAAAAAAAAAAACAAAGAAAAAAGAGTATTTTCTCTTTTTTGCTGAATGGAATCATGGAATAATGAGCAGAATAAGTTATTTTTCTAAATAGTTGAGAGAAAATATAATGTCACCAAACAGGGTTGCTTCCCACAGAGAAAATACTTTTATTAGGTTACAGAGAGGAGGATGGTAGGGTAGGGTCATCCTAACCTGACTTTACTGAAGGGATTACAAAACCAAAGGAAAAAATACAACTTTCTAGTTAGGGAAATGGAAACTTTAGTATCCATGTTTCCTCCAATGTCTCATTCCATCACTGGTCTTTTTCTTGTCAATAATTTTTAAAATTTAGCTAATGACTAGATTTTCCATTCACAATTACACATTTTCTTACCTCAGAGGGAACTTTATTTCATAGTTGATGATATGTTCCTCCCATCAAACAAGGACAAGCTCCTATTTTTTCGCTGCTTTAGGGTTTTCTGTTCCATCCACAAGAAGTATCAGAGGGTCAGGTCAGACTCTTTAGGAAAGCACAGACAAGGTTTAAACAGTCACGACTGGACATTGAGAAATGAGAGAAATGCCTAAAGAAAAATCTAGACCATCTTTCAATGGCCATACTCCTGTTAGATAAGGACATCTAGTCAAGGCAGCATGCATCTCTCACATCTGTGCTTCTCGAGGAGGGATTATGTGTGCTGTGTCTCATCCCCTACTCTCCCACACTGTGTGTGTGACAGAGTAGCAGGATCACAGGAAGCCACTGGATAAAACTCATGAGTCTCAGAGCACTAATTTACCTAGGATGTGGAAGAGAATTGAAGTAAATGGACCCCATCCACACTTAGGTCCCTCCAACCCATTCTGTACATGGGTCTTGTCAAAGTGTGTATATGATCCCATCACACTTTCATTTAAGCCTCCCTTGCTTTTTGTGTACCAACCTACAGGATCACACTCCTTTGTCATCTCCAGCCTCAACCTGTATTCCATCTCATGGTCTTTCTTTCAGTTTATCAAACACCCCTTGTCTCCCCTGCCTCAGGGCTTTTGCTCCTGAGGCTCCTTCTGCAGAGAATGTTCTTCTCTCCCCCTGGTTGCCTCCTATTCCTCAGGTCTTTATTGAAGTGTCACTTCCACAAGGGAACTCTTCCTAACCCCCCCACATCAGGTCAGATACCTCAGTTACCTGCACATATAGCACCCACATATTGATAGCACCCTGTATTTCTTTCTCCCAACACTTATGATGCTTGAAATTCATGGGTTCACCAATTAATTCATTTCATTTATATGTGTACTGTTTATTCTGTTCACCAGATTGTAAGCATCATAAGGACAGAGCCCATTCCATCTTGTTCAACATTATCAACATAGGATAGTACTTGGCAATTTAGTAGCCACTCAGCAAATACTGTTGTTGTTTAATAAATAAGCAAATAAAGTAGCATCTTAACCTTTTTTTAAAAAGATATATTTATTTGAGGGAGAGAATGTGAGTTAGGAGAGGGGCAGAGGGAGACAGAGAGAGAGAAACTCAAGCAGACTCCCAGCCGAGCATGAGCTCCACCCATGACTCCATCTCACGACTCTGAGACCATGATCTGAGTGGAAACCAGGATCCCACACTGACTGAGCCACCCAGGTGCCCCACGTAGCATCTTTATGTTAATGTTAACCTCCAACAGAACACTAACCCACTTGAGACAGCAGTCCCACGCCTCAGGCTATATATATTAGGCCCCAGCTATGTGGCCAAGAAAGAAAAAGCAACCATGATAGTAAGAGAAAATCAGAGCTGTCGGGATGAATCAGAGCTTTTGTACACAGCACAAAAGATTCAAGTAGTAGAAAGAATCATGGAAAAATAATGGCTTTTGAAAAGTAAAATGAAGAAGGAAGAAGGGGAAGAGAACTATCAAGGTGGAATTGGTGAGGAGCTTAGCACTCTAAGCTTCTATTGATGCAACTGAGCTACCCAGCAGCTCTGGCAGGGACTGTAGGATGAGTGAAGGGAAAAGGTGGCCCTGAGGTAGCAGAGGGACAGTTAGGAGCCTCCGGCATTGGCACAACAAATTCATCCATCCAGGTTAGCTCAGGTGAAGCCGAGAACCACGTTTATATGGCAGAGAAAATGGGGACTTTTCTAGTCCCGGGAATAAAGAACTGCTTGCAAGAGATGAGAAGAGGAGGAAAGAATAGAAAGGCCTGTAGAGACACCTGACTTTAAAGAAAGAATATCATCAATGAAACTGATTTATTTAACTGAGAGGCCAGCCAGAGCATCAATGTTAAAAGGCCATTTGTTTTTCCATATCGCAAAATGCAAATCACTAACTTTGCAATATGAATGCTTTATTATACTTTAAAAATTCTGAATTCTTTAGGCTATTCTTTTTCTGTTCCAAAAAAGCTATTTTAAAAGCTCACGTTAGAATATTTTATAACTCTTTTATCCTTCCTGAACATCTGTGAACTGGAAAGAATATAGTATATTACAGAAACAATCCATTTAAAGAAAAACAATTAAAATGAAAACTACTTCCATTTCTGTGACATAAAACTCTAATTCTCTCCCCTTTGCAATTTTATTACCACCCTGACATGATATAGTCACAGCTTTACTTACACACAATGTTAATTTCACTCATACTCCACTTAATCTTCAAAACATTGCAGAATAACATTTTTCTTTAGTAATTTATCATTTGCTGTGATAAGGCAATGTGTTTAGAGGATGTTAGAATTTTTTTAAGTTTGCATTTATCTCAGTGCTGAAATGTGCTCTGAATGCTATTAAAATATATCATTTATACACTTTCACATTTAACTATATTAACTATACCTTAACTAGACATTTATTAAGAGCAGCATATTTATTTCCCATTCAGGACTTTTTAAATCTGTGGAGTCAGCTCTATGGAAATGAGCAATTTTTGCCAGCCTTACACTGTGTTATAGGTTAAACTGAGCAGAAACCCCAGGGCTCCATTGTGGTGGGGTACACAATTACACATCTTTTCTGGGCTTCCTTAAATCGTTTCCCAGTACAGGACCTCTCATCATTCCACCTGCCGCCCGTGATACGTTCTGAACTCTAAATAAGCTCATTACAGTTCTCACTCATTCATTTATCATTTAACAAATATCTTCTGTGTATGGGTATTCCAGGATGAACATGTTTTTTTTTTGTTTTAAGATCTTTCCCTTGAGATTAATAAGAAAGCATAATTTTCTCTTGTTAATTTAATTTTTATTTCTATCAAAATATAGCATATGCACATAGCTTAGAAAGCTTTACAGGCTTATAATTTAAAAACTACATTTCTTGTCCTATCTCTTCCATATCCATAATCCTGCTTTTCAGAGGTCATCACTTTAAAAAAAGATTTTATCTATTTATTTAATACAGAGAGCGAGAGAACGAGAGAGAACACTCTGCAGAGTGGCAAGCAGAGGGAGAGGAGAAGCAGACTCCTCACTTAGCAGGGAGCCCAATGCGGGGCTCAATTCCAGGACCCTGGGATCATGACCTGAGCTGAAGGTAGATGCTTAACCAACTAAGACATCCAGGCACCCCAGAGGTCATCACTTTTAATTTCTAGCCATTTCTTCTTGTATTTTTATCTCCATAACTCTAAATAACATGTTTTCTTACTGCTATTTTCTTATTTTTCAGCTTTAGCTAATATCTACTGATTCCCAACTATGGAAGATAATGGGTTTTTTCTTCTAATGCTATAATTTCCCCATATACACCAAACACTTGCCCTCCCCTTCAGCCTCTCAATGTCATATTATGATAAATAAGTATTATTCACTATTGAATCTTAGTAGTAAATTTTAATTCGATTTCCATTTTTGTATAACTTTCTGTTTTCCCTGGAGTTAATAATTGCTTTTCTAATTTATTTACTTTCCATGTTCTCATAACTAATTGAACCCTAAATCCTCTGATAGGAATGTAAAATCTCCTCTCTATATGTTCAAATACATCATGTTGTTTTGTCACTTTCTTCTTGGAGTCTTGTCCTTCTACAATCTGGACTGCTTACTCCCTATATCTGCCAACCATCTGTTAGGTTTGCTCTCATCCTGGAAATTTCCTTTACCTCTTTCTTCAATCCTAGGTCTTTTTCTTTCTCCATTTCTGTTCTGTTTTGCTGGGGGTCCTCTAGCAACTTCCTGAGAAAGGTGCATGGGAAATACAAGATGCCTTTAAATAAATCCTGAGCCTTTCTATGACTCCATGGCACAAAGAGCTTGTTTCTCATTATAATCTTTATTTCATCTGCCAATTATTACAATATAAACCATAGACCGTGAGCTTAGCTCACATACAACTTCAATGAATGTAATATTTTCTTTTTATGTTTAAAGATTTTATTTATTTATTCATGAGAGACACAGAGAGAGACAGAAACATAGGCAGAGAGAGAAGCAGGTTCCCTGTAGGGAGCCTGTTGCAGGACCCTATCCTAGACCCTGGGATCACGACCGGAGCCAAAGGCAGATGCTCAACCACTGAGCCATCCAAGCACCCCTGAATGTAATAATTTCAAAAGAAAAATTCAATCCATTCTGATTTGAAACCCCACTTATTTAATAAGCAAAGTCACAATTTTCTTAGCATAATAGTGTCCTGCTGCATTGCCACTTGTTCATTTTTGAAAGCTGAGATTTTGGAGGGGCGGGGGAAGATAGGTGTGGAAGATAGGTGTGGCTAGGCCTCTAAATTCTAGTATCACCCATAAAGAGGTAGAGCCAGAGAAGGATTGAGGAAGAAGAGCCGCAAGAGTTACAGGAATTTTGGCCAGATGCCAATGAGCCCTCTACTAAAACAATGATATGCTAATGGCATGTGAGAATTTGATGGATGATGCTAAGGGTCAAATAAAAGTGAATTGACACAGGCAGTACACAATATGGAGGAACCAGCAGGCAGCAAGAGAAGGGAAAAAGATCTACATGAGAGACTTAGCAGCCACAGACTAGAAGAAGGAGCCAGAAAAGGAAAGGACTCCATATGCTCTTGGGACTCTCCCACAATGACTCTTAAATGTTGAGCTAGAATTGGCTTCTGGAATGAAGCCATTATTATTAGGTCAGTATAAATCTTTTTATTTTTATTTTTTTAGAGATTTTATTTATTTATTCATGAGAGAGACATAGGTAGAGGGAGAAGCAGGCTTCCTGTGGTGAACCTGAAATGGGACTCCATCCCAGGACCCTGGGATCATGACCTGAGCCAAAGGCAGATGCTCAACCACTGAGCCACCCAAGTGCCCTAGTGTAAATTTTTTTAGAGAGGACAGTAAGATGTTGTAAAATTACTTAAAATGTTTGTCTCTTATTATATCCCTCTATCCTTTGGGATTGTTTTTTAAGGAACTGAAGGTAAAGTTTCATAAAAATATGAGTCAGAGAAATGAAATGAATCTTGGGGAATCACCTAGCTCAAGCCTGTTTTCTATATATTAGGAAACTAAGGTTGAGGTTAACCTGGCCCATGTTAACACAGCAATCTTGTCTAGTTATTTGCAGCTCAATGCTGGACAAGTAGGGTCTGACTGACCTATGGTATCCCTCCCACCTAACACTCACAGAGTCTAGCCCATTATAGGTGCTTCATAATACTCCTTGAGTGAGAAATGACAACTCCCCATTTTTCTGTAGCATTATTCCTCAGAGGTCTGTCTTGTGAAAGGCTGCTATTCCCTCTAACTCATTTCTAGCACACAAAGTAATAATGGCTATGGATAGCAAACTGAATGTCTGTAGTGGGAAAGTTGGAATTTAAGGAAATATGTCATGTCAATCAGAAACACAGAGCCCTCTGCAGCACCAAGGCCCCAGGGATCCATGGCATACCTTCCACACTCACAGATGAGACTTCATAGAGTACCACAGTGCCCCTGTGAAAGTTGTTCACCCACAGAGCTGACAAGTGACATGTAGCTTTAGGTTTATGATTACTTCTTGATGACTCCACTCATCCTTCTGTTAAGTGGAAATCTGTTTTTTCTAAGTCCTGGGAGTTATTTAAATGTTTAATACAGTGTTTTTGAGAACTGAAGAGAAACTGACATTATTGCTAATGATATAGCATTAGTTAGTCCTTGGTTTTCCATTTGGTCCAGACCTCCACGCCAATCTTTGACAACTAGTAAGGCGTGGTCAAGTGAGATACATACCAAAGGGCAGATGTCTGCATATAAACATGCTGAAATATCACACCTACCCTCTTATTAGAGTATTATTAGAGTATTATTTTACTCTATCCACATCTAGAGAAATCAAGGCTTAGCAAAGTTAAAAGCTTTTCTGAAGGCCATGTAAAAGCCCAGGCTCAAACTAAGGACTGTCTGACTACAGCATCTTTTCCATACTCCATTCATTTCCACTAGTGAGATTTCAGTCGGACTGATAAAATAATCAGGACCAAGCAGGTGGCTTTGGGGTCAGAAGAAAGATTTACTGACCTGTAGTAAAGGCTGGTCTTTAGAATTGTGATATCTGTACTGAGCTTTTCTTGGATGTCTTTCTGACCATATATATCACTATGTAATCTATACAGTGGTCTTTTAACGGACAGAGCTCTTACCTGTAATAATTTTCTTCGAACTCATATGCTCTAAGAAATGTCAATAAACTCAGTTGAAGTAATTTCTTACCCATGGTACATGCATTTGCGCAGAAGGACCCTAGATCTTGGGAACAAGAGAAGAACACCCTGTAAAGTCTGCACAGAGCAGCCATTACATGCAAAATGGACGTTTGAAAAAGAAAACATTTGACCCTTCCATTGATTGAACTTTCTTTCAAAGTGCCCTTCAGGGAGTACTGAGCTGGTTGCCAGGAAACAGAG
Organism: Canis lupus familiaris; assembly: GCF_011100685.1. Classification (NCBI taxonomy): domain Eukaryota; kingdom Metazoa; phylum Chordata; class Mammalia; order Carnivora; family Canidae; genus Canis; species Canis lupus. The sequence continues at coordinate 40,653,758 of NC_049235.1, read as the reverse complement.
ATTCTTTTCTGGAATCAATTCTTGCCGTTCTAAGTGTTTCTGAGTATGTCACTTAGAATCTTGGTTCCCAATTTACAATGGGAATATTCTCCTTACCGAGCTTCCTCAATCTAGAAATGTCAAGATTCGGAATATATCTGTAAAGAGTTATGGAGTTATTTTGAATGTTTGAAATGACAATCTCTTTAAATTGTACATTATAATAAAGCTATTTTCAAACATGTCATTTAGGAGTCACTGAGTGAGTAATTGAAATAATGAAAAAGAATTTTCTACATTGGTCCTGTATAAAGTATAAACCTTCCCTTGGTGTTAGGACATAAACACTGTGGTGATACATTTTGAAGAAACCTGGAGTTTTGGAACAAACTTGGGTGAGCAGACCCAAGTTGTAGCCCAGCTCCTTCACCCACTAATGCTATGATGTAGGGCAAGTGTCTCCATGCCCTGGGGCTGGGGATTTTCACTTGTAAAGAGACAATTAGATGAAGTAATCTCATAATGCTTGCTTTTATTCTGTAATTGTGCCATCTCTTCCAGATCACCCAAAAGCATACAATGACTTTAGCCTCAATTATTTTATACTCCACTGAGGGAGTTGAAGAACAAACAAGTAAATGAATAAATAGGATAATTACACACTGTGATAAGTGCCAGGAAGAAGTAAACTAATAATAGTGATTGAGTGCAATGATGGAGGGGTGCTAATTCTGAAGGGCAGAAAAGTATGGAGGGCAAGAGGAAGTCTTCTAATTTCCTCATTTTTTTTACAGCAGGGTGTCAAAATATATTGCTTGAAGTTGACAAGTCAAGAAGACTTTCAGTGTATCATTAAAAGTTACTGGGGTATCATTAGAATAACAAACACTAGAATATCAATCTTCAAAATTACTGGAAGATAAGTACATCACTCAGCATAGAGCTTAAAGCAAGAGAAGGTAGGCCATATAGCAAAAGACAAAAAAAGAGGGTAAAATAATAAATCATGTAATAAGTTGATAGAACTAAGATCAAAAGGAATTTATCAGTAAATATAAATGAGAAAGCTTTTCTATTTCAAAGAAAAAGGCTTAAACTGGATAAGAAATTATAATGACCATATAACACATTCAAGAAATGCGTCTGTAAAAAATTACTTAGAAAGGTTGAATGTAAAAGGCTCAGCCAAGACATGCAAATTAACTACAAGGAAAAAATAGGAAGAATCATAATACCAACCAAAGGTAAATTTTAGATAGCACTATACTGACTGGCTTAGTCAGTAGAGCATGTGGCTCTTAATCTTGGGTTGCACGTTGGGTGTAGAGATTGCTTACATAAATAAACTTTAAAACATTTTTAAAAAAGACACTTTGTAATGGTACACATATAATTCAGTGAATTTTCATGCAGCAAGTAGCATTGCTTCAAAATGCATAAAAGAAAACTGCAGTAAATACATAAATAAATAGAAAGGTGATTGTGGGAAAATTTAAATCACTTTTCTCAGCCCATGCCAGATCAAGTAGACAAGAAAGCAAGTAAGGCTATTGCAAATCTACACCTCATAGTTAGAGTCATGGAGCCCATGTGTGTGTATGCATGTGCGTGACTATCTCATATCTACATTGGTATGTATGTATCTATACTTCTAAACTCTGAATATAGAGAATATGCCTACTATTTAATAATTCTTGAAATATTGATTAAAATGACTATATTTACAAAGGTTAAGCTACAAAGAAAAATCTCAATATATTAAAAAAACAGGAATATTACATATTAGAATCTCTGATCTCAGTACAAATAACTGAAAATTAATTTTTTAATCAAAGACAAAAAATCTTGGGGTGTCTGCTCAGTTGGTTAAGCATCCGACTCTGGAATTCAGCTCAGGTGGTGATCTCAAGATCATGAGATCAAGCCCCATGTCAGGCTCTCTGCTCAACACAGAGTCTGCTTGTCCCTCTCCCTCTTCTCCCTGCCCCCACCCACCCCTGCCTCAAATAAATAAATAAAATATATTTTTTAAAGATTTTATTTATTTGTTCGTGAGAAACACACACACACAGAGAGAGAGAGAGAGAGAGGCAGAGATATAGGCAAAGGGAGAAGCAGATTCCCCATGGGGACTCTGATGCAAGACTTGATCCCAGGACCCCAGGATCACCACCCAGGCCAAAAGTAGATGTTCAACCACTGAACCACCCAGGCACCCTAAATAAAATCTTAAAAGACAAAAAAATCTTAGTCACTTGGAAATTGAAAAGCTCTCTCTTAATTCTTGGTCCAGGAAATAATAATATGGTATCTAGAAAATATTGATAATGCAAGAATTATATATCAGAACCTTGGAGATACTGCCTTTTACAGCATAGTTTGACTTACTAGTATTACTGATCAGGAAAGAATGAAAATAAGGGCAAAGTCAGCAAGTTAGAAAATAATAATAAAATACATCCAATAAGGCACAAGGAACTAATAAAAAAATAGTAGAACTAATAAATAGATCCAAGAGATGGTTCTTGGGAGAAATAAAATAAAGCAAAGCAAACAAAGAGAAAAATAAATCATTAGCCAACCTAGTCAATTAAAAAGGTGGGACTAAATACACAAATATATAAAATTAGAAGTAACCACATAATAGCAGGAAACGGTATAATAAAATGGAGAAACAATAAATAAATCCAAGAGCTAGTTCTCTGAAAACAAAAGAAAACAATAAACTTACTGCTTAATTCAATTAAGAAAAAAGTGAACAAACAATACAAAATGAAAATAGTAAGTAGGGAACTAATAAATATATATAAAAATTAAAAGAATTCTGAGATACTCTTTGCTCAGCTCTGCTAAAATGGAGCTGAAAATCTGGATGAAATGTATGGATTTTCTTTTTTAAAAAAATCTTATTTATTGATTTGAGAGAGAGAGAGTATGAGTGGGGAGAGGAGCAGAGGGAGAAGCAGACTCCCCACTGAATGAGAAGCCCAATGCAGGGCTCAATCCCAGGACCTTAAGATCAAGACTTGAGCTAAAGTCAGATGCTTAACAAACGGAGCCACCCAGGTGCCCCTGAAATGGATAGTTTTCTAGAAACATATAATTGACTAAAAGTTGTAGAAAATCTAAATGACTAATTATTATGAAGAAATAGAATAAATTATCAAAAATTCATCCTCTTTAAGCAGAATCAGACACTTTTATAGCTGTGAAGAATGTCTTTTACCAAATCTTTACAGAAAAAATAATTCCAGGGCGGCCCAACTGTTCCAGGCCACAGTAAAAGAAGAAAAACACTCAAATTAGATTTGAAACAAGCAAGATATTTATTTCAAAACCTGGCAAAGATGATACACACATATATAAAAAGAAAAACTATAATCTAAATTAATCTATTAATATCAAGGCAAAACAATTTTAAATAAATTTTTAGCAGACAGAATCAAACCGAACATTAAGAGAATACTGCCTCCTGATAAAAAATTTAAAGATAGTTAATGAGCATAGCTGTTGAAAGTTTAGATCCTGGAGCCAAACTGCCTATGTTCAGTTCCCAGCTCTGTTATTCAGCAGGAATAGGACCTTGGACACACAATTATTTAACTTCTTGAAGTCTCAGCTTTCTCATTTATAACATGAAGTTAATAATAGTGTATTGAGAGGATTCAATGAATTAATGCATGTAAAGCACTTAGAATAGTGTCTGGCATATAGTAAACATTGAATCAGTATTAGCTATTTGTTATTCAATATTGGAAAAAACAATTGCTATTATTCACCGTATTAATAGAACAAAAGAGAAAAATCATCATAATCACTTCCATTGATGTCAGAAAGTCATGAAAACCATCTTACATCCATTTTTAATTTTTATACAACTTTTAACAAAATATTATAGATGAACACTTTCCTAATATCTTAACTCAATAAAATAACATGATTATTAACTAAAGCCCTGAACCATATTGAATGGGGAAACTGTAGAAGCCTTCGTATCTAAATCAGAAGATCAAGGTATCTATTAGACCCACTGACATTTGATCATGTTCTATATGTATTTCCATTGTAAATAGAACAGGAGGAGAACGAAATAAAAATTGAAAATACGGGAAAAGACGAGGTGAAAATTATTTACAGATTACACAAAAGATGCTCAATCGAAAAATTATTATAAACCAAAAGAATTTAGAAAATTCATGGATATGAAAATATCCAAAAATATACACAAGTCAGAAAACAAAATGGGAAAAATATCCATTCACAAAAAGGACCAAAAAATACCTAAGAATGAACTTAACAAAAGTATTCGCATTATATATGAAGAAAACTTTAAAATGCTACTAAAGGACACAAAAGAAAACCTGAATAAATGGAAATGCTATTCTTTTATTGGATAGGAAGACAATAAACATAAAGAAGTTCAATTCTCCTTAAATTAATCTATAAATTTAATGCAGTCTCAGTAGAAATACCAGCAGGATAATTTCCAAATCCAGACAGACTAATTTTCAAGTTTCTATGGAAAAGTTAATAGGCAAGTATATCTAGAAATTTCTGAAAAAGAAGAGTAATGGAGGATACTAGTCTTACCAGATATTAAAATGCACTATAAAGTTACACTATTTCTTATAATGAGATTCTGGCAAATGAATATGTCGGTCAATGGAATGAATATAGATCACACAAATAACCTGCTCGAGCTCAAATGGGAATTTAGACTATTATTATAGTGACATTGCATAACAGAATAGAAAAAAAATGGATTATTTAGTAAGTAGTGTCGGAACAAGTGAGGAGTCATTGGGAAGCAAAATGAAAGTAGATCAATATCTCCTTATATCAAAGTAAATATTTTTTAAAACCCACAAAACCATAAACCACAAAATTACTAGAAGAAAACAAGGAAGAACTTTAAAAAAAATCTTGGATTGGGAAGCCCTTTTTTAGGCATGACATAAAACTCAAAAGTTACTAATAAAAAACATGATTACATTTAACTACAGAAAAATTAGAAGTTCCTCCATGACATAAAACAACTTAAATCAAAATCAACACTTCAACTAAATCCAAAGTGAAATGACAAGTTGGGGAACAGTACTTAAAATTTACGACATATATGGCAGACAAAGGCTAATTCCTGATATATATAAATAGCATGTAAAACTATAGAAAAAAAATTCAACAACTAGTAGAAAAATAGGTAAATGATTATAAACAGACTTCAAAGAAAAAGAAACACAAATACACATATGAAAAGTTATTCACTGAGGAGCACCTGCCTGGCTCAGTCCGTAGGGTATCTGACACTTGGTCTCAGGGTTGTGAGTTCAAGCCCCATACGAAGTATAGAGATTACTTAAAAATAAAATCAAATAATTTTTTAAAAAGTTGTTCAATGATATAAAGAGAGGTATGAATCGTAGATTTAGTTAATAATAGCATTAGTTTTGGGGCACCTGGGTGGCTCAGTGGGTTAAGCATCTGCCTTTGGTTCAGGTCATCATCCCGAGTCCTGGGATCAAGCCTCACATTGGGCTCTATGCTCTGCAAGGAGTCTGCTTCTCCCTCCCCCTCTGCCCTTCTCCCCACTCATGCTCTCTCATGCACTCTCTCTCAAATAAATAAATAAATAAATAAATAAATAAATAAAATCTTTAAATGAAATAAAATAATGAAGCATTAGTTTCGCTTATCAGGCAAAACATTAAAGTTGTCAACACACTATAGCATATGGTAAAATACTGGCACTTTTGGATATTGTTGAAGGAAATGAAAACTGTTGTAACCTCTACTGAATGTAATCTGCCAAATTAAAAACACACAAAGCCTTTGACCCAGCAACTCTGCTTTAGGAAATTTTATATTTGTCAACATAATCAAAGGTGTGTCTACAGCATTATCTGGAGGCACAAAACTGGAAACAGCCAAAAGACCATAAATAGAGAACTGATTAATAATTTATGGTATATTCTTACAAGAAGTGTATGTGCTATTGTGAAGGAATCCCCAACATAAGTCTTTAAGTAAAAAAAAGAAAAGAGGGCAGCCCAGGTGGCCCAGCGGTTTAGCGCTGCCTTCAGCCTAGGGCGTGATCCTGGAGACCTGATCTCTGGGAAAGGGTAGTTTTTTAATCCCCCTGATGTAGGGACTGACATGTCGAGTCCCATGTCAGGCTTCCTGCAGGGAGCCTGCTTCTCCCTCTGCCTGTGTCTCTGCCTCTCTCCCTCTCTCTCTCTGTGTCTCTCATGAATAAATAAATAAAATCTTTTTTAAAAAATGCCATTCTCTTAAAAAAAGAAAAGGAAAAGAAAAGAAAAGAAAAAAAGAAAGAAAAGAAAAGAAGAAAAGAAAAGAAAAGAAAAAAAGAAAAGAAAGCGTGACGTGACTGTGTGCCTGTGTTTGCATGTACATAGATGTATGTTTGGACACCTTCTAGTAGGCACATATGAAAGTTTCGTTTGAGGTTTCGTTTGAGGTTAATGCTAGGGAATCACCCCAGAGCCAAGGATGGGAAGGAAATTCACTTTCCATTGTATAACATACTGTGCTATGTAAAAAAATTTTTACCATGTGCAAGTATTATTTTAATATAATAAATGTTAACTCTTCTAACATTGAAATGAAAGGAAAAAATTAAGATTCAAGAGTGACTTTATAAGGGACTTGACTTACTGTATATGAAGAATGGTCCTACCATGGACAGTGGCTAGCCATTCTCAATTTCCATAGAAGACATCTTCTCTAACAAGAGGAAATAGCAGTTTAAAAGGAACATATATTTTGGATTGGACAAAATGAATAATTTCCTAATGGAGTTGGAAGAGAACTATAAAATCCTCTGAAGGGCTTTGGAAAGAAGGTTTGAGCCTGGAGTAGACAGTGAGTGACTGGGGGAGGGGAAGACCCTGGTAGCCTAGGGAGGCTTCTTTCCACCCCAGGATGCTGTGACCCTCTTCCCAGGAGCAACACCTCTCTGCTAGCTGACAGTTTAATGAGCATTTTACCCAAGGCATTCACATGGGTAGGAAATCCTGTTAGATTTACAAGTGCCCATTAGTAAAAAGATCTCTAGAGCCGCTGTGTAAGGTTTCTGTTTGGGACTTCCTTGTGCTTCCCAGGTTGAATATCCAATGCAGAGAGAGCAGCACCTCTGGAAATTTGGTTCTTCTCTTGTATATTATAAACAGCCAGGGTAGCAAAATCTTGAGGCTCCTCATAGTTGACAAACCACGCACCATAACACTCTCCCACAAGAAGCTCTAGCCTGTAGGGTAAAAATGAGATTCCTTCCATGGACAAATGACACAGGACACTTCAATAAATAGAGGAGCATATATACTACTAATTAGCACACTAATCCAGAGCACAGAGAAAGCCAACTGAGTTTGGACAACTGCTATTTTCTCTTTGCTAGAAAACACACTTCGTCATTTATCTCCTGTTTGGGTCAGTGGTTCTCAGAGTGTGGTCCCTGCACCAGGATCTTCAGCCTCACCTGGAAACTTGCTTGAGATGCAAATTATCCCAGACCTCCTGGTGTCTGGCCAGGCAATCTGTACTTTGACAACAAGCTCTCGTAGGGCTTCTGATATGCTGAAGTTTGAGAACCACTGCTCTAGGTTTCTGGAAGACCACCCACCTACAGGAATGAGAGAACTGGTTTGCTCTGCATTCCTCCTTCCAAGAGAACTCAAGATGACACAGCCTGATGTCTCTGGACAAGTTTTTAAATTTCAGCCTCTAGGTGCCTCTTCAGGTCTGGGTATTAATTGAGCATATGTATTACCTCCCCTAAGAGGATCATCCTCTGATAATGCTAGTTATCCCACAGAAGGTCTGGACATGGGGCATCTGGGTGGCTCAGTGGTTGAGCATTCGCCTTTGGTTCCGGTCATGATCCCAGGGTCTTGGGATCGAGTCTTACATCAGGCTCCCCACAGGGAGCCTGCTTCTCCCTCTACCTCTGTTTCTGCCTCTCTCTGTGTGTCTCTCATGAATAAATAAATAAAATCCTTAAAAAAGGAGATGAAGAAGGAGGAGGAGGAGGAAGAGGAGGAGGAGGCAGCCTGGACATTCCAGCTCTTGTGCGCTGGTGTGAACACATTCCTGAAGGCCAAGGGAGATAAGGCTGGCCCTATGTTCCTGTGCAAGCATGATAGCCAGATACTGGAAGTCCACCTCATCCTTCAAATATATACATGCCAGTGATTGTAGGGTACTAAACCTCACCTCTGGACACTGGAACCTTTGTAGATCAAAATCTTCTATTAGGATGATGATGATGCCCTCAATGAAATCATCCAAAGCCTGGCAAGATGAGCTTTGTAACTGTCCCTTATATTACTTTAATGCTTTGCAGGCTCCAAAGTGTGTTTTCATCTTTTTTCCCTTTGATGCTGGGCCCTAGACAATCCAGAGAAGCCCATGTAGTGGACCATGTCAGGTGCTGCTCCAGCATCATTTACCCACTCTTCTTTCTAATAGGAGTTCAGTTTTTGCTCCAGCACCCTTCTCTTCCCCCTGAAGTCCCTCTCCTCTGCCCTTGACACCCTCTGACCCTTAGCTCCAGAGGTGAATCTAGTTCATCTAAGGCAATCCCTCCCCTCTGCAACTCAATTCAGGCTACTGAGATTCAATAAAATGTTTTCCAGGCAATTTCTTGCTCATCTTACTCTTCTAGGAAATCTTCCAGAGACAAGCCTGTGTGTCTCTGCTGGGTGCTCTATGCCCCCATGTCAGGTTGTGAACTGCTGCCCTTGATTCTCCATTAACCCAAGGCTGGCTTGACACAGGAGATTCTGGGAAAGGAGATCAGAGCCACTGAGCTAACTCCGCCCTCTGTGCTTCCTGTTCTAGTAGTCCGTAAGTATTCTGATTGTTGAGGATAATTTGACTTGGGTTTTCTCTTACTTTAAAAACATTTTAAAAGATATTTTATTTATTTATTTGAGATCAAGAGAGAGAAAGAGCATAAGCAGGGGGAGCAGTAGATGGACAGGGACAAGCAGACTCCCTGCTGAGCAGGAAGCCAGATGCAGGGCTCCATCCCAAGACCCCGGGATCATGACCTGAGCTGAAGGCAGACGCTTAACCAACAAAGCCACTCAAGTGCCTGGGATTTTCTGTTACTTATTGCTAAAAACACCCAACTGATAGAATGAGGATTATTATCCATTTGCACATATGGGGAACCTGAGGCACAGAGGTGGGGTTTTGTTTTTTGGGGTGGTGTTGTAACTTTGCATTAAATGAGAGAAGTCAGAGTGGAAGTTGATGCTCTGCTGCCCACTGGAGAGCAAGTCACTTGGCTGAGAGGGTGTTTCCTGGGTGCCAGGGGGTGGAGAACAGGGAGAAGAGTGGTGCAAATGGGGTGTCAGGGCAGGCCATGGGCAAACTCTACCTACACCGCGGTTTTGTCTAGGGGTGCTCAGATGTGGGGACTGAAGGTAGGAATATAAGAAAGAAGAAATGCCGGAGAAGGGAAATGATAGTCCTGCCACATGATGGCAATTAAAAAAAATACAACGTGTTTTTTAGCACTAGGGCAAGAATCCAGCCTCTATGAAAAAGTTAACAAGTCTCTGACTGGCCTCTTTAACGGCATTCTGTTAGCTTACTGTTACCTACAGAGAGAAGTGGCCTGTGTTGTGCCGGAAGCACCGGAGGCCAGTCTGCCCAGCTCTCTCACTTCGTGACTCAACGCTGCTGCCACTGAGCCCCCTGGGAGTGTTAACATCCAGCTCTGCAGTGCAGATGCACAGAAATGTGCTATGTCGGTACACTGGGAAGATTCACCCAATTAGGGACTGGGGATACCAACCACAATGCCCGTAACCTTGAGTAGCACCAGCAAAGCCTCACTCAGAGCTCCCCTCCCTCCAGACTACCCACCCACCATGAGGAAAACAGGGCTGTTCTGAGCCTGCAAATCTCTCCTTCCCCATCCCACCTAGTCAAGTTGCAAATCAGTATTGCTTGGTGGATAGCAAATCAAGTTTCAAGGTTATAGGCAACAGGGAAAGGAAGAAGATACATGGGAAATAATTTATCAAGACCATATTTAAAAGGAAAAAAAAAACCCCACCTCAGTTCAAAGATGAAACACAGTCTCTTAGCTTTGCTCCCCATTGGTGTGGACTGAATCTCAGATTGCTGTGAAATTTAAATGTTGTTTTCAATGGGTTTTGCAATTTGGGATTAGAGGCATCATAAATGTTCTTGGTCACTGAGTGTAATGCATTTTTTTTTCTCCACTAAAAGGGATCAGGTGGCTTGTTGTCCAATGTGAAAATATTAGCAACTTTGGGGATGGCCAAGTGGGCTTTGCTCCTTAATCCACACCTTAACTTTTCAGTTGATCGCCTTCTAAATTAGATACATTTGTCTGGTTTAATAAGGAATTCAGTGTTTGGAGGAGTTCGAGATCGTGGGTAGGGATGCAAGAATAAGAAATCATACTGTGAGGTTGCAGGTTGGGGATGGGGAGATAGGGAGTGAGGGTTGTCAGCAGTGAGCAAACGTACATTCAGAGAGGCTCAGTGAATTGACTAGATGAAACAGCTTGTTCCTCATTCTGATGTGAGGCTAAATGTAGAAATGGCCAAGGGAGTGTCATAAACAAAAGGCACATGTAGGAAGGACTCTTCATCTCCCATTACTTTGGCCACTGATAAATCTTGACTTGGCCACGAGCCTATAGACATTGATGCAGAGCTGACTGGACCACACAATCCTGACCTGGTGTCACGTGCAAAGCAGGGACAACTGGACATCATAATCCCTGATGTAGGAAAGACCGTTAGGGTTCGAAGCCGATGGTCAAGAAACAGTTCTTCAGACGTCTTTGACGCAAAAAGGTGGTTTTATTAAAGCATGGAGACAGGATCCTTGGGCAGAAAGAGCTGCATTGGGGTCCTGAGGAGTGGCCCATTATAGACTTTCAAGGTGGGAGGGGGTTAGGGACGGTGAGCATAAGCCTCCCTAGTATTTTGGAAACAAGGTTTCCAGGATCCTAAGGGGGCTAGCTATTGTTACAGGAAAGGTCATTTATTACTCCTTAGTAAAATTTCCGTCATTAGACTCTTCAGATGTATATCAGTGGGTCATATGCTTGGGGGATGTTTGCTAACAGGTATCTTGCCAAGGTTAGGGGCACAGAGATAAAGGAAGCTTCCAAAGGAATTTTTATATGTTCAAGTAGACCTACAGGATCCTGGAGGGTCTGTCGGGCTAAAATTGCCTTTTGCCCTTAGCAAAGTATTAACATCGGGGCAGCTGAGTCCCTAGAGGAAGGTCACTCTGCCCATTTCAAGAACTTGTCAGTGGGCTGTAGATAGTAAGGAAATTTAATAATCTCTCTTCTGCCTTTGTTTCCCACATCATCCCCTACCACCATAACCCAAGACAGGGCCCCACAGAAGCAGCCGATCAATTCTGGCCAGCCCACTGACCAGCTCATACACCACCAGCCCATTAGCAACACATGGAGACTTTGCTTTCTAATGGAACACAGAGATGTTTGCTGTGTTTTGCCTGAAGGATCTACCCCATTTATCCCCAGCTCTGGCACCTCATACCCTAGAGCCTAGACACAGATTCCCTGACTGGCTATAAAACTTTTCCACCAACCACTGAATCTTTGACTTCTCAGATCAAGTCAACAACACTTTTTGCCCACTGCTGCCTCCATGATCCAGAGGAAGGTGGCACAGAAACAAACAGCTTACCTGTCAATTGAAACAAGTCAAATGAAGCATCTCCTGCCTTCAATAATAACCCCTCCTTTTTCCAAATCAAGTCTCTTTCAACCCAAGCAAATAAACTCTTCTCATAGGGACCCCCAAGCACCTTGTGCAGAGGTGTGAAATGTGCTCAGTAGGGCTACTAGATCACCATCTTGTTTCCCCACAGAGAAACAAGACAGACTGCTTATAAAACCCACTGTGCTTGAGAGCAACAACAGACCTTTGATTATTTCTGTAATAGTAAATGGAGCGAGGATGTTTTATATTATATTATTGCAGATTTCATCCTGGCACTTAAATTTTTGCTTTCAATTTTGGGACCGGAAATATTTCCAGAAGCTGCACGTTCCAACCTGCATCCGAGCTGAAGGACTGATGATATATAGAGTAGAAGCCCGTTACCACTTCAGCCCAACTTGCTTACGTTCTTCATCTGAATTTCTCTTAATCAAGTATCTGTTATTTTAACACTTTCTTTGATACTAGTTGAGGAATCACATACATCTTACGCTTTTCTGTTATCTATATGCTGGTTTACATCTGACTTTCCACCATCTTTAATATTGAATGAATAATTGCATTGTGCACAAAGATCTGCAAAAGGACTTTCCCCTCATTTAATAAATGTCCATTGTTCAGAGGGAAGAAAAAAAAGCAAGAGGGCCATTCCACCTGGGTGGACACACCAGAATGGGGAGGAAGGCCTTTGACATTCTGCCCTTAATTCTCCCCTAGCCCCAGACACAGACTGAGATAGAGACTTTCATATATCTTCCCTTGCTCTCCTGAGGGCAGGCTTTCACTGGTTAAGAGAAGTCAAAACAGCCTTACAGCCTCTCCTTAAACTATTTCCATTATTCCTGGGTTTAGTTCTCTAACATCTCTGGCAAAAGAGAAGCCCAGATAGGCTCACATAAGGACTCATAGCTGTAAAACTGAGATGCAAGTAAAAATGCCTACGAGGCCATTAAAGTCTTTGTACTTGCAGCCAGAGTTTTTGAATCCTAAGAACTAATTTAAAATCCATTTGTCCTTCATGTTTGGACTATGAGTCTCCGGGGGCTTAATCAGAATGAAAAAGAATCAAATACCCCATCAACTGCTAGGTCTCTGGTACCCAGCTCTTGCTGGTTGACCAGCAGGAGATTTAGATTTCCATGTATTCCCTAAAAATCACCTCAGAAGCAGAAAAGGATATCACCAAATTCAGCTCCAGCTACTGAATGGAAGAAAAGCCACAGCAGGCCGGTGAACAATGCAGTTCTAAGAAACACCAAATGGAGACAGTACTCTTTAGCTCCTGAATCAAGGTCTCAGGGCAAGTGGGTGGGGGTGGACCTCAGGAGGGGGCTACATGCCACTATAAAATGAAACATGATATGCAAGCTATCCCCTTGCAGGTGAGAGCAAAAGTGAAGGGCTGTCTCAGTAGAGGGTCTATCTGCCCAACCCAAGTGCGGACAGGGATGCAAGGCTGCTTTTTTATGGGCTGCATGAAACAAAAGACATCAAAACCATTGCTTTATTCCTTGTCTAGCCCAGAGCCACAGTAACATTCTCATAATAAGGAACCAAAGTCAGAGACGTTTCCAACTGCTTGTGGAATGTGTGGCTCCAGCCCTCTCAATTTAAGGGAGGCCTCAAGCTACTGAACCCACAGCTGTTAATCTGCATGATTACTGAAGAATAGTAAAACCATCGACCCCCGGGTCCAACTTAGCAGGGGGGCAGGAAGCAGTCACCAGCTTGATCTCTGGGAAAGTGTAGAAGAAAAGGGCCTGGCTGGGAACCTGGCTTGAAAAATCAGCCCAACAGCCCATCACATTTTCCCCTCTCAGACGTTCTTTCTGGGCCCAGGTTCTGGAAACATCAGTGAGAAGGGGCGGAGGGGGACATCATGAAAGCGCTTTGTAGTATCCTTGGGAGCTGCTAATAATTGGGATGGATATTCCGAACCAGTTTAGTTTAAAAAGTAGTTTGTAATTTTTCATGATCCACTTAATTAAAGGACAGAAGTCAGGAAAAAAAAAACACTCTAATTATGTTCTCTAACATAGGAAGGTCAGGGTGTCTCTTTTACAGAAATGCAAAAGTAAATTTAAAAAGTGTCTTCACTAATAAGGTCTCACTCAATTCATTTACTAAATATTCATTGCACATCTATGAATGAGTCCCTTTACTAGGTAAGACTAGGAGCCAATGAAGGGCCAGGCCAGGTCATTTCCCACAAGGACCAGCAGCCTGGAGGAGGATGGAGGTCGTGCCCTTCAGCAGAATGGGCAAATTGGAGACACTGGGAGGGGCATGAGGGGGACACCTGACCCCATCAAGGGGGATCAGGGAAGGCTCTCCAGAGAGGAGATGTGGATGTCTGAAGTGTATATCAGACAATGATGATAGCCAGGGACAAATCAGGAAGAAAGTTGTTGTGTTGGATGGGGTAATCCTTGTCTCTGTTCCCTAATCTTGAGTCCAGAACTGCTCTGGATTTTTAGGAATAATGATGAGAGCATTTTTTCTTAGCCTTTATAGCCTAATTCCTGTAGGGCTTATTCTTATTCATTTCCATGTCCCTGAATTCCAAGCTTTTAAAACAGGAGTCTGGGGACACCTAGGTGGCTCAGTGGTTGAGCGTCTGCCTTGGGCTCAGGAAGTGATCCCCAGATCTTGGGATTGAGGCCTGCATCAGGCTCCCCACAGGAAGCCAGCTTTTCCTTCTGCCTGTGTCTCTCCTGATGGATAAATAAAATCTTTAAAAAAAAAAAATAGGTTCAGCTGACTGTTTAGATTTTAGTTATTTTATTTTGATTACTCCACTAAATTAACTTGAAAATAATTCAAACTACTAGAAATTCTTCTGTTCTCATTATATTGGAGAATTTTATAGCAGCCTCAAGAATAATGTTTGGCTGAGTCTCTATGGAATGTGAATTTCTGAGTTAAAATGTGTTGCCTGGAGGAAAAGGAGCAGAGGACAGGAGGGAGATTCCTGCTGGACTTGAAGAGGAAGGACTTGGCAAAACTTACTGGGGAGGTCTACACTCAAATTAGGTGTAACAGTTTTGCCGCAGTGGAAGTAAATAAGCCAGGAGTCAGACAACATGGAAACAGGTTCCCGAATGCATTTATTGCTGAAGTGCAGCTGACAGAAAACAGAGAGAGAGAGAGAGAGAGAGAGAGAGAGAGAAAGAGAAAGAGTGAGAGATGAACTGAATGGTAAGATCTGGGAAAAACCACAAAAGCATCTGGATTTACTTGGCGAGATAGAATAAAGGAATTATACCAAGTACAAAAAGAAAGTCGGTTATCAGGGATCTCTTTCCTTAAAGTCAACATGGTATTGGAGTTAGGCACATAGATTTGGAGTCCAACCACCTGGACTGAAATCCCTGCTTAACCCCATATTAGTCATTGGGCCAGTTTACTTAACACCTTGTGCCTCATTTTCCCTTTTCTATAAAATGGGGCTATGAGGGACACCTGGGTGGCTCAGTGGTTGACCATCTGCCTTTGGCTCAGGTCTTGATCTCTGGGGTCCTGGGATCGGGTCCTGTATCTGGTTCCCTGCATGGAGACTGCTTCTCCCTCTGCCTAGGTCTCTGCCTCTCTTTCTGTGTCTCTCTCATGAATAAATAAATAAAATCTTTTTTAAAAATGGGGCTATGAGAACACTAACCTCATGAAGGGTAGAGATTAAATAATACAGATGTGTGAACATGCCTGAAACATAGTAAGGCTCAATAAATTTAGTTATTGTTATTTTTATCCCCTATGCACCCACTTTATTTTTTTTTAAAGATTTTATTTCTTTATTCACGAGAGACACACAGAGAGAGAGGGAGAGACACAGGCAGAGGGAGAAGCAGGCTCCATGCAGGGAGCCTGACATGGGACTCGATCCCTGGTCTCCAGGATCACACCCTGGGCCGAAGGCAGGCGCTAAACCGCTGAGCCATCAGGGATCCCTACACACCCACTTTTTATCAGAAAAGAACAAGAAAAGAAAATGGGCTTCATTACAAAGAAAGTTAGTCTAAAAGAGAAAATTTCCCAAGAATGAGGATGCTTATCAACATAGCAATAGTTTTCTTAGACAAAGCAAGTCTCAGAAAGTTGTCATGAGTCCATCAGGATGAGATTGACCCTGACCTGCTGCAGATGAGTAATGTGAAAAGACAAGGAGGCCCTGCGTGTGGGGATGAGGAAAGGAGAGTGTTCAGAGCCAGAATCCTTGAGGTCAAGTCTCAGCGTCATCATGCTTAAAACAAGACAATAGGCCCAAAATGGTGTCATCAGTATGATAAAGTCCACATCAGCAAACCAAGACTTATAGTTTAGTTCTCCCAGAAATTGAATCTGGGATGTATCCCAGTTAATCATGAACCACCTGAATAGTATTAGGTAATCTGCTTATTAGATCCCTAACATCCCCTATAAGGACAGTAACCTTGAGATCACCAATCCGCTTTTTTGCCCAATACAACTTCCTTGTTCCTGCGCCTTTCTGCCTGTACCATCTGTTGCCTTGGAGATCTCTTAGAAGGTCCCTTCTATCTGATTGGATGCTGCCCGATTCAACAATCACTGAATAAGCCATTAAGATCTTTCAAATGTACTCAGTTGAATTTTGTTTTTAACAACCACAAATCAAATCCATACTGTTTTCCATAATGGCTGTACCAACAGTGTACAAGTGGGGACCCTTTTCTTCACGTACCCCATACACCTCTATCCATCTGTAGCTGGGAAGCCCTTTAAGCTGCTCCTAGGCTACATACTGATTGATGATTGTTCTCACATTGCATGTACATGGGAGACCTCTCATTATTTTGAAAGACTTGTCATGAAAAAGTTCAGATGAATTTGAAATTCAATCACATTAATAAAAGAAATTTCAAAGTT